>NC_045174.1:9203045-9548045 GCF_900700415.2 Clupea harengus | reverse complement strand
TCAGCAGAGGATTATGAATTAATTCTGTACATCATCTCGCCGTAACTTTTGAACGTATAGATGCTAAGTAGCTGCTACGAGCTAGGATCATATGGAAACTGAATATGCATGAGGTTTGGGAAGAAGCGCTGGCTGAATGCGGTCTTGGATCCTGGCCGCTTATCGGCGCATAGGGTGCCACGGAGTCTCCCCACAGGATAGATCACAGAGGATGGCGTCTTCCGCTTAGAGCCCCACATACACATCACACAGCCAGAGGCCTCTCTGTGAGGCATAGCAAATCCAAGGCTCCCATGGCGGGGCTGTATGGCAGACTAATATTCACAGTGTCTTGCCTCTGTGCTCCCTTTCTCTCGCGGATCAAAGGCTGAGTAGATTCCATGTTGTTTGATGTGCGGTGAAAACACAAGGCACCTGCAGAACGCCAGCTCCTCCCCAACACATGCACATGTTCATGTATAACACACACATACAGGCAGACACACTAACACATGGGCATGTTCATGTATAACACACACATACAGGCAGACACACTAACACATGGGCATGTTCATGTAGAACACACACATACAGGCAGACACACTAACACATGGTCATGGACACATACAGATATGTATATAAAGATAAATAGCTGAATATACATTCACACAAGACACAGTGCATAAGCAGATACTTTACACACATATATATACAAATGCAATAAATATATGTATAGACACACTTGAAAACACACACACACACACACTCACACAAACACACACACACACACTCTCTCACACACACACACACACACACACACACACACACACACACACACACACACACACATACACATACATACATACATACATACACACACACCAGTATCATGCAACTAGCTGACTATCTCAATCTACTTTCACATTAAACTGAGTCAATCCCTCCTCTTAACTCCATGACTGTTAAGAAAGAATATGAAGATATGTACAGTCTCACATGCTTAAAACCCTAAAGTAACCACAGTCTAACTTAAATCCCTCATAAGAGAGAAAAAAAGAATGTAGGATTTGTAAGCCCACTGCAGTCTGCGCTTATCAGCTCAAATCCCTCTGTTGGCTGCCGTTCCAGAAAGTTTTGCGCCAGGCCGCTCCGAAAGCACTGAGTGGTGTAACCGCGGTGACCTCAGTGCCACAAGAAAGTATGGCAGACCCTTTCTTTCACTGAACATTTAATCACGTGCCGCCTCTACGTCTGTTTTTGCAGCTTACCCTGATGAAAAAGCGAACTTGGCCTCCCTTGTGAAGACTTACTTCATGGTAAAATCCTCCTTTAAGGCTGTGTTAAAGTTACATCGAAAGAAAGGCGGTGTTAGCATTTTCTAAACTGAGATGCTTAAGTGTAAGATTGTGTAAGAAGTATTCGGCGGGCCTGGATGACAGCACAGGTGGAAGAAGCAAGTTTGGGGCCTGGCAGGAAGGCTTGTATAATGAGACACACATCACTGTTTTTCACAGATCCCTGTGAAAACTGCACTGAGGAGCAATAGGCCAGGGGGTATCAAAAAGGAACACATTATTTTGATGAGAGTGGGGCATTCAGATCAAAGGAATTCCTTTGCTTTCACACACAGATACTGCGGGCAGTGCTCACACACACACACATGAACATACAAATGCAATCTTACTTATACCTTATGGAGAAACGCCCACCTCCCAAACACATGTACACACACATACACAAAGGTGTGTCATGCGGTGTGACTGCTTGAGTAGAATGAGCACGCGCCCCCTGTGAGCGAGCAACCGGGACCAATCAGCATGGTAATTAAGGTTTGTTCGCCGTGCTCTCATTCCTCACGAATGTTTCGTTCCTTCCTCCTCCTTCTCCCCTAGATTCCTCTCTCATCCCTCTCTCCCCCACCCACAATCAGGCGAGCACATCTGTCCACATCCATGGCACACTGATCTCACCTTTACTTGTGTGAAATGCATAAAACCAGTGACAGGTTGTGATCTTTTGGTCGCATTTTATAATAATAAACTTTATTTATATAGCACCTTTCATGCAAAATAATGCAGCTCAAAGTGCTTATAAGTGTCTTTAGGTACTGTGTACATAATAAGTAATTAATTAGCATCATGTCCAAGTTAGGGATGGGGTTGGGGTTAGCGTCTAATCATCTAAGAAGATGTGTTAGTTTTAGGTTACGTTTATTAAAGCTACACAAAACGGTTAACTAATAACTAGAGATGCATCTCCTGAGACATGGGAATGAAAACAGTGCACAGGAAATTGGGACAAAATTGTGTTGAAGAAACTATACAAGAACACATATATCGATGAATAGAGATATCATCTGTCATCTTTACATGACCATAGTCACTCTTCATACTAGCTATCCTAAGTAGTTAATGAGTGGTTAGTTATCGTAGATATCACCCTTATCAGTTTTGATTAAAAGAAACAAAACATCAGCTATAATGTAGGCTGTAAATAATCCGCAGAGTTGGTGGTTTCTTATTTTATTTAAAAACTGGCAGAGTGAGTGACGTCACAATATGCGAACAGGGAATTGCAACCATTTTTACATGAGCACTGCAGGGGATCCGAACGAATGTGTCAGAGTTGTCGACATCTCCAAAGAGCAAGGAGCAGAAGCAGCACCAAAAATGGGTGGAATAAAGAAAAAAAAGAAAAAAACTCTAGAAAAGCAATAGTGTGATTGGTACGGAGGGAATTTCAAAAGGATTAAAGGACATAGTTAGAGAGGCCCACAGTCTCCATATTTTACCTGAATGCAACGTCTTTTTAATTCCCTGCGTGAAAGATCCAGCTTAAGGCCAAAATACTACTGTACTGCGACTGCCGCAGCGGCTGGCCACGCAGTTGTATCGATGGACTCGTTTTAATTTATGGTTCTCCAAGGGTTGTGCTTGTAGCAAAGCAATTCACCGCCAGAGTAATAGGTGGAGCAACGTTTTTTTTCTCAAAAACGACCTTAGAGAAGCCTACTTTCCCATGACATCTGTGGGCGTGGAAGTCGAAGGCTTGCGTAGCCTTGTTGGATAGTTAAAAAAATTGGGAGACGCACGCAAGCACGCGAGAAGGGGTACGAAAGCACACAAGGGGCACGCAAGGGGCTCTTGCGCTTGCATGTTTCTGAAAATGGACAACCATAAATTTAGCTTTAGAGTGCATGAGAGAGGTCTACCCTGATGTACCCATGACCCTGTGGGCTCCTCTCTCCAGAAACATCTCTCACTGACCAAAAAAAGTATTTAAAGGAATCCAATCAGGCACTTAGCAAACTCAATGGCTGCTAATCAAACCCACGTCCACTTCCCCTCTAACCCTGCTCTCATCCACACTCAGCCTGTGCCAGATGTGCATTGTGGCCTCTAATTGGTCCAAAGTGAACTGCACAACCCCTCACGTGTGGCCAAATGTTTCAATGTTTTCTGGGCGCACAAGGGCAGTGGCAGGAAATCCAGGCCCCGGAGCAAAAGTTTGTCACACTCTCTCACTCTCGCTCTCGCTCTCACAACACCTAACAGAGCAGCTCTTTCCCACGCCATACAGGCCGACTGTAAAAGCCCTCTCCCAAAATGCACGTGTTCAGCTCCCACTGGTATCAGCCTCCACCAGCTCTCTGCTGGCCATTCATATGTGTAGATATGTAAATGTCACAATGTCATCTATATTAATTGCAATTAGTGGGAGGCTACTTATGTATCTGTGCACCTGTGTGTGCGTGTGTGTGTGTGTGTGTGTGTGTGTGTCTGAGAGAGAGAGAGAGAGAGAGAGAGAGAAGTAGAGAGACACATAGCTAGAGAGAGGGAGACTGAGAGTCTGTCAATGTCAGTGTTCAACTATGTGTGTCAGTGAGTTTATGTGTGTGTGTGTGTGTGTGTGTGTGTGAGTGTGTGTGCGTGTGTGTGTATGTGTGTGTGTGTGTGTGTGTCTGAGAGAGAGAGAGAGAGACAGAGAAGTAGAGAGACACATAGCTAGAGAGAGGGAGACTGAGAGTCTGTCAATGTCAGTGTTCAACTATGTGTGTCAGTGAGTTTATGTGTGTGTGTGTGTGTGTGTGTGTGTGTGTGTGTGTGTGTGTGTGTGTGTGTGTGTGTGTGTGTGTGTGTGTGTGTGTGTGTGTGTGTGTGTGTGTGTGTACCATTGTTTGCCTGTGTTTATTCCTGTGTGTTTACCATCCATGTAGGTATCTATCACTCACCGCTCCGGCTGCGCAGCATCCGGGCGGAGCCGTTGGCCCCGTGGGAGGGGTGGTTATTCACGTTGCTGTCCACTGTGTTCACTTCTACTCCCGGCTGCTTCAGCAGCTCCTGCAGGGTCCTGGCAAAATAAACACATCTTTGCTCTAAACACAGTTCCAATAGGATAGGAGTAGTGCCACAGTCAGGGTTTGGTGCATGTTTTGGGGATGTGCATCACCGTACATGGAAAAGGAAAACTGGTCTGTCATTATTTAAATGTTGTTATTGTTAATAGCAAGGGATTTGAGGTCAGGTATGTTTGTGTCTACAATATGGTAAAATCACTTAGATTTATTGGCAAGCCATTTAAAAAATGTATGGATTTTAGCATTTTATGCGTTAGTCTTTGGTTGGAGTTTATCCCCGAATCCCAAATACATCTACTTTTGTTGTGTTTAAATACACAGAGCTGAATGTTAAGATTAGAGAATGGGGCTTATACCAATTAATTAATAAAGTGTGGTTTGGACAGCAGCAGGAGAAAGAACAGAGCGACTCTTTAAATACAGTTTCTGTTTCTGAGCTCTTATGCTTGTTTTCACTATGGTGCAGGTCAATACCACTCTAAATCCACAGAGACCATACATCCAGTCAGAAAAAAAGAACAGTCTTAGCCGTGTGTGAAAATAACTGCCTCAACATGTCAATACAATTAGTCGAGTTAAGTGAGGAATGGCACATCCCTGTGGATCAGGTCAATTGGTACTATGCTGACATTCTAAAGTAGACAGGAGGTTGAAGTTCAAATTGTATTTAGTATTCCCCCTTTGACTTGCCTCAAAACTACATATTCTCATAACAATATCATAATGGATGATTCAGGGACATGAAATATTCACTATAACCTACAGGTTTAATATTTCTGTGGTCAGGAATATAACCTCTAATGGGGGTCCACTTCCACACCATCTGTGTGTGTGAGTTTGTGTGTGTTTTCACCTTCCCTGCGGGATGTGTTACTGTACTGCCGTGTGAAATGGGATGTAACCCATCCCCCACTCCCGACACACACACACACACTTTGCTGCACACGGCTAGCTATACAGGTTGACAAGATCCAGTGTGATGTCAGGATCACTCCCTATTTGTGACCTGCACCCATGAGAGCTTTGTCCAGAGAGAGAGAAAGAAAGAGAGAGAGACAGAGACAAAATGAGGACATCGGTACATTATTACACAGTCCGATGGTAGAGCTGCGGGAGCAGGACCATCTGTGCCGCAGGAGATATCTACCACTGTACTGTTGAGGAGTCAAGCTAAAAAAAAGGAAACTCCCCTGAGGCACAACAGCTTCCATGAATGTTTGAAGCCCCCTTGTGTGTTCATGTGAACTCTGTTCAAGAATCCTCCCACGTCTCTGCTAAATGTTGCTACATCAACCACATTTGCTTAACTGAGTGAAAACTGTCCAAAGGTTCAACCAACTGAGTTAAAGGGAAACTTCAGGATTTTTATCCTGGGCCCGATTTTCCCATATTTTTAGGTCCATATTTTTACAAGGGACAAAAACTCGGTCCAGTATTGAGTGAGAAAGCTATAACCGGCAACCACAAAACAGCTATACAATGGGGCAAGCATCTGCGTCGAAGCAAAACGCTTGTTTCCGCCACCGACAGGCTCATAATGTTATTATAAGGGTCTGACTACATGGAAAAGATCCCTAGAGAGGGCCTAAGGCCCAGGGTAAAATATCCAGAAGCCTCCATTTAATTTGAGGAGAAATGACTGAAGCCCCTGACACATCAAGCTGATGGTCAGCCGCCAGGCAATGTGAGGCCATCGATGAGCGTCTGCAGTCCTAGTCTTTGTGATGTGTCCCGCACCATTGGCATTAGTAGGAGCCCTGTCGGTAGCTTTTCAAATGATTAAGCATGTTGAATCGACTGAAAAGCTAGTAATCGGGGCGAGAGAGATTATTTTGATTTAATTTATCTCTAGCTCTTGACACCGGTTCAGGAAGGCCCCTTGAGCCTGTCGCTGTAGTAGGCCTATCCGTGATTGCACCCATTTAGTGCGGTTTCTCCTTATTTCTACTTTTCCACAACCAAAACACCAAGGGCTGACAATGCCTGTGCCATTTGCAACTTCTTCTCAGACATATTCTCGATTAGAAGTAGCTATATTACGAAGCCGTCTGTGGAGAGTGCAAGTGGTGTGAAAAAGGTAAGCAAACGTTGCTTTGTTCATGGTTTGGTACGGAGACTTATCTTCTCTCTTGCAGGCGCAGAACATACGTGCTAGTTGGTCGTTGGCTGTAGTCTTTGCGTTGTGTTCAAGTGCAACTTTCGGCCCAGTCAAAGACGACATCGCTGTTAATTCTTTAATGTCGGTTTGGTGTGGCCCTAGCTTAATACAACACGACAGAACTTATTCCACAGAGAAGATTGCGAAAGGTATTCTTTTTTTTCACTGTATGGTAGTGACATAGTACTTTTGCATGCTTTGTCATGCTTACAGGAATTAAGTCTTTAGGTATCACCTCTTTGAGGATTACTGTAGTGGAAAAAGGGTTTTTACTGTTAATTGCTTCAGTTATGCCATTACGCCTCAGGTAATGTAATTATTCTTGTTTTTATCAGTAATCAGAATTGTCATCAGGAACCCCATTTCCAAGGGACACACTCCAGCCTCATTAGATCTCCCTTGACGGGCCTACAATGACCCCTAACCCCCAGCAAGTCAGTCAGCCACGTTCTCCTGCGGCCACGGTGATGCTGTCATACTTTCACCCCTGTCACCGTGGGAACAGGGAATTCTCACGGAACACACCTACCACAGAGACCTAGAGTAAACACCCAAGGCCAAGAGCCAGCATCCCCTGTGGGCAAACTCCCTGGTGGGTCGCTCATCTGATGTTGGGATTCCAGATAACAGAACTTGGAACGAGAACAAGCAGGCGCCACTCGACAACAAAGACTGTCATTCAGGAAGGCAGGTACCCCTCGACAGCAAAGACCTTACTAGGTTGTAAGACCTTACTTTCATCATAAGGCTTTTCATCATAATTATGCGCCAATGGCTATCAGTGTACCACTTATAAGCCTACTTGGAGAAATCTGTTGTTGTTGTCCCTTTGCCAAACTGTAGCTGCCCACGAGGGACAGAGGTGTCGCTGTGAGTGTCAAGCCCAAATATTATAGTGCGTAATGGATGCCAAAAAAATGAGCCTTCAGGCTATGCCAGCGCTGGGTCCCTCATGACAGACTCAAATTTGTGTAATAGTGCCCCGCAGGCAAAAGATGCACTGCTGCCATGCCACTGAGGACCGAGAGGTTCTGCCTAGTACTGATACTATTCCTTTAGTGAGCAGGAGTTTCACTGCTGAATGCGGCTGGCCTGTGGACTTAAGTCAGCTCAATGGATTGATTATTCCCCACCCCATCTCTGGCTCGCTCTGACTTCCCCTCAAAGTCTACAGCGCTCCCTCTGTTTCAAGCTTAACCTGTGTCTTTGTAATTATTTAACTCATATATTCTCTGTCGTGCTAGCTTGATCTCTTTTGCACTCTCTCTCTCTCTCTATCTCTTTATCTCTCTCTCTATCACATTCACACATACACACACACACACACACACACACACACACACACAGCCTGAGGCTCTCCATCCTCTCTGAGTTGCTAAATATTTAGCTGATTCTGACACTTCGGTTACATCAGAAAAGCATGTCGACATACCTACAATCCAACTGTGCAAGGAAGTCCTTTTATGTTTTTATAATGCCAAACGTATCCTTTAATTGGTGGAAGGGAATTGGTATCTAATTGGACACTAGTGTCTTAAAACAAAGCCAAAAGCTGTATTTAGAGCATTGTAGTAGCCTTTACTTCACATTATGAAAGGGGAAAAAACGTTACATTCCACTTCAAACCTCAGTACTCTCCTAGATTAGTTGCTAGTACACTCCAACACAAGCCTTCCCTAACCCACCCCACATCCTCTGGCATTATGTAAAACACAACTATCTTTGCTCCTGGGCCCATGCGACATTATCATCCTTTTGTGGAATGCAGCATCTTATCGCATTATGAGGAGGAAAGCTGTAGACTGCTTAATGCTTCGTAGCAATAAATTATCCCCCCTCCCATGTCCATGTCCAGATCTCTGATATCTAATTAAACACACTCTCCCCTTGTCCTCATAGGAGAACTCCGACAGCCCGATAAGTCCATTTCATAATCACTTTGCATATCCAATTAACCTGACATGAGCATTAACACATTGGACTGTGAACGAAAAATGTTATTTAATACGAAACTAGAACAGACATTTATCGCTCTCAGCTCCTGGTGTGTATTCTCTGTCAATCCTAATGTTCCTGCGATAGCATCAGCTTCACTATCACTTTCCCACTGGGCAGAGTTTAAATTAGCACTGCCAACTTCCTAATAAAGAATAATGATATCACAAAAAGGGAGAGAATGAGAGCAAAGGAGCTAAGTATACTCTCTAATGCACAACACGCGCCGATAAATCTGGACGTCCTCTTCGCCCTTCGCTAATATTGGGCATCAACCTCTTGCCTTATTTGCCCTTACTTTCTCTTGGTCTTTGTCTCTATCTTTCTTTCGTTCATTATTTCTTTCTTTCTTTGTCTCTGTCTCTCTCTGGAAGGCAGTCAATCAGTCAGTCATCCAATCAATTGCCCCTCCTCGCTCCTCCTCTCTGTTCTACCCCCCCTTCCTCTCAACTTCATCGGCAAGCCGGTTTAACTTCGCTCAGCTTCATCTGTCAGGTGGGATTAGGCCAGTGGTGCACAGCTCCTGACAAAGAACCGCTCCCTCCATGTCCCTCCCTCCCCGACACACACTGCCATTAATTACAACATGATATGACAACTCACCTTCCCTTCATCCCTCTCCAGTGACAGATTAATGACCATTTTAGTTATGTATAATAATGGTAAAAACGGGACAATCAGATGCAATTATCATCCGTCACATCAGCTTTCATTCAGTCTGGTCATCTTTTTGTCACACATTAATGGTTCTTTGTCACAGACATGGATTAAAGGACAGTTTTTTTTTAAATTCATGGATATTTTTGTTGAGATAGAAAGAAAAATACAAGAAACGTCTTAGTATCATTTATTTGATCGTTTAAGTCCCTCTTGTCACGTCAAGAATGAACAATGACTATCAAAGTTTGGCATTGTGTAGGGGAATCAATTCCTTCAAGCTTAGTTTGACGTTTATCCTTGTTTTATGTGAATGCTACAGCAGAAATTCATGATGAAAAAATTCTTTAATCTAAAAATCAGCCTATTTAATTTCCCTCGCCCTGATTTTCGAAATGCCTTGATGACGTTTCTATCATAAGGCAAACCTGGCATATTCTCAAGCCTTCTTTTGTAAACAATTGCTAATACTATCTGCGCAACCACAGCAGTGATATGCTAATCTGAACACAACGTGTGATTATCTCCATGATACAAATGCAAATGGAACTAGAGACTGAACTGTACAGCTTTTCTCCTGCTCCTTCCACAGCACCAAATACGATTCTGTGATCCTCAATCCAGCACAATCAAAGCAAACAGTGGAACACACTTTATTTTAACTTCCTCTTCCGTCTGGACAGTCTGGGCAAATATTAGCTCCAGGTGAAGCTCAAGTCTTGAGCCAAGTGGACCTACATTCATAAAGGGGACAGCGACACTGATCCCTGTTTGTTAACGGATTGGCCCCAAAACCTGACATCAGTTTGACAGGGCGCAACGGGGCTCCAGAGGCTGAGAGCAGAGGGGAAGGGTGGGGAGCCGGGAGGCAGGAAAGGCCAGCGAATGCCCACCGCGACCCCACTGCAGTGGGTGAGCAGATTAGACGAGAGCACCATCACCCAAATCAGAGAGACAGAAAAGACCCCCATGAAGATGAGACACTTGCTTTCAGTGTCAGGATGAGTTAGGCCAGTATGGAGCCATAGGAGAAAGTGCAGAGGGTGCAGGGGCTGGCGGGGTGGGGGTGGGGGGGTCGGAGGTTAAGACATGGAAGGTAAGAAAGGGATGGCTGTAGTTGCAGAGGATGACTGTGGGTAAATTAGAAATACTGACAACTTCTTGCAAAGTTATTTTTTTCTTTTTTAAACAGCAGGTTTACTCTGACTCATGCACTTTTGATGTTATCAAAAAAAAAGAAAAAAAAAGAAAAAAAGTCAGTCACATTGAGGCCCGAGCATCAATGGATAGAATATTTAAGAAGTGTTGCTCATCAAAGAAAGAGAGACAGAGAGAGAGAGAGAGAGAGAAAGAAAGAGTAAAATGCAGAGGGATGGACAGAACACAAGTGAATGAGTGAAGTGGGAGAAATCGCAGAGGGATGAGTCTTTCCTGCCTTGACGCACGCGCATATGTTTTCCGTGCGCGTCCTTACGCAGGGCTGTAGATCTGTTCTTTCACAGGGTCAGAACCTTTCAGTGACTTCGCTACACATTATATAACATGATAACTCAAAGGCCCTATGTCCTTGGGGAAGAGCGTACATATACACTCAGCGCTTTCTCATGGGCGGGGGTTGGGAGTTGGGGTGCTACACTACACATTCCCTGGCCCAGATTGTTAATCTCTGCCTTTCTCTAGGTGCAAAACAGCATGGAGGCCGTGCTGTTGCCTGTGGCCATCCCCACGGCTGTTTTGATGTTTTCTCTGAGTGGTGATGTCAGCTGCACTCCCTGGCGCTAAATGTCGCCGTCATGACTCCTCCTGGCAATTTCAGCAAGGTATACTGTATTTGACCAGTACTCTGGAGTTCATTTGGTGAAGGTCATGGCTCTCAGATAGAGATATTTATTAACAACATGGACAGCACATGCTCTCTGCAGTATATTCCCATATACTGTATGCTTGGGCTTATTTTTTTATTCCAATCTTTGGATTCTGATAGACTGTCGTAATGACAAGGGAGAATGCACACGGGTTTATTTTACTGAAATAACTCTCACCTGCTAAAGAAGAAATACATGTGAAATTGGAACAGTCTTGCCTGCAGAGGGGCTAAAAGGGAAATTGAGTCCATAATTAATCAAACGGTCCCCACAGACATTGAAATCACTTTGGACATTTTGTTTTCCCCATTTAGAGCCACCGGCTTGGAATACCAACTTTTTGTGGCACATTTTCAAAAAGCACATTTGTGGATACAATTCATAGCATTAATAGTCTAAAATATGAATGTGTTTGTTTTAGATAAATGAAGGTCTAACATTAGGAAAATATGCATATGAGCTATCCCTGTGGCTAACAAAACATGCCCAGGGCTGTTATTTGATGCCATTGCAGTCTTCTGTACACATTTTAGCAACCCAATATAAATCGTTCTCTGTGAACCAGAGACTACAGGGAAAATCAAAACTTTCTCCTCATCTCTGAAGAACCTGTGGCTGCTCATGCATTAGCCTGGCAAACACCTGCACCGTCTGCACCGGCAGATCTGAGGTCATTCAACAGAGGAGCACTAGCGAGAGACTCTTAAACTGAAATTTAGCTTTAATCTCTTTGCTCGGCGCTAATCTGAAGAAAACTGTTAATCTTGTAAGAAGTGTTAATCTTTGAGGATGTGTTAATCAGTAGCGGGGTGCTCTATTTTAGAGAGGTGGTAACCTTCTGGAAAAAAACTGTTAATCTTCTGAATTGTGAATTCGGAATATTTATTCTGGGGGAAAAAAGAGGAGGATGTCTATTAGGAATAGAGGGAGTCACGTGAAAGTGGGTTTTTTATGAAAAAAGAAAACAAAACCTTTTAATGATTAAATTATTGCAATAGCCCAGCTCATTATCAGAGGAGACATCCATTGGAATTCAAAGTAACTGAGCCAGCCGTGTATACGCCTCCTCCCACTGTCCTCTGATTTCTGGGAGATGAGGAAGGGGGGAAAAAAGACAAGGACAAATACAGAAAATGAAGGAGAGCCCACGACCATGAGGGGGAGAAAGGTGACTACAGCCAGGAGGAATGGAGAGAGAGAGGGGAGAAAGAGAGAGAGAGGGGGGAGATGAAGCAGGAGTCTCTTTGTTCCATATTTCTGTTCTTGGCAAAGAAGTCCTGGGGGTGGTGTAACCTTGAGCCAGATATTTACACTGATTGCATTACATTTCCAGTGTTATTGCATTACTTTTCAAAGAGAAGCTATGATCTGTGAGAGGATATGGGGAGGTTACCCACACCTATTATTTTCTTTCATCGTTTTTGTTTTATCGTCACTGTTATCATACGACCACCAAAGAAAAAGCTATTATTTGATTGTTTTGCCCAAAGGGAATTCGGAACCTTCAAGACCCCCTCTACCTTCTAGAATGCAAAACTGTTATGTCATCCTGGGACGCACAAACGTGCGGCTGAATGCTAAATAAGAGAAGTCCCCTGAGAGAGTGAAGAAGAGTTTAAAAATCCAACGCAAAGACAACTGTGCTTTCCATACTGGCCCAATGTGACCCAAGTGAAGTGACACGTAGTTCACAAATAACAGAACTCCACTGAGAGAATTAGCAAGTTCAGAGTCCCAAGCCAAAGACAACTGTAGCCTACTTTTCCTAACTGGCATCAGTTATCATTGCTGTGGGGATATGTGAAGCGGCGGTCCACAAAACCACTTTCACAATTACCCTCACCACCAGAAGTCCTAACTCACACACCCACAAGCCAAGCACTGGTCCCACTTCCATCTATCAGACCCCCCTCTTGCCCCCCGGCCTCCCCTTCCTCACCTGGTGTTGCTCAGGTCATTCTGCCCCCCTCTGCTCCTCTCCAGCCCCAGCTTGGTGAAGATGCCCACCAGCACCATGATGGCCACCACGCCGCAGATGATGTAGACGATCATGTGGGTGCGGTCGCGCTCCACTTCCATCGGGTCGGTGACCGCGGCCTCGGGCTTTCCCGTGTTGGCCCAGAGCGGCGTGTCGTAGTTGGAGCAGGAAGTCTGGTCCAGCCGCTGCTGGCGGAACTGGCAGCAGAAGCGGTAGAAGCAGGTGCCGCAGCAGTACAGGAAGACGCCCGCCGTGCAGTTGAAAGGCGGGTCCCACTGGCCCATCACGTCGTAGTAACCCCGGCAACGCATGCCCGTCGTCGGGACCGTGTCCTCCTCCACCTCGGCGGCGGTGGGGGTGGTCAGGGTCAAAAGGGAGTCGTCCACCGACTCGGTGGTCGCCGGAGTGAAGGAAGCCACGTCCGTTTGATTGGTGGTGGCGGCCATGTCCAGGTCGGTGGTGGTGTCCTCCTGGGCCAGGGACGCGCACCCCAGTAGGGACACGAGGAGAACTCGGAGCAGCACAGAGTCAGACATCATTCTAATCCCCATCACCCTTAAACACACACAGTTCACAATTCACCAATAGAGAGATCCCTGAAGGGGGTAAAAGGAGCAAGGGGTTAGTAAGTGTGTTTTTTTAAGCGGTGTTGGTCCACCTGAAAATCAAAATTCCTCCCCAGAGACGTTCAGTCTTTTCCTCATTACGGTTGTTGGTGGTGTTGTTGTTGTTGATGAAGATGATGATGTTTTAATTATACGATGACACAAGCTCAGAAATGGTTTTCCAAGCGGGAATATTACTCACATAGTTGAAAATGTCAGATGAGTAATGCAAAGCCAAAATAATATTTACAAAAAAACTTACATAATTTAATATCCTTGTTGCTCAACATCCAAAAAACATCAAAAATTAGAGATAAGGCATTAGCCCCTCAGCAAATTTCAACAGAAAAGCAGCCTCTTCGGGTTACTGAACGACTCATCTCACGTCAAAATTGATCTCAGTCAGAGCATCCCTGAGAAAGTTGTCACTTCAACGCTACTGCCTTACCGTAGCCTTCTCAGTACCGCTCACTAAAAACACATTTGTCTTGTTTACCTTTAAAGTACACTTCAGAATTCTTCATGGACCTGAATGTAAATCCCCTAACAGTCCTCTCTCCCGCACTTGTGTTTAAGTTCCGTCCCTTTCCCAGGAAAAACATCCTCACCTCCACAGTTTTCGACTATATTTCCTCCCTCTTTCACTTCTAGATTATCCCGAGAACGTCAAAGACAGGTAAAGGCTCAAACAGGTGCTTCGCTCTTTTTAAATCCAGTTATTGCTGCTCAGGGTGCCGGTGTTAAGCTCCGGGGAGAAAAAAAAAAGAAAGCAACAGTTCTGAATCCAAATGAAAATCCCCTCTTGTATGACAGAGCAGTCTGCACTCCACTTTAGTGCATCACACAGAGAAAGAGAAAGAGAGAGAGAGAGAGAGAGAGAGAGGAGGAGAGCGAGTGAGAGTAGTAGCGTTCACATCCAGCTGCTGCTCACATTATCCCGGGAGGGAGAAAGAGAGAGAGGAGGGGATGAGAGAGAGAGAGAGGAGAGAGAGAGAGAGGAGGGGATGAGAGAGAGAGAGGATAGAGAGAGAGAGGAGAGGGGAGGGGAAATTGCAACTTGGCTATTGAAGGATGCTTCCGAGCCTTTGTGTGTGTATGTGTGTCTTTTTTGTGTGTGTGTATGTGTGTGTGTGTGTGTGTGTGTGTGTGTGTGTGTGTGTGTGTGTGTGTGTGTGTGTGTGTGTGTGTGTGTGTGTGTGTGTGTGTGCTTGTGAGTGTGCATGTGCTAATACATTTCTGTGTGTGCACTCTGATTACATTTGCACGCTATATACGTCACGTTTCTGATAACTCTCATGTCTATAATGACCTCCCTGGTCCGTTCACGTGCGTCTGACCCCGTCCCGCTTTCCCTTCATGTCAGTCCTTTCCCATTCCCCCACTCACATAAACCGCCACAGGCTGCCATCCACACCTCAAGATAAATACATTTGTATGGAAATACGGCTTGTGAGTCTGTTCCGCTGTGATAAGAGTCCAAAGGGTTGTTGACTCTGAAGTCCCCTCTTTAAAATTTCCCACCTGTCATAGCTCAAAGTGATAAGTCAGAGGCGCAGTCACTGGTAATCGTTTTGCACAGCATGTGTTGGAAACAAATGACTAGAGTCAAAAGTGAAGACTGTTTCTGTTTGTGTCTGTTCTCTCTCTAGTTTATCATTTGTCATAAATGTTTTTTTTTACCTGCATATGCTCGTATATAAGGAGGGAGCTATCACTTCAGGTTCGTATGAGTAACACAACAAATGTTTACATTAATATATTTCCCCACACCATTCCAAGAATTGATGATTTTGGTGAAGCACTGGTGATTGAAAAGTGTTTTATTTAATAAAACAAGTAGCTGCACCATTCATCAAGATTATATAGTGATGGCAAAAAGTGTTCAAAATAACATCTGCTTGTCACGTCAACGCTTACTAACCTATATGATTCTACAAACAAGCCCATTTCAGTCAGGTCTTTGTCATCTGGGTGAGACTCCAGACAACCCTCGTGTCAACCAAGTGACTTCACTCGTCTGATGTAACTGCTGTATGACAACCCTTTTATTTATTAACGTTTCCCCCCTTAGCTCAACATTGTTTCAGTCCCATTCTCTGTCACAGGATGAGCAATGAGGAGAGTGCAGGTGCATGTGCAGGTCCAGGTGATAGCCGACCTCCTCCTCTTCTGTCCCTCTCAGACAAACGCTCTCTCATCACCTTCCTCTGGTGTCCATTCCCTCCTGGGTTCTTTCCCCCCCCCCCTTTTCTCGTCTTTTGTTTGCCTTCTTTCATCTCCTCTCCTCTGGCTCTTTCCCTCTGTGTCATCCCTCCCCCCCCCCCTCTTTATTGGGCCTTTATCACTCCCTCCCTACCTGTCTCCAGACTCCTTTGATTCAAAAGATGAGTGGCAAAGCTGCAAGAGAGTCTGGTGGCAGAGTCATGCTCGGGCTGCTTGTGTGAGTGTGTATAGTAGGTGTGTGTGTTTTCTGTGTGTGTGGGGCTGCTTGTGTGAGTGTGTAGGTGTGTGTTTTCTGTGTGTGGTCTCGTCTCTAGTCTCTGATTTGCTCTCTTTGTTCTTTGTCTTTGTACAAAAAGGAAGGAGAGAAGTAGGGGAACAGGCCAAAAAGTGACTGTTTGTGTGTGTGTGTGTGTGTGTGTGTGTGTGTGTGTGTGTGTGTGTGTGTGTGTGTGTGTGTGTGTGTGTGTGTGTGTGTGTGTGTGTGTGTGTGTGTGTGTCTGAGAGGGGGGAGGAGTGGGCTAAGAGAATGTGCACCAGGACAGACACGGTAAGTGATGTCAGCCAGCCCAAAGGCATAGAGAGTGGAACAGACAAGACAGACCTCAAGGACAGACACACAGAACACAAGAGATAGAGAGAGAGAGAGAGATAAAGAGATAAAGGAGAGAGAGAGAGAGAGATAAAGTGGGAGACGGGTGTGCTGTTTTGCTAAAAGGTTGCGATGTTGTGAGGTCTGAATAATCGCCTCTCGCATTAACGTTCATCTTGAACTAGATTCTGGAGCAGAAGTGCCTTTAGGTCCCGGCAGCAAACACGCTGAATGTGCCCCCCAATCAGTATCGCACAGAAGATGGGGAGGAGATGCTGCTGAATTTTTAATCCTCTTTCTTATTCGTTGACATAAGGATCGCTTACAATACCCCCTTATTTTTCCAAGGGCCAAGTTCTCTTATTCCGGCTTGAAGTCAAGACAAAGCTGCAGTAACACGCTCTCGTGCTCAGTCCCCTCAATGCCACTGTGTGTCCATCCTCTCTGTCTCTCTCTCTCTCTCTCTCTCTCTCTCTCTCTCTCTCTCTACTGATTGTCCTTCTTCCTCTGGTCATCTCATTTCCTTATCTTGTTTATCACTCTGGGTCAAGCTGTTGCCGTGGCATCAACTCCTCACTGAGAAACTGCGGATCTCTCTGCATCTTATTCCCCCCTTTCATGTGCATCCAGACCCATAAATCCCCCCCCCTCCTCCTTTTCCACCCTTACTTTCTTCCCTCTGACTACAAAAAAAGGAGCACACCGCTGACTTACACCACGGGAAATGCTTGGTGTCGGTTACAACGCCTTGGATATTTCAGATAAAGTTGCTGTTGCGTGAAATATGCCCAACTCTCTCAGATTGAGAGGGGTATTAACAGATCCACTGCACACTGCCAATGTCTATTTGGGCTGATATGATGGGAGAGAGAGAGGGGTGAGATGGAGGTTAGTATTAAATGAATGGATTGGGGGGAGATAAAATTCAGCCATTTGGAGGGAGAGCAGCAAGCCAACGCGGCTCTTAGGAAACTGGGAGATGGGGCCGTATGGATGTCTGGTAGTGGGACGCAGAGCAATGTCCGTCTCTCAATATTATTCCATCAAATGCATTTAAAGAGTTATATGTTCTATATTCTATATCACACCTCAAGTTCTGTTTTCATTTCTGCCTGCGTTTAAGGAGGAGTGTGCTGTCTGCTGTCATGACGGTGAGGAAAAACACACAAACCCCCTCTCAGTCTCAGAGAATGTTCTTGAAGCATGGCTTTCTTGTTGCCGTAGTAAATAAACACAACCACGAGTCCCTAAGAAATTAGTGTCTGCCGATGTCCTTGCTGAGTAACGCTTCCAAATGTGATGGTTGTGTAGCTTGGGTCATTAATCTTTCCTTAAGTCACGGATCAGGGGGAACAGTGTAATTAGAGCGCATCAGTTAATGAGCAAAGAGAGGACGCTTTGATGCTACACAGGGGAGATGTGGGAAATAAAAAAGCCAAGCTAGTGGACTTTCACCTTTGATCTTTTATGAAGGAAAAGGGTCAAAGGGACCACGAGCAGCACAGTTCACCATTTTGGCAGCCAATAGGGTTCACTCATAAGGGTTCCTCACAGTTCTCATTGTGGTGGACGTATTATGGAAGTTCTGAAGGATAGTCCCACCAATAGTTAAAAAATGACATGTCATTCGTTCATGCTTACAACATGTGTTGAGAGAATATGCACCCCTAAATAAATCTGTGATTCATTAATGGACATGTGAAACATGTGAAACAGACCAAATACTGACAACGTAAGCACTAAGTTAAGAGGTCTTACAAGTCACGCTTTGGATGAAAGCGTTTGCCAGACACCATAACATGTCATGATGCACGCTGTGTCAGGCTGATTCTGGATCATCCAGAAAACTGTGCAGTTCATCACTTTAGTGAATGGTGTCATGAGGTCATCTGAAGAGTACGTCAGTTGGGAGATGACTCATGACTTCAAAGGTGAGGACATGTCCTCCTGGACAGAGGATTAGTCTTTCATATCGTTAGGAGTTGTGGGTGTCTGAGGCCAAGCACCTGTGGTTTGATATCTTGGAGCCCAGATCTGATCAGTGACTGAAGTTTTCACCCTTTCTCTTTTGCTCCTCTCTTGTCTTCTCTCTCCTTAGCTGAACCTAAGACAACCAGCTGCACTGTCCTCTGTGGACGTTCTTCAGCATTCTTCCAGTCTTCTGACTGATCTGATCTGAACCTGCTTGTTAACCTGAATACGACTCATGCACGCATGGTTCTACACAGAAATGACAGAGCCAGTCTACTACGTCTCTTGTGGTAAAACAATTTTAAAAAGACAAACCTAACGCTATAGGTTGTGTGTATTATGCCCTAATGCTGTTAACTGTCACCACAAAAGGAACAGGCCTCAAAAAGGTTCATGGGATGACATGATGATGTGAAAAAAATATAAAATGACATAATTGTTCCCTTTGCTGTCCTTGCTGTAAAATGTCTTTCAGCCCAACCTAAAATGGCAACATCTACAATGGGGGGATTTTAAAGAAATGTTAACCCTTCTCCTCAATTCCCCAACATCCGAAAGAACAGTCTTTTCTTCCTCATGCAAGAGCCTCCAAGAGCCTCCTGAAGAGGAATATTTCTGAAAGGCATCGCTAACAGTGCTCCTGCACGGAGTCAAATTCAGATCAGTCCTCGTGGCACGGCAGTGAGGTTGAGCTGTCCTTCTCTGGCATGACTAACACAGTGAGGAAACACTTGCCATTACAAGGGTACAAACCACTATGGTGTGGTATAAATTCAAAGCATCATGCTATTCACAGATTCACAGTAAGAAGCATTAATCACTGTGTGTGTGTTTTTATATATATGTGTGTGTGAGAGTGTGTGAGTGTGTGTGTGTGTGTGTTGTCAGTGAGATATTCCTGTCCTTTTTTAATGAAGTTGTAAACTGGAACATGGAGTGATGCCAGTGTTGACAAAGACAAAAAGAGAGGAAATTGTCATACGATGAAGAAAATCCAACAAGCAAAGTAATTTACAGAGGTAATTGGATGACAGGGAGAGCCTTTGGTTTCGCCTACTCCACGTCCTTGAGAGAAATGCTGCTGGTAGACAAAGCCAATCAACTAGCTAAAAGGTTAAAAAGGGAGGCCAGCCTTAATGGAAAAACAGTAGATTTTGACACATGCCCTGTCTGCCCATATTCATCTTTCTCTAGTGTGGTTCAGTTTTTGCCCTTTACTTTTGTTTCAAGAAAAGCTTCTCTTATTATCTATTTTCTATATTGTCATACTCCATACCCAAAGAAAATACATTAAACCAAATTCAGCTGAGTTATTTTAAAACTTAGATCTAGCCGTGTGGTTTATCAGACCATTTCCTACCAAATGCAATTATTAGGGAATTTTTATTCACCGTGACTAAAATTCATTTCTGCATTGGATTTATTTATAGTGCTTGATTTTTATGTTTGTGGTATCTCATCTAAAGCCTTAACATCAGAATAACAGTTGATTCAGTAGTTCTCTTTCTCTTTCTTTTTCTCTTTCTCTCTCCTGTTCTCCCCCCTCCCCCCGCCCCCAGCTTGATCCTCGTCTGAGAGCTCAGTACTAATGCATTGTAGTATTGATGTGGTCAATCGCTCGTAATGTTTAACCCTGATTTAACTCCGTGTCTATAACTAAATGCGGACTCACAGCGTCCCGGCCCGGGCCACAGCCGTGCCCCAAACACATGACTACAGCTACGCAGATCATCATAAGAGAGATCACCACAGATGGATTCATAGAGGTGGAGAGCTTCATGGAGAGAGAGAGAGAGAGAGAGAGAGAGAGAGAGTGAGAGGGAGAGTGAGTAGTGGAGGGAACTCTCATTAAAGATCACCGTATATGCAGAACCTCCATCCAATTAGGGGAGGGAAGCAGAAAGAGACAGTCACAGCCCGAGGCCAAACCAGCCGTGACTACCACTGTATGACAGAAACTCCCTGAGAAAGAGGAATGAATAGCTATAAGCATTCCTTTCAGGTCAGGTAATCCAATGACATCCTTATGTCATCGCAATGAGACAATTCCGGTTGTGACCTGGTGTGCCATGCACTGTGTGTCCTTGAAAACATTAAGTTTTTTTCCCCATTTGGCGCTAATAGTTGCATGGCATTTGCTTTGCATCCACAGTCGAACAATTATAGCTTTCATTGTGTGCTGTGTGAGAGGATCAGAGAGGAGGAACAGAATTACACATTCAGCGCTCCTGGCTCTGCTTATGGCAATGTCTCCGCACGTTTAAACAGACATGAGTTAAAATTCATGGAAATTTCTTTTGTGATCAGAATTTTTTTTTTTTTTAAATAGTAAATATGTCCACTCGATGCGTTCATTGACAATTAGGAATGCTCAGGTGAGTTGTGTGTCTGTCTGCAGGGCCTGTGGACGGCCTCTGAGGGCCCTCTGTCAAACGTGACCTTTCTCTGGTGAAAGGAGATGCTAATGGCCAGTCACTCAGATGGCCTGAGCTCTTTATAAGCGAGAATGAGTTCTGGAGGCACCTAAAGTCCATTGAGGAAAGCTGTCAATCACTGCAGGTGTTTTACTTTTAGTTTTTTTTTTACATCATATTGGCCATTTCAATTTCAGGACGCATTCTTCACACTCTCAGACCATAGGTGTATATCAAGGTGGCTGTAAATGCTATTTTAGACCGGGTCATTGGCTCATGAAATCTCCACAGCCTGCGCTGTCAATCAACTTCTGAATGGCCGACTGCATCTAAGGGACGGATTCATAGATGGTTATATCTGTATATAAAAAAGCCTACTGATAATAAGAAGAGCAGATATTCTCCAAGGCCCATTCTTGATTTTTGAGATGAAGTCCTACTTGTGTGTCTGCATCTTCAAGCTACTTAAAAAAGAATTTACATTTCTTCAAGTGGGTCCACTTCAGGAAAAGCTTTTGACCTTGTATTTTAGTATTCTTTACAGGATTCTATAGGCAGTCCCTCCGGGATCTTGCAAGGGTTTGTTGTGTTCGTTATGGCCAAAAGTGACTGAATTCTCAAAAATGGTGGTGATTTTGAGGGAAATAAAATCCATTCCAAATAATTCAGAAATTCCATGGCTTTGGAGGGTTTTTTATTTGAGGAAATATTGTGTCACTATGACAAAATTGCAATACGCAATTCCGTTTTATTTGTATGTTTATAATAATTTGTTCCTCTTGCCAGTGGATGGGACCTCTATGAACCAGCAACCACAGGACATTCCCATCCCAAACTGTCCACTATTGACCTTCTTGGCTCCATATCTGTCCATCACTGAAAACTACTCTTCAACCGAATAGCCCCATAATCAGTATCCTGTCATGCAATTTAAAGAAATGTGTCCTTATGGGGTGAAAACATGGATGGTTGAACAAAATGGAAGATCCTGATTTTAGTCGCTCAGTACAATATTGATATGATTGATCCACCACTTTTCCTGTATACTTTTGCTAAGTAATGGTGTTTGTCCTTCAATTGCTAGCATCAATGTGAGAGCTGGATTACTGGACTAAATTGATTAGCGGTGTTTGCAGTCTCATTACATTCATTTTGTGAGGATCATTGTGTAATTCACACCATGCCGCACACCGACATTTTTTCTCAACACAAAAATCCACTTCATACAAAAAAAATTCTGATCTACGGTAAATCAAAATACGCTTAAATCCAGCAAATGAAAAGTGTTACTTTCCAGATGCTGAGCTACTGGTGCTGTCACCTAACATGAGAAGAGCAGTAAAAGACAAGAGGGAAGCGTTTGAAGCTTAAGTTCATGTAAAGCAGCTTTCGAAAACATGTGACAACAGCACTGTACAATCTGTTTGAAGTCATGAACCAAATGCATACAGAACAGGTCGTCCTCACAGAGGTCATAACTGACATGTTGGTGAAGATTAGATCTTATGGCCGCTTAATTCTCATCTCCACCAAACAACAGCAAAGCTGTTCCAGGAGGGAAATGGTTTAACCCTCATATCTGTATAACCTCTTACATGTATGTGTACAGTGAGTGTATGGGTACAGTCGTTCAAGTAGATGAATCCGTTTCCCTCCTGGGAGTTTTGCCTCTTTCATAGATTTCACCCAACTCTGGGTTCACATCCTCTTCTTTTCCTTCCGAAATCCAGCATCTAAAAATACTGTAAGCTGTGTTTTTGTCTCTGCTATTTTGAAGTCCCAGGAATAATCAGAATAACAAGCATGGAATGGATAGCTGGGATTGCTATAGCACTTCAAACATGAGCTGCCTTGTGGAATAAGCTTGAAAGGAAAACAATAATGTTACCCCCTGTGAAAAAAAGATGGAGAGCTGACTAATGTAACACACAGAGAGACCATCTCTCTCAACAAACTCACACTTCAAAATGTCGATTCCACATCAAATACTTAATTTCTCTTAGACCTCCTGTCACATTTCTCTCACAGCTAAGTGCTACGGCTCTGCTAGCACTAGTGTTTGATTAGCTCTGCTAAGACGAGGAATCAGTTAGGTCTTGACTCTCTCGGTTCTCTGGTATTACGGCTTCTTTTTCACAGAAAAAAATGGGTCATGAGCCATTTTTGGGAGTTCATAACAAAGTCATTGACTAAACGTAACTGATTTAACATGTCGTGTTCCCTTTCGTTGACTTTCAAAGTGAGTTGGGATTTGTTTAAAAACAGGCGCTTTGAGCCAACCATGTGTAATATGACTGTAGGCTTCACAGAGAGAGAGAGAGAGAGAGAGAGAGAGAGAGAGAGAGAGAGAGAGAGAGAAAAAGTGAAGGAGAGTGGAGGTCAGGAACAAAGGCGGCAGGAACGAAGTTGCATGACAGCACAGAATTACTGAAGGGAGGGAACGGTGATGGTGGTGACAGTGACAATGAAGAAGAGGCACCAGAAAGTGATTTAAAAATAGTGATTTATTTAGAGTGAATGATTCAGACGAAGAGCTGTTCAGCAGGAATTGATTTGCAATGGGCTTCACAGAGAGTCCTGCTTAATCTCTTTGTTTGGATGCTTCTGGCAACCTTAAGGGTGGGGGGGGGGGGCTTGAGTGGTGGCTTCGAAGAGATTTGGACGTGTGAAATAGGGAAGATGGAAGGAGAAGGGAGAGCAGGCATGCTAGCGTGGATGGGGGGATGGCAAAAAAAGGAAAAGATAAAAAAGAGGGATTAGAGCTCAGAAGAGAAAGAAAAGCTCATTTTTAACACAGGAAGAGATTCGTCTACCTAAGATTTGTGAGTCTTTGGGAGAAAGTGGGGTTACAAGCGGCAAGCCAAGTCCACGTCAGTCCCATAGGCCTCTGTGTTCTCTTAAAATCCTAGAAGTTTTTAAATGTTTGTTTGAAACACAGGGTGGTCAGATATCTGCTGGTGCATTGATAAACGTCGTCCCTACGGGAGAAATGAACAGGTCAACTAATTTTTGAAGATACTGGAAACGACCTCATGCATTTTGGAGTTACTGTTGAGCATCAAATCCCTGAGCCACTGTATTCCAAAACCATCAAAGAGCAATTTACCAACCTCACAAATAAAATCTAATTTGGAATCCCTTTGTTTCCTCATGCAAAAGCTTGCAATGGTAATTAGAGCTCTACAGGACTGGCAAATGGATTAGTTCATTTTAATAGGGGCTGTGCAGCTATTTCTGTGCCTTCCTGCTATTGGTTTCTTCATACAGTAGCATGATGTCAATGTAAAGCATGGCACTCGTGCCACTGTAGAGCGTTCTGCTCTTGCTTCCTTTTCCTTTCATGCTTGAGCTTTGCCACCCTGTCCCTCTGCTACGACCCGTCATGACCCAGACCGTAAGTATGACTCTGATAAGACTCTGTTGGGTAACTTTCAGGATTATCCACTACAGAAATCTCCATTCATTTTCACAGACAAATACTTGAACAGGCTATTCGTGTTCTTTTTCCAGTTTAAGAGGATGTCAGTGAGCTCATTTTATATTCAACCCCCCAGAAAATGACCTGTTTCTTTGCCCTTGCCATCCTTGGTATTGGGTTTCCTTTGCAGGGATGATGAGTGAATCACTATGCCGTGTGGGGGAAAGGAATTTCAAAAGAATTT
Source organism: Clupea harengus (assembly GCF_900700415.2). Taxonomy (NCBI): domain Eukaryota; kingdom Metazoa; phylum Chordata; class Actinopteri; order Clupeiformes; family Clupeidae; genus Clupea; species Clupea harengus. Next base: position 9,523,592 of record NC_045174.1, on the reverse strand, counting down.
CAAGTCCCAGTGGGGTGAGAGAGTCAGTGAAAATGGGGGCTCCTGAAGTGGAGAGCAAAGACAGCACCTGTTGCCAAAAGCAGAAGCAAAGCTTCCCCACATCTGCGATTAGAAAAAAGAGGTCACCACAGAGCACCTGCAGATTTGGCAGGATTTCCTTCCAACCCTGTGCTAGTTTTTGCCCCAGCATACATAGTCAGCACTGCCAGTCTCTGGATCACTTCCCCTAATTCACCTTTTGTAGCTAATCGATGGATTGCTTTTTAGCTGATGAGATGAAACAGTCATGTTTGGAGCTGGAGATCATTGGCTGAGGAGCCCACTGACCAAATGAGAGGATGTAGCTGACTTGGTGGACTGGGTCAACGGTACCAGGAGCTGACCCAGAACATGGATCTGGCCCACATTCGGCTCACACCTGGCTCAGCCCAGGACCAGGTTTAGTTCCCGAGTCAGCTCCTCTCTGGGATGAAAAGAAGGAGAACCAGGGGGAAGACAAACGCCATCGGCCAGCGAAGTGCTCCTCAGCGGGAGGAGACTCCTCCAGATACACCCCCACACCCACCCCACCCCAGGGCCAGAGAATTCCCCTCAGTACCCGTTCTCTCCCAGCCTGAGGAATGAGCTTGAGAATGATAATCAGGCCTTAATGAGGAGATATCTTCCTGAACACGCGCACAGCCCCCGGTTTCACTCTCACTCAGTGATAAGTGGGATCTTGACTGGCCAGATTAACTGCAGTGGTGAAAAAGAGTCATTACCAGCATTATCTCCTGCTCACATTGCTTGCTATGTATTGGGCTTGACTCGATCTAATCACACTCATCTCTGGTTCTAATGCATGTTAAAATTAACAATATATTACCCCATTAGAGGCAGTGCCAGCGCATCCCTAATATTAAGTGACTCTGGAACTGGTCTGTATTCAAGCCAGATCTGGACTTTGATACTTTCTTGGATGTTAACGTAGAGATAATGGAAGGAAAAATTTGGTGTTTCGAGAGATTTAAGAGCTATACAGATCAAATTACCAATGGCAACACTAAAGAGCATGAATAGTTCCTTTTGCATTCACCAAGTGCAGTTAGTGTTCTACCACTCTCTGTTGGACAAAGTGTTCCAAATCTATGGAGGGGTAATCTCTGACTAATAGATATAGTCACATGTACATCTTACAATCAATCATTAAAGCAATTAAAGTAGACATGGGAATTGGTTCACCAACACGAGCACTTTTCTATTTATTTTTATGGTATTATTTTGGTTTACACGGCCAAGAATGTAGTGCATCACTCATATCTAGCCAGCCCAGTTCCTCTGCACACACAGCAGTCACTGTGCTCCAGGGAGTAGAGATACGGGTATGTGTCAAACTGCCTTACAGTTTCCACGGTACTCAACTACCCAGGGAGTCAAAAAATTTCATTTCCTAATGTCAAAATCACTCCAGTGTACAAAAGCTTACCTCCCAAGAAGCTTCCATAATGCACCATAAAAACCAGCAAGCATCATCCCCAGTTGTCATTCACAGACACTCCCGTGTCACACAACATTAAAGGTGTGCTCTGGCCATGTTCCCCTCCCCCGCTTCTCCAAACATAGTTTGCTTAGTTTGCTGCTGTGCCTACACAGAGCACTCACATACGGTACCAAGTATAGTGCTGATGATAATGTCGACACCAAGACGAGCCCAGCATGATGATATCATACAACTTAGCTGTTCCAAGTGGGAGAAGAAAAGGTCCTGAATTTTAAAGTGTAAGTTCACCCCCAGCTGTGAGTCTAGCTCAGTCCACTGCATAATTTTGAAACATGCTGAAAAGTAGGCAAGGGGCTGGGTCTTCACTCGTGTGAATGATGAGTCTGAATCAGCAAATGACAATGAGACTTACACTCACGGGCAGGGGCTGGAGGAGGTGGGCCGCCCATTTCGTGATGTAGATATGTACCAAATGGTCGTAGATACATCAGCATTGGCCTTGGAAGCAGCTGGCAAGGTTCAGGATGATCTAAAACAGTAGATGACGTGTTGAGCCATTTTCAACCCATAAAATGCAGATTTTTATATATCAATACATCAATACTAACATCAACATTGATGTGTTTCATCATCCATATTATTTAATTTACAGCTAAAAATAAACACACTTTGCATCGAATCACCTTCATGAAACCCAAGGATATATACAATTAGATACAACAGTAACAAATGATTGCAAGACAGTTCTGGCAATATTTCTACTCTTCTCAGTCACAATTCATGTCATTTGAGTACGCAGTGAGAACATGAGTGAGAGATCTAAACAATGCACTCATTAACTACAAACCAAACAGGTTGACTAATCAAGACCTGATCATGGAATGCAGGTTTTAATTGTGGGAACAAAAAAAACTGATTTAACTAATGAGTGCACCCTCTCTGTGTTGGTGTGGTGAATGGTAAAATCTGATATGAATATTCAGCATCCAGTTGTTGAGCTGAGATGAAAACCTGCATATTGATTTAGTGAGTGTGTGCTTTGGATGCAATGCATGTTTCTCTTCGACACAGGGCATGGTTGTGTGAGTCATAAACCTCACTTTGATGAGGAGCAGATGTTGCAGTAAACATCAATCTTTTTTTCTCATCTGCATCTAAATATTTCAATTAAAGTTTACAGATTACAGTGTCAGTCCAACACACTCTATTGCTGCAGACATAACTCTTCAAATAACATAGCCTACAAGGAGTAAAAGACAGTGCCTTGTCATCAACAGAAAGAATACGCCATTGAAGGTATTATCATAAGAAATTATGAATGCCTTGAAGAATGTGATGCTCTTGAACATGAGGCCATGATTTTTATAAATTATTATTATTTATTTATTGCACAGATCATTCTCTCATGTATGCCACTTGACTGTTAGTCCTTGACAAGACACTACACTGTGTTCAGCTCATGACTGCAATCAGAAAGTGACCACTAATTCACTTAACTAACTCCCAACTTTCTTAGCCCATCTTTGTCAGAGTGTAATGTCCTTCCGTTGTGTTAATTCCTGAGATGGGGAACACTTGAAGAAACCCCTGCCTCTGCTGGTTAGGACAGCAGTCAGTCAGTGGTCCTAGTCGTTTTCTCTCAACGGCAATAGAGCAAACGGTCAATCAAACACTAAAAAAACCACCCACTGATCATTTTGATGGTCCACTCCACACTAAGGATGCGTTTTGTGTTCTCATGTCAACTGGCAACTGTCAATATCAGCCCATTCCAAACACCATGTCAAAATGGCAGTAGGTTGGATCTTATGCAGAGGTGACGATAGAGTCGAGTGCTATTAGCAATGTGCTGGGCCTTACAGCCCACCCCTCCCCCCCGACCCGAGTCATCATTTTCCCCCTGGCTGGGCAGTCTTTCTGCTCCACAATATGCTTTTTTGTGTGGAAATGTGCACAAATTGCCCCCACCCCTCCCCCCCACGCTCATGCACTCTATGAAGAATGGAACAAAAAAAAAAATCTACAGATGGCTATCACTGGAGCATTGCGTAACCCAAGCGTAGCCACAGAACAGCTATACTCTAAAACACATACTTGCGTAATGGGTCAATTGTTGGCAGGGTAGAAAAACCACCCCTGTCCCATCTCAATTAATGGAGACCACTCACCACTTCTTGCGCCCAGGGCGAGCCAGTTAGTTTCGGCACTGCAGCTGAAAATGACTCAGATCTGGCTAGTTACCCGCCTGAGCAAAATGTTTTGAACTGATGACTGATTTTTAGAAAACATATGATACATTTTTGTGTTACTGTGTTGTTTACAAACATGTTTTCCTCATCCATTCTACGATGTGGCAAATGGCATTTATTTCAGCCTTAGTCCGTCATTGCCTGATATGGGTCTTGCCTGATATGGGACCGGATAGTATAGGACTTTTATTTTACTTTTATTTATGTTTATTAGTTGGGATTTATTTTCCCCTTCTTCTTGTAGTAATGTTTATTTTTCACAATTTTTCAGTGTACTCTGTAGTTGTGTGTTATGGGCTCTCCTGTGCCGGAACATGTAGTCCCAGAGGACTGTAGGCATTTCCATGTTCTTCAACTTCAGAGATCTTTGTTTTCCTGTTGAATCATATTCCTTATTTTTTTTCTATCTATGTCAAAGCTTATTTTATATGTGTTCTCACAATACTGTCCTACACTCAGTAGTTGTCACTTGTGTGTGTGCAAAAGTGACTTGCCAGAGAGCAGATGCAGAGATTCCAAATTCCAAATTTTAAGCCCATTATCCATATGTGACTGAAACTTGTGTGACTTTACATGTGTGTGTGTGTGTGTGTGTGAGAGAATGTGTGTGTGCATGAGGGCGTAGCTATGTCCTCCTGTTGTGATCTCGTAAAGGGGAGTAGTTAATTAGTGGCGTGGCCTCAAGCTTTATCTCCAAGCGAGGCTTTTGTGTGTGTAGCTCGTGGCTCAGGGATAAGTGACATGTGGACAGCCACCCCGCGAAACACTGAGTTGTGGCAGTTGCCTGGCAGACTCGTTTGTCCTCTAAACTGCGAGGCAGTTTCTCTTTACACACAAATGAGTTTCATTTAAACCCATAATAGAGCAGAGGAAATTTTGAAAGTCATTTCAAGACATGTTAAGGCAGATCATTACTGGCTCATGTAATGGTAGAAGACCAATTAAAGCATCATTAGCATGTTAAGTGGGCTTGACATATTGGCATCAATGTGGCCAAACGAGCTTAGATGTGTCGGTCCCAGGAGTAAGTTAGTACGTGTTTGAGAGCTATAAATGAGACGCTCAATTCTGCTGATCTGTCTTGCGAGGCCAATGGGAGAGGAAATAGAATATGGCAGTGGTGATGCAATTTATCAGCAACCTCCTGAAAGTGTGCGTGTGTGTGTGTGTGTGTGTGTGTGTGTGTGTGTGTGTGTGTGTGTGTGGACTAACAATATTTTGTTATTCTTTTTATATGTAGATAGTGCATGAAGTCAATGTGTAGGAGCTAGATATAACAATATGTGTATATGTACAATATATTCAATGTAGTATTCCAAGAAGTCTAAGCATGTTAGATTCTGCTAGAATTGGCTACAGGTGAACGCCACGCAACGCCACACCACGCCCCAGAAAGTCAAGTCACTTAATTTTAGTGCCAACAAAAAACAACAAATTGTTAAAAAAGTAAACTACTTTTTCCACCAGCACATCGCACACCAGGACACAGGGTGACCAGGAATCATGTTTATCCTTCTATCTCAACCCTGTTTTGGTGCCTCATCTTGCTATTAATATCTATGCATTCCCTTGCACTGTTTCCCCACAACAAAACTCTTTTCAGAGAAATAAATGGTATCAAAACACTTTTCAGCAGGATGGCTGCCCTGTGTGGCGAAGTGCAGACCGGGTCAACCTGCCTGTACATATACTGTACTGTACACCACTGCTTAAACTGGCTGGCAAATCTGAGCAGATCTCCTGCACCCCCTGGTGGTCATGCTTTACACTACTTCCTCATGTGGGTCAGGCACAGTGGCCTGTTGAACTCCTGTGTCACACCCTTGAAAGTAAACGGAAAGGGGAACTTTAGGGGAAAGGGGAAACGTTTTTTCCTGGATTTGTGTTCTAACCTCCTCCCGTCAACACTCGCCCACAGTAGACAGAGTGCTCATTGTAGGGTTCTAAAAGTAGACACTGAATACATTTATTGAGCAACAAAGCCATTGTGTTTTTCACTGAACTGACTTCAATGCTTTTATTATTTACTGCTATCCACCAGGCCTTGTGGGTTACACCAGTAGGAATTGAAGATTCCTTATGGTTCATGTTGCCTTTGAATGTTGAATGTCAGTCAGTTGTCACTGAAGGCCACTTTTTGAAACAGGCCAGGACCATATATTCCAATTTCCATGAAACTGCCTTATAATAAAATAATTTTCTAGAAGCGAGAGATGACTGGCACATCAATAACAACCAGACTCAAATATTTTGGCTTGGAGTATTTATTTTCGGTATCAGTAGAGGTGAATAAATGGATATAGCCGAACAATAGTAAAAAGGTTTCAAAACAGAGGCACTCTTCTATGCAACATTCAAAGAGGAGGTAAGATATTGAGGTTATTACTGAAAAAACACCAAGTGGAATGACACTGAGATGACAGTGTTGCATTATATAATTAATACATGTTTGTATTACAAAGTTTAAACATTTAGAAAGTCAAGTCTTGGTCAAGTAAGGGAAAAACATGAATCCTTCCTGAAATAAATTACAACACATTTTCACTACAACAACTGCCTGCAAATGACAGCGCCGTTCATGAAGTATGCAACATATTATGGCATGTTATCGTGGTGCACTTGACAATGCTACTTTCTTAAACGAGTTCACATGGTCATAATACACTCACTGAGGCATAGGATGAACAACAGATCAAATGCTTAAGTCAGTGTAAATATATTAAATATATTAAATTGTAATAATAAATTTAAAAGCTATTAGTCTGGTTTGTCTTACGTTTAGCTTACATAAAGCATTAATGTTGACTGCTCTGTTCCAACTTTTAATGCTTGGAGCCAGACTGTATGGCTCTTGTCCACTATAAAGAATGTCTGTGATAACGACGTCTCTTGTCTAAGTTTATCGGCAAAAAGCCACGTGGAATTTCCCAGAATGCAACAACCAAACACCTCAAGCGGTAATCAGGTAGGCTTCACTGGTGGATATCAAGAGACATACACTGAAGCCAGAAATCAAACTCTAATTCTTTGCCACTCAATTTCAATAAAGCCAACAGTCAAGAACAGTATCTGTTTAAATTCTCAAGTAGAAACACCACATAGAGTGCTGTCAATATTTTCTATTAAGAATGCAAACGTCATTTAGGAAAACACAGAATCCAAACACTAACAGTAATAGCAAATCGTGATAAGACTCGAAAACATTGGTAAGTGGGTGGAGGTGGTCAGTAGCATGAAGCATATCTTAATATATAGAGAGCTTAATATGGGATGTCTCTTACAAGCAAGAATTCCATGACGACCCTTTCAGTGACATAACAGTCCATGACCAAACCCAAAGTGATTTGGCCTCAAGTCTAATTCATGGTTCATAGGCTGACGGATAGCATATTGTACACATAGCTTGGTCAGGAACACTACTCTTACATTCTAGTATTCCTGTTTTGTGGTCTTAAATGTTTGCCAGTGTAGAGCATTGCTTGGTCACAAACCAACAAATTCCTGATACTACATGGCATATAATGTCAGTCAAATATATCTCCTAAAATCCTCAAAACTCACGACCTGGCACTATCCTCTTGATACTTAACTTTAACCATCCAGCTGTCTTCTCTGCCTCTTTCAGAGTGGTGATATGGTGCAAGAGAACATAAAATACTGATGATAACAATGATTATAAATAGTTAAACACCCAAAATGAGATGAGGAACTAAGTAGATATTACTGACAGTTGTAGAGTGGTGTATAGAGGAGAGGAAGCCCTACAGCTCTGACCCTGCAGTCCTGAAGTTTCTTTCCAAGCATACATTCATCTGTGTCTGAGCTGCTCTGATGCTGTAAGGATCAGCCACACCAGACCACCAGGTAGAGGGGTAACACAGGGGGGGGGGGCTGTCTACTTCTGCTTCTGCTTTCCTATGACACTTTATTAACAATCACAACACATAATTAACAGATTGAGCATAGTTTCGGTCACGTCTCCACTGGGTAAGAACAGCAAGGGAAAAAGATGTTTGCTGCTTGTCAATGTTTTGCAAGCACACTTGCAAAAATGATCTGGTCACACTATTCTAACTGTAAATTTAGGATTTGAGGATTTGTTGACATGACCCCGGCACTTTCACAGTAATGTGGTCTGCATGACTGATGCGTTTGATCTAAACAAACTTTAGAGGGCACAGAGAGGTGTGAGGTGCTGAGGAAGTTGCACTTGGGCCCTGTTCTAAAGCAGCACCAACAGGTCAGCTTCAGCATCTCCTCATATGAATGTGAATAGAAATACAATACCAGCTTGGCACAACACAGTATGGTTACAGTACTGTTTGGCTTAAGCCTGTTGGTTATAAACTAGCTAATACGACTTCTACTCTACCCAATGTGTTAATATAATCAGTTACATGTTTTATTTAAACAATGCTCTACGTAAAAACAGACTCCAGAGAGAAGGACAGGTTTTGGTCAAGCTGCTGGTGGTGGTTAGGGTGGCTATGCTCACTCCGCTGAGTGGATACTGCGGATGGATCAGAGCTGCAGGACACTCTCCTTGAACCTGGCCTCTATCTCTGCCCGTAACGCCCGTTAATGGAGTTGCTCCCGGGTGGGGTGATGGCCACGGAGTCCAGCAGGGGGCGCAGTGCTTGACCAAAGGGCCTACGGGGAAAGGAACGGCAGCAAAGATTACTTACGAGGCTGCTAGTCAGTTTTTATACAATATGTACAAATAACCCAATTCTCTGATGCACGGCTGTATTTTTGAAGGTGTGATGCATAGCTGTATTTCTGAAGGGGACATGTAACCATCTGTAGTGTATACTTGTGGTGGAAGGGATATGTAGTCCTGTTGCGTCCTGTTACCTAATGCTTTTCATATATTGTTGGTATGGGGCTGTGAAGCACTTTATGCTTCCATGCTTGATATGTGTGCTATAACTTACTATCCCCAATATGTGTTATACATATTTAGAGAAAGGCATGTGTTTCTCTTAGTTTCCTGTATGCAGTCTAATGAAAACTGGGGGGGGGGGATAAAACACCCTCACTCTGATAATCTGATGCAAATGATTGCGCCATCAGTCATGACACGTAATCCCCTCTAATCAGCTGTGTTCCTGTCACACATCAACACAAATTGCACAATTCAGTCAACGGTGAACGCATGCCCACTGCAAGGTGACTCACGTGGAGAGAACTTCAGACGGCAGGTCCGTGATGTAGGACGGGATCTTGCGGCCGGTGAGAAACTGGGCCACTTCGTTACTGAAGGTGTTGCAGTTGTGCTCAAACAGTTTGTAACTCTCTGCACTGTGATGGGTGAGGAGACAGACAGGGAGAGTTGCTTCAGTGAGACGCTTTCTGATGCGTGTTCTATATCAATATGTTCATTTTGTACAAATAAAAAAACTTAACTATGTCATTATGAATAAGGCGAATGGACAAAAGACTGGCAAAACTAAAACGTCGAAGGGCTCAGTGTCCAATCACAATAAAGAAATGTAGGACAGACAGAAGACAACTAAAGACATGTAAACCACAAATGGGATCACACTCAGATCAGTTCAACTGAGCCAACAACACGAAAGACCAGGGCACCTGCTTTAAATATCGTACAACAGGCAAGTTCAAAGTTGTGCAGAAACGGTGCACTTTTCACCAAAGATGTCCTTTTAGTGCCTCTTTTGTTTTGGATTGTCTGTAGAATGAAAAAACTAAATTGTTACAAAAACAGCTATGTTATAGAAAAGCCTCTAGGGGGACATCTCCGGCCTCTGGAAAGCCAGTCTGTGTCATTAGGTTTAAAATTCTGACAGTTGCAGAATGCATTATGTTGAAAGAAACAATGACTTTTCACTTGCTTTTTGGTTACCCAACAGAGACTGATCAAAATGTAAGGCAGGTCAACACGCCTAGAGAGATGCAGTAATCAATTCACAAGTTACAACCAAATTGCCAGACTCACCTATAAGTAGATTCCCCAAGACTTGTTAGGTAGTTCATGAAGAGATCATCCGTCACCTCTGTCTCTCCTAAATCCACAACAGAATCAGGATGCCCCAGAAATGTACCACCCTAACACACACCAGGAAACAAATCCAGACAAATCAGGCACCTCCCTTTTCTTTCACAACTTATCCCACCGTCCTATTCCTGGTCTAACTACATCAAAACATCACTAAAATATTTGAGAGACCAATTGTTTAGTTTACTGTAGTTTGACAAATGAATGTCTCTTACTGGTGGACAACTGGAGATGCCTTCTCCCCCATAGAAAAACTCCTCTCCATGGATCACAACTGCCGTGTGCCTGGGATGGAAACACACAACACCTCACCCTGTTGATACTGGATCCTAGTGTTAATGTTGGTGTGTTATGATGTTAGTGTAAAGTTTCAAAGCTTTCTTTTATTCAAAATACTTACCATATGCCGTCCAGCTGTTTTCCTGTCAATGAACAAAATAATTATCAACAATATAGGCAGGCACAGGAGGCTAATATTTTGCGATAAGCTATGGCAGTTGTTTCCTTGATACTTATTATCAAAGAACAAACTGCCTAAGAAGAATGCGTTCTTTCACTTTCTCACTATCTGACAGTTGTAGTCAGCTATCTTCAAAGGTGGTGTTAGCGAAGGGAAGAAAGTAAGTTGCTAACTAGTTAACTTGCAACAGCAAATCTCACAGTGTTGGCAGCCTAGTTTTAACAAAAACAACTTAGAAAAACCACTATGCCCACATCTGACCCACCACTTACCCAACATCACTGAACTGAGTTGACGAGCCATGCCTTTGGACAGGTCGTAGATGTACAGTTTAACACTGAAACTTGTGTTTTCCTGGTCCATATTACAGTATGAAAATATTTTTAGTCAGCTTACAAACGTTGACAACGTTACCAAACTGGAGAGACCCTTAAAGGTTTAGCCACCTCGCTAGCTAACGTAGCAACACTTAACTTTTGCTATCTCAGAAGCTCAAACACATTTGTGATACGACTGATATTAAGAGAACAAGCCAATAGAGACTGCACGTATTCGACCGCTTTTGGTACGATTCTTAACCTTTCTATGTATCTAAGTACACACAAAATATATTTAAAACGATACAATGTATCCAGTATTAGGTCAATATTTGATGTAGTCCGTGCTGTGTCACAGTGACTCAAACTCCGTGGTGTTACTGTTATGACAGAACAGACCTAGGTTTCTAAACAGGAAGTAATAGAAGTGCCTCTAGGCGGCGACGTGCTCTCTTTGAGTTCCAGGACCTGACACACCAACGAGGAAGACGTCGCGCTCATTCAGCGCTAGAAGCAGACTGAAGCTGCGCAAGTCTTAAGTTGTTTTGATCTCTTATTGTCAGGACTAGAGAGACAATTGCTTAACTATTGTAGCAAGCCACGTTTAATGCTATCACAGGCTTGAGGTATGTGCCATACATTATCAGGTTAAAAGAATTAGCAGATTATCAATTCTGTGATTACTTGTCTCAGACTTTTACTTGTTTGTGCTGGCCCTGTGCAAATCAAAAGTTAGCTCTATCTATCACATGCTAGCGCAGCAACATTAGCTGCAGCAAGTGTTATTTCTTCCCGTATTTCTCTCTCTCTTATAAAATGTTATAAAATGAATTACTTTATTCATGAATATTGTTGTCTTTTCTCTAAACTGCTCTGTACAATATAGCCAATGGCTGAATGGGGCGCGTATTTTCGGAATGAGGACGAGGAGTTGGAACAAGAGGAAGGCGATGAGGGCGGAGGTAGTTTTGGCTGTTGAATTATTAATACGGAACCCGTTATTGAAATAAAAGTAAAGTGAAACTGTGATGGTTTTCAAGGCAAGCATAATATAATTGTTTTTTCTTTCAATTTTTCAGTCGATTATAAAAACACTGGGCGTGACAGCCTTGTCTTCCTGGTGGATGCGTCCAAAGAGATGTTTATAAAAGGGGAGGATGGAGAGCCGTCCAACTTTGACATGACAATGCAGGTATATGCTACTTGCGTCTGGTGCATTTCTTTTTCTCCTTACTTGTGGTATTCTTCTCAACGACATGATATTTTTTACCTGTTATGGTTTGCCGTGTACATGCATGTTTGTGTGTGTTTCATGCTTTGTTGTCTAACATCTATGTTTGTTTGTTTTTAGTGTATACGTAGTGTGTACATGAGTAAAATCATAAGCAGCGATCGAGACCTGGTAGCACTGGTGTTCTATGGTACAGAGAAGAGCAAAAACCCCAGAGAGTCCTTTAAGCATGTTTACATCTACCATGACCTTGACTCACCAGGTGAGAAGCTGTCCCTGCCCTGCTCATTGTTCTGGCTATCCCTGCGCACCTGGTTAAAGACACTGTAATGCTAATAGTCTTGATCGGCTAAATACTGTGTATTCAACAAGTTCAGTTTGGTATACAGAGCAGAGATACAGTATATGGAATGACATGGAGAGCAGAGAGGCCCCAGAAGCAGGATTATAAACTACTGACCTACAGGATATAGCAATTCCGATACATTCAAGATGTTTATAGTACCAGATAATTGCCTACTCTTCCTGTAAGTGACTCCAATTGTCAATTGCCAACTGGACTCGATTTGTCACCGTCATGCATGTTTCATGCTTTCTCAGGGGCCCGCCGGGTCCATGATCTCGACAACCTGCGGGGGGATAAGGGTGCCCAGCTGGCAGCTCAGGAGATGGGCAGCGGGCAGACGTCCCTGGGTGATGCGCTCTGGTGTTGCTCCAACCTGTACAGCGACATCAAGCTGCGCCTCTCCCACAAGCGCCTCATGATCTTCACCAGCCGGGACTCCCCCCATAACGATGACAGCAACCGAGACAGGACCGCACGCACCAAGGCTACAGACCTCAAAGAGACCGGTGGGCTTACTCTTTGTTTGAAAAGCAATGCAAAACCACAGCTCCAGCATGCAAGTCTGTCCTTTAAAAAAAAAAAGACGGAATTTGTCAGAGGTGCTTCAAAGTAATTTATTTCTGACTATTTAGAAGATTTGGTTCCAACCTAATCAGGCACCGCGGGATGTTTGAATGTTAGAAAAACATGAGTTAGTTTATTTAACTGGTAAACCTAACCTTAAACCCTCTATAGGCATGTAACCCAGATGTATGTCTTAATATTCTGGCTAATGATCCTTACTTACTGTTTTTCACAGGTGTGATCATAGATCTGATGCACCTGAAGAAGCCAGATGGATTTGATGTTGGTCTGTTCTTCTGCGACATTGTGAGCCCTCCTGAAGATGATAGTGAACTGGGTCTCCAACTGGAGCCTTGTGGGAAGCTGGAGGACCTCCAGAAAAGAGTCCGAGCCAAAGACATGAAGAAGAGAGCCCAGAGCAGGCAAGTCAGAAATATCCTCAAGGCAGCCATATACTGCACAGCAGACAGCATTAATGTAAAATAAAAAATTAAGCGAACTCTCTGTTAATGCTGGCCAATGTTGTCTTTTATAATGACATTGCAAAGTTTGTGGAGAGATTAAAAATTCAAGTTTGACATTATAATCACTGTTCAGGAACGGTTTACATATTATGTTAAATTGATTGACTTAATATAAAGCTCTCTGTGTCTGAGGCTTACAAACTATCTGTGGCTCTCAACTCTCACCTAGGTTGACATTCTCTTTGGGAAATGGTGTGAAGGTGGCAGTGGGTGTCTATGTGCTGGCAAGAACTGCCACCAAGCCCCCAGCCGTCCAGCTTTACAGAGACACTAATGAACCTGTGCGAACTAAGACCCGTCTCTTCCACACTCAGACTGGCAGTCTTCTGTTGCCTAGCGACACCAAGAGGGCCCAGGTAACTTAAGTGGTGTATCTCCACTGATAATTTGGGTATCATAACATGAGTACTTGTTTAGACAACATTTTTACCAGTGTAAAACTATATAATATATTTACAAAAAACATAAACTTGAATCTTTATCATTTAGAATTATATAAGGGGGTATTATTTAGAATGTCGTGTAGATATGAAATGTATTAAACTGGTGTAGACATGAAATGTAATATATATTGTAATTTTGCACTTCATGCTATGATTCATTGTTTGCTTGTCTATGATAATGATATCTGACTCACATACATCTTTGATCTGCTCTTCAGGTCTACGGACAAAAGCAGATAGTGATGGAGAAAGATGAGGTGGATGAGATTAAGAAGTTTGATGATCCAGGCCTAGTTCTGATCGGGTTCAAGCCCATGAGCAAGCTGAAGACGCATCACCACATTAGGCCCGCAGTTTTCATCTACCCTGAGGAGGAGCAGATCTCAGGTGAGTCGGACCAACAAATGAGCTACTTAAGCAAACATGACATGACTTAGCAGTGGAATAAAAACATATGGTTCACCTAGAAGTAGTTTGACAAATTAATTTAAAATCTGCCTGTCAGTGGTATAATAAAGAATATTTTTTTTCTAATAAACATTTAAAAAGTAAGCACATGCAAGTAAATGAAAAGTTATGTATCAAACAGAATAGCCACAAAATCTGGACAACGTAAAAGTGCATTGGGTTATCCAGATGTTGGATGTTGGTTGACACATGACAATCACCTGAATGCCATATCTGGATGCTTGATGAAGGTGTTGGTTATGTAGCATGTTATCTGTTCTTATTTGAATAGGCATGATTAATGAAATGTTCTAGTCAGTCTGTATGCTTGCTGTGAATGTACAGATATCCACTTAAATTGTAGACTCTAATTTGTATTACAGTACATCACTGATTTCTAGAATACCTTACCATTTTATCACACCATGCTTATTTTTTCTGCTTCATACAGTCCTCCTGTGTATGATCAGAAATGCAATGTCAAATGTTACAGTATGCATCAGTTTGCCACTTTGTCAGGTATATTTTTATAGGCAAGGATCACCCTGTGAAAAATATATTGTCAAGACATTGGTTAGCATGCTAGCAAGGATGCTAGTTTGTAAGGTTTTGGTTGCCTTTTAGGTAGTTAGCGTGCTAGTTTTCAACCAAAACTTCTTATTGTTGCTTTAAGTGTAAGAATGATGGAATAATTTTGAATCGTGTTTATACGAACCCAGAGTTCTTCTCTTACTCTCCCCTGCAGGCAGCTCCTGTGTGTTTGTGGCTTTGCTGCACCGATGCAGCGAGAGGAACGTGTTCGCCCTGTGCAGGTACATCCCCAGACGGAACACCCCACCTCGCTTTGTGGCGCTGGTGCCCCAGAAAGAGGAGCTGGACCAGAGTCAGGCCCAGGTCAAACCCCCAGGTAAGTTACCATCTCTGTGACGTGCAGTTGTACGACTATTTGTGTTTGAATCATAGTCTTTCTGGCTCCTATTAGTTGAAAAAAATCTTGTATTGTTTCACTTGAGGCAAATAGGTTAAGTTATTTTTCTCTCTCTCACACACACACACACACACACTAGGAACAGTGAGCAGTGAAATTCAACCTCTGCATTTGACCCATCCTCTGCATTTTTGAACCTATCCTATACTTGGGAGCGGTGGGCACATACACACTAGGGGCAGGCACAGTGGGCAGCAGCTGCACTGCGCCCCTGGAGAAGTTTGGGGTTCCTTTCTCAAGGGCCCTACAGCTGTGGATGTTGAGGGAGGCGAAAGCGCTGTTAATTCACTCACTTCTCTTACCTTTAGGCCACGGCTGCCCCCGTCTTATGACCATGTTATTACTCTTACACTCTACCATTCTAAATTGACACACATATTTAGATAAGTATATCACCAGAAATGGTATTACATTTGTGCTTTGTGTAAGAAAACGTATTTTTCACCGTGCCTTCCTCCAGGTTTCCATGCCATCTTCCTGCCTTATGCAGATGATATACGTACCTTAGATGTACACGAAGGTCCCACGGCAACAAGCGAACAGATTGACAAAATGACAGAGATTGTGCACAAGCTTCGATTCAAGTACAGGTACGCTTACATCTTCTCTACAAGCACAGCTCATCTGTGAACTAACCCAGCTATGTTTTCTCATTGCAGAAGAGGTTAGGTGTTGGTGAGAACATCAGTAGCCCTACCCAAAAATATTCTAAAAAAGAATATCTCTGAGATACGATACCCTCTCCTGTTTCTCATTTAAGGTGTGATGCATTTGAAAATCCAGTACTGCAACAGCACTTCAGGAACTTGGAGGCTTTGGCCCTGGATCTGATGCAGCCAGAAGATATTGAGGATTTCACCAGTAAGGCTTATTCATAATCATTTCTATATACTCGAATAAATCAATCCCACATGCACTCAAATCATGTCAACAAGCTCTGACCCAAGCACTCAATCTTTGTATTATAAAATGCACTTGCTCTTTTTTTTGCCATTACTCTTCCTCTCCAGTGCCAAAAGTCGAAATGATGGATGGGCGTGTTGGACTGCTTGCTAAAGAATTTAAGGAGCTTGTTTACCCAGCAGACTACAACCCAGAAGGAAAACCCGTTGCCAAGCGCAAACTCGGTGAGATTTCCTCAATTTCCACACAAAAGAATTCCTTTACCCTATGATAACTGTGAAAACCGGTTTGAGAACTTCTTCTACGGTTCATGTTTAGATCTGTATTTCTTTGTCACCCTCTTCACAGCTGAATCAGGAGGCGGGGCAGAAAAGAAACCCAAAGTGGAGGTGTCCGAGGAGGAACTTCGTGCTCATGTAGAGAAGGGTACCCTGGGAAAACTTACAGTGCCTGTGCTGAAGGAAGCCTGCAAGCTGTTTGGAGTTCGCACCACAGGAACTAAGAAACAGGAACTTATTGACCATATCACGGCTTGTATAGCCAAATAAGCTGTTTAAATAGCCACTTGTGTATGGTATCAGGGTATTGAGTTAAACAAACAAAAAAACATGTAAGATTCAATTGTTAGTTTTGTTATTGCATAGTTGTTGATTGTAATAAAATTACGGACGGCCCATTTGTGTGATGTTTTATTTACCTATCATTGTCACACTATCCCATCTCGTATTTCCCGCCCTTCTAGTTCGTTTGGTTGTGTAATAGACCTACCTAATTAATGAAATGTCTCAACTTCCGTATAGCACTAGAGTAACTTTGACGAATGACTAAAAAGAACATGTTTGGACATTGAAAGAAATACTCGTTTTTTGTAACGATATCCATGATTAAGAAGCACAGTACCGCGTTCACTTATGTAGCCTTAAGAAATTCGAAGAGCAAGCTGTAGCACATGATTGGGGCGGCGCTTTGTTTAGGGCAAGCGTCGAGAAAACATGGAATGTGACTGCAGACCTGACAGCCCCTGTACGACGAGCTCAAATTGCGGAGATGAGTCCAATATTGAAGCATCAGTCAAAGGTGAGATTAACTGATAAAATACCAAGTTTTTCAGTGACCGCAACAGTAACCATAATTTGTTTAGGGCATCAGATGGAGAGAACGACTCAGTAAAAAGTGAAGGCCAATTAATCGCATTGGCTTGTATTAAAACTCAACTTCGAAAACAAAATATTCTACTGGAATTCGTGGGCTGGTCCGACATTCTGATGTAGGCTAGATCGTGTGGACCCGTGAACAGCATCATCAACAGTCCGACTGTATTCGAAAGGGCTCTCAACTCACAGCTGATACAATGGGCTCAAAACGCGAGCGATCACTGACTTTTGATTGTGTTGTCTTTTCTCTAAGATGGTATTCAGTGTTGAGGCACAAAGTGTAGCCTACACTCATACACTGAATTTAACCCGTGCCTAGTCAGACTATCCAAGTTGCCTTATAGAACTTATTTTCTCACTTGGCAGTGTTCGGTAACCTACAAATAGGTTATCCGTCTCTTTACCTTTACGTCAATCCGTAGGCTGCGTATCTGAAATTCTCTACGTTATCCTATTATGTAGCCGACACAGAAGCACCAGGGTTTATATACTCCTGTTGCTCATATACCTATTCCCATATGCCTCACAACTAATGTCGGAGTATTCTGACTCTCGTTAAGAACGTAGTGTCCATACAATTTGATAACATAATGATAATATAGTCGTAGTGTCCAACACTAGGAGCTGTGAAGATATGATAGTGTAGTACATTAAATTCCATCTGTGGGATGAACTGCATGCGTAGCTGTCACTGTCAGCATCAACCATCTGACAACTTCAGAAAGCATGTACGTTTGAATGGCCAGCTTGACAGCTAGATCCAACTGGCTGGTCTATGTGTACACCTGTAGGGGTTGAATGTAGAGAAGTCAATTTTGAAATTGGAACAGTTTTTGAAAAAAGTAAGATTGAACCTGTTCAATTCAATCCCAGTCTCAAGATGCTCCTGAAACCTTCTCTTCACTCCACACTTCAACTGGGGGTGCAGTGAAGTTGTCTCCTGGACTATTTATAAGTTGACAGTTTCCTCAGTGATTGAAGTGACCAATTCATATAGAAAGACAATACAAAAATAAAAACATGAAAATTAAAATAGAACCCTGAAATGAACAGAAGTTGGAAAATCCCTCATTACAATACATCCTTACTGTGTGTGCTGCACAACCTGAAATGGCAGGATGTCTTTTGATTGAATTTACATAGCTATAGCTTTAGCATAGCTTTATTATGCTCTCTCCTCCTTAGGTCTGTGGATAAATGCCAACACCTTGTTGACGGGATTGATTTCAGTTGCGGGCTTTCTTCTCTTCAGATGCTCACAAGGTCAGTATCATTATGCTGCTGTGTGTTCATAGTTTCACAGACGCACTGTGCCATGGGACATAAGGCAGTGGAACATGAACAGTATTGCATGATATGCATTAATGTGTCCAAGCCTAACTGTCTTCTTTGTCACAGCAAGTTATATCACTATTTCTATGGCTGCCAGCCTACATAGTATCCTACAGCGACTTTTGAAGCATTAGTCTTATGAGAAATATAATCAGTAGTAATGAAATGTTCTTGATATTGCCCGATATTTCAAACTGAGTACTTTGAGTCTTGTTTATTTCTCTGCTTGTATAGCCCTCCCAGGATGGTTTAGTTGGCCAATTCGCATCATATGTTCCCTGACTGGTAGGTAGTAAATACGTAAGAAACTCACATTGTTAAGATAACGTATTTACAGGGTTTTTGTGCAATTTTAAAAACGTTATCTTCAATCCTTTAAAGGCATATCATCCGTATGGAGTTGGTTGACAAATCTTGTTAAAGCTGTCCGTGGTATGTACCAGTTTTGAATGAGGAATATATCTTATATATTTTACCCTACATATGATAATATGTCTTATGTATAATAAGGAAATACCCGTCTTTGATCTGTGCAAATTGATGAGATGATGTTTAACCTTTCATTATGTGCTCATCGTGTTTACCTATTGTCTGCATTTTGTCATATATTTGTGTTATCCAGCACATGCACTGCTTTTGTCCAAAGTTCAAAATAATCAATTATGAAGCTTTTCTTATGTTTTCGAAGGATCAGTTCCTTTCCCACACAACTTGTGTAACTTTCTCAGTGCCAAATAGATTAAAGCATAGCATCTAAATAGCATCTAATAAGGTCTATTTTTCAGGGCTCCAGACACTATTTAAATGGCTTGGTCGCCTATGGCACTTCCTTGTTGGTGAGTATTGCTTGTTGGTGGAACTTTCAATGGCTTGTATGGCATTGTAAATCTTAGGCTTAGACATATTGTTGTCGTTGTGCAAGTCGTAATAGTACCAAGAGTGGAGGTTTTAAAATGTATTAAGTCAAGTAAATCATTTTTACAGTGGAGAGCAACCCACATCAAGTTCTGGAAAAAAAAAGAAAAGAAAAAATTAGGCTTTTGACAGGCTTTATTAATATGTCTGCCTGTGCATTTACACCATTTTTATTGTTTATGCGTTTATTTGAAAAGGGACAGTATACATTGATAAACATTTCCCCCCACAAAATGTAAATGCACCGGAATTAGCTAGGTTAATTCGTTTTCATATGTTGCCCCTTGGCAGGGCATGACAGAGAGATACGGAAATAAAAGAAAGAAATAATAATAAAAAAATGATATAACTAAAAGAAATAATAACAATAAAAGAAGATAAGAAACAGTTTGACAAAACAGTGCAGTTAAGAAAACTAATTGTAAAAACCAGACAGACATACAAGGTAAACAACAGTGTGACAGTATTAATCCATTACATTTTAACACCATATTTTTCCATTAGACAACGTGCGAAATATGTCTGGTTAACAGATCATTGTTCGTTTTATCATTTGACAGACCATCGTTTACGTTTGTCATTTCATTTTTTATTTTGGGTTTTCTCATCACACAGCACTGCTTGCAAAATTCAGCTGGGTGCCAGCTCTCTTCAAAGCCATTGCAGGTGATTCCCAACCACAACTACCATCTGTATGTCAGTGACAATATCTTTCTCTGTATCTTCAATCTTTTTGTGTGTGTTTTCGCCTAGGTGTACTGATATCCATAAAGCAAGGGCTGGAATTTGTAGTGAATTTAAAGCAACATGTAAAAGGTAAGCCAGTTCAAATGCAGATCGCAGAGATTTGTCGTTGTAAACTGTGTGTTAAACATTTAGATACGTCCTTAAGTAAACTTTGTGTTGGTGGAGTTGGTTTTATTCAGCATTTCCTGTTCGTGTGGTAAAGGTGGTAATAAAGAGCTCATGGGAAGCCAGGATATTGAGTAAATATTTTTTGATTCCCCCAGGGCCATTTAAAAACAAAAAGGCTCAAGCACGACAATCCAGGAGTCCACCTCCTGACCAGGGTTTGCGACTCATTGTGGTCGGGCCACAGGGGAAAACCCGGAACTCTTTGGTCAGCATTCTGCACGGCTCTGGCACTTCCCTGACACATGAAGACACTCAGAAGTGCAAGAGGTGGAGAACAGAGATAGATGGAAGAGAGGTAACAGTGGTGGAAACCCCAGACTTACTGGGCAAAACCCTGGAGCCAGCACAGAGAGCCCGAGAGGCCTTACGCAGCCTTCAGAAGGCCAGCCCTGGTCCGCACGCCTTCTTGCTGGCCCTTCACTGTCCTGGCACTACGGCGGGAGACTGCAGTGACGCGGCTAATGCCTTGCATGCCTTAGTGGAACTTGTGGGTGAGGGGGCCCTGAGTCACGTGCTGGTGGTGCTCCTCACTGAAACAGAGGGTCGTGGAAGGGCGCGCAGTCTGTCTCAGTTGCTGGAGGAGGATGCAGGAAGCCTCAGGGAGACGCTGTCCATGTGCGGTCAGAGAGCTGAGCTTGTGGACGGCTCGCAGGAGAGCGACGGCGGGGACGCGGTCCCAAGGCTGCTGGAGAGGGTGGTGGAGATGAGGGCCCTGCAGGGCCACTACGTCCACGAGCTGCAGCGCAGGGAGGAGCGGATCAGGCAGGAGCTGCTAGCTGACATGGCCCACGTCCTGACACAGAAGCTCGAGGGAAACTGGGGCTAAAAGCAGACATACGAGGCCCTGTCAGACAAACAAGGACCCTGAATCATGAGATTTGTTCGGTTGATTTAGACTGTTTGATTGTGACTACAAGCTGTCTGTTTAGTCTGTACACTGGATTTTACACTCACACTACTGGCAAATCTTAATTTGTAGTATTTTTGAAGAATGTTAAAATTCCTCCAATGTCAGGAAAAGTGCAATGTGTGTGTGTGTGAGAGTGTGTATGTTTTAAAACGTCTGCATAGTTTTCATATGGCAGAGCAAAGTAACAGTTTGTAAATCTGGCATTTGTACATCATCTTGCATTTTCTGTATATTTGTGTTAAGGACCCCTTTAATAACGAGATGGTTCATCTCAAATTTATCCTACTAATAAATTGTCAGAAAATGTTGGTGTTGTAATAAAAAGGTGAAATGAAAAGAAGACATGAATCACCACTGATTCATCCATGAAAGCAAAGTTGTAGGTCCAGTCCAAAGCATCTAAATATTTTCTTTCATCCACTAAACTCCACAAACTATATTTAATGCCACTGTGAATGACGTGCAGTTTGCGGAGTTTTTCGCACACAAAAAAGTGAAGTGCACTACAGCGTGTGTTGGCCTTTAGGCCAGGCTCGGCTGTGATTCCAAATAAGCCCTTTTAAAAATAGGAATCATATTTCGCAGTGTTTAGGGAGGGACCACAGTACGCATGTAGTGCGTGACGCAGACTGTGACAAGCCAGCAAAAGGCAAATTACGTTGTGCGCATGCTCATGTTAGAGTGCTATAAGGAAAAGTGGTAAAGACAAAGGAATAAACAACCCAAGGAAAGAGAAGAGAACACAAATCAGAAGGATATTACCAGTCCATACACAGCTACTCCGCATTAAGACACAAGTAAGTGAAGTGGTGATAAACCACGAATGTGTGTTTTGGTCGCTTTTGCCTAATGTAATCAAACGAGTAGGCTACTCTACACACCACTACGAACAAATATATTAATGGAATAAAAGCTGCAAATTACCATATTTCGTATATGTTTTGCATTTTAGCGTGTGTTTGATAATCCTCCGTGAAATGTTAGGTTGTATGAAACGTGGCTGTCCTGGCCTCTTGATTTCTGTTTCCTACCGTGGCTGCTGCTGCTAGCAGTCATAGCCAATCAGCTGGTTGAAATGTTTGACCCCCCTCATCACAAACGTTATCTGCTTTTAAGTTCACTACTACAAACCTATTTCATCTCGTTCTAACTAAAGTAGTTTCCTCTATGTGTTGTGCTTCTGTGGTGTTTACAAATGTTGTAATTTGGCTTTTCTCTGTAAAACCACGTTATGAGACCAATAACATTTCCTTCGTTTCTGTCTCCTCAGCAACATCTGACTTGAAGAACTTTTGACTCGAGTTTTTGCTCCACGAGCCAAGCTTTCGCTTCCCTTTCAGTCCATTCAGAGGACAGCTGAAACTGTCATGTTAGTGTCTGTGATAACCACCGACATGGGAAGAACTGCAATTCTATGAGTCCTAAAGCAAAAGTTTGCAACAGACACAAAATGGAGCCATACCAAAGAAGATAAACACAGTTGAAAGTTCACCGCCTGGCTCCAAGCTGTACCATATCAGTCCCTCTCTCCTGATAACATCATCAGGTCTGAGTAGCCAGGGAGACCTGGCTTTCCATTTTGCCAAGTGACTACCATCCCCTCCCCTTGCCACACACCCTCAGGCAACTGAAAAGTTGTTGTGGAGATGGTAGTGTTGGCATAGCAGTGGAAAGGAATGGGGAGTGCGCCATGTTCTGGTAAGGGGAGGGGGGTAGGAGGTCTTCAGGAGCTGGGTTGTATGCCATGGAAGGTGAGCAAGCAGAAAGGGAATGAAGAAGGTGCTGGCAGTAGGCCAGACAGGGAAGAAGGGACAGATTCCGCCGTGCCCATCACCCCTCCGCCACCTCCTGCCATTTACCACGAGAAACAGCGGCGGGAGCTCTGTGCCCTTCACGCGCTCAACAACGTCTTCCAAGATGGAGCGGCCTTCACCCGAGACGCGTTGCAGGAAATCTACCAGAGGTAAGGAAATGGGAATATTGCAGGTTAAAACAAAGGGGAAGAGGGCTTATCAGCAGGAGCACAAGCTGTTCAATAGTTCACCTGGGAATGTGCTGCACTGCACTTTTTAGGTTTCGTAGCTTGAACACACCTGATTCATCAGACTCATTACAGGGTTTGTAATCAGGAATGTTAAGTTCATTAAATAGATAGACCTAAGACAAGCAGTACTGTGCATCCCCAAGAACATGATTAAGCACCAACGCTACAGATCACTAATTCACAACCATCCTCCTGGTGTCTCTCCAGCGCTGTTATTGAATTTGTCCTGTCAGCTTCTGCATACACTGATAAACTGTTAACATTCAATTGATGCTGTTGAGGGAGGTCTGAAACGAAAACATTTTGGCAGTAGTCCTGAATAACGGTGTCTGAAAAAACAGCTGATATATTGGCTGTGCCTTTTTTGGTGGTGGTGGTGAACGGTGTTATAAGTAGCCAGCTATAATATAATATAATAATGCCAGCTATTACAAACAGAGATTCCCAGCAGAGCAAAACAGTGGGAAATTATCCTTTTGGCAGAATGCACATGTTTAATAAAATAGCAATATACACTTGGACTTAAATAAAGAAGCTGGCAGTGGAAGAGATCTTAACCTCATCTGTACTCTCTCTCTTTCTCTCTTTCTCTCCTGTTTTTCTCTCACACATCCTCACTTTCTTGCCTGCATATTTGTTTTCTTTCCTCAAGACTCTCCCCCAGCACTTTGGTGACGCCACACAAAAAGAGCATGCTGGGTAATGGGAACTATGACGTGAACGTCATCATGGCTGCCCTGCAGACTCGTGGCTTTGAGGCCGTGTGGTGGGATAAGAGAAGGTAATCGCTGGTCTCAGTCTTCATTATAATGCCACTGTATTATTATTTATTTATTTAATGTTTCAGTACACTCAATACATATGCATGGTCTCTGCCAGTCATCATGTAAACACTCTTGTATCTATAGGGATGTTGGAAGCATTTCTCTGCCCAACGTTACTGGCTTTATACTGAATGTGCCGTCAAACCTGCGCTGGGGTCCGTTACGGCTGCCACTGAAAAGGCAGCACTGGATTGGAGTGCGGGAAGTTGGGGGTGTCTTCTACAACTTGGACTCCAAACTGCGGAGTCCTCATGCCATAGGAACAGCTGACGATCTCAGGTACTAGGAATTATTTTCCATTTTGAGGGGCTGTTGTAGTGCAAAGTCATTGGGCCATGTTTGAAGGTATATCACAATGCTGAGGATTCATGGGTATTGAGCTCATCACTTAGGTTGTTTTACTGCTAGGCATTGAAGAAGGCCATATGGCCACAATATAGGGGCATCACAAATGCTGCATGACTTCAGGTTTTTTAATACAAGCTTGAATTTGTGTTGCTTCATGTATATTACCAGCATTCAGTGCTACATCGTATGCCTTGCTCCTCTGTCAGCTCCTTTGAACTGATGTTCAGAAGTTTCTAAAAACCATTGTACAACATTGGTCAATACATTCTCAAATGTTATCAGGTGAAAAATAACCTTCAGTACCTAGAGAATCCACTAGGAGGCTCTACTTTGTAAAATCAAAGTTGGTTATCATTTCCTTCCATCCTAGCCCTTTCCTCTGATAAAAACATGAAGGAAATGAGGGAGAAATGCAAGGAGGATGGAGCAATCAAGGACAGACATACATGAGAAATGAGATGTGCTTGCTCACTCAAGCATCACTTTTAAGATCAATTACTGATGACCCAAGAGCATCACCTCTTGGTAGACCTAATGGATCTATAATTATATACAGATTAGATTAGATTAGATTCAACTTTATTGTCATTGCACAGAGTACAGGTACTGAGGCAACGAAATGCAGTTAGCATCTAACCAGAAGTGCAAAGTAGAAGAGTGCAGAGTATGTGCAAATGGTAATATAAATATAGATAAATATAATATGGTATGATATACAGCATATTTAAGCGTCTTTGAGAACTTTGAAAAGCTTTATAAATGTGATGTAGTATTATTATTATAAGAAGTCAATCAAAACCTAACTTGTACTGTAGCCTATGTAAATGTCATTGGAGAGGCAACAGATAATAATGAATAATACGGGTTGTTGCAATGATTTGTGCCTACATTGACACAGGTCAATATTTAATTGTATTATTCAGCATCATTATTTTCTTTGTCTATTATGCCAAATGCTAACATCACAATTGCAGAGGTCTCGATTCAAATCCATAAACTAAGCTACACATGTTATAACATGGATTCCAATCTGAATAGAGTACAGAAGAATACCAGTTATTACAGTGCAAAAGAAAGACACTATTGCACGTCGGCAAGTATTATTCATATAAACCAACCTTCTAAAAACAGCATGTTAAGAAGGGAAAGCTTCAATTATTTTAGGCCTAATTCAATTCAGAATTAGTTTATGTCGAAGTCTGACATTGTAGACAATGTTTCCCTAGATAGAAGGCATACCATACTACAGCTGTTGAAATCTGATAAAGCATGGAAAATCTCTTAACTAATCCTGTTAATGAGGTGTGATATTTTGCTGCCCTCATGACATGTTTTGAATGTTTTTTTTGTTTTTTTCAATACGATCATGTAGGCAACATTTGACTGATAATTTCTCTTCATTCATAAACGGCTACATCTTATTTTAAATTGTAGGCTGACAGATATGAAGAAAGCGTAGGAAAAACAGGGGAGAGGAATTTTCACCTTGGGCTATACCTCACACATTCTGAAATCTTTGCCTAGAGGCACCAAAAAGGACTCTTCACGCCTTGTAACCACAGACATAAGACCCATCTTTAAAAAGAGTTCTGTATAGGATGCTTTTGTGTTTCCTCACTCATAGGTCTTCTGTCCTCCTTCCTCCCTCCTCGTTCCTTATCTCCTCTGGCAGCCATTAGAGAAATGAGACCTCCATCATGACATCACACTTTGAACAATTTCCAGGGCACGAGCTGAAGGACCGAGGAAGGAGGACAGAAGAAGCATGCAAATAACGGTATGGGATGCACCTCAGGTGTCATGTGAATACATCAAGGTCATTCTGTTTTTTTTTTCCTTTCCCTCTGTGGCAATGACAACAGGAAGTTCCTGCGTCACCAGCTTCGAGGGAAGAACTGTGAACTCCTTCTGGTGGTGCCAGAGGAGGTTGAGGTCCATCAGACATGGAGGTCTGATGCCTCTTGAATGTCTCTTACAGCTTTTTCGTCTCACTCCAGCAGTGGCTCAGGAGGGAAGGTTGGTCCAATCAGGGAACCTTTTTCCTAGCAGTTAGGATTTCCACTCCACCAATCACAGAAGCACACTGGCCAGCCCCTTCTTCTGTTTACACGCCCACTGCTGGACTCAGGCCAATCAGACGGGAGCAGTGAAGGTAATGGACACACAGGGATTTGCAAATCACATTCAAGAATTCACAACACTATACTTATTGATGACGATTATGTTTGGTGTTTGGAATTACAGTATGTGTATGTATATATATATATATATATATATATATATATATATATATATATATATATATATATATAAAACTATGGAGTATTTTTCAATGTTACTTTTGATTTTCTATGGTCTAATTTGAAAGTGAGAAGTCTTTATACATCTGTACCACATCGTTGTCCCTGTAGCCTTCTCCCTCTGCCTCTCTCTCTCGATGCGTCAGCATCTCTCCTCTCAGTTCTCAACCTCTTGTGTCACTGCTCACGGTAGGATTTGTTTGCTAGGCAAACAAGACACTCTTTCTCGCCCCAAAAGACAGAGGAGTAATTTCACTGAAGTGTTTTTAGCCTTGTTCCAGCTCATCCACAACTGCTTGGAAAGAAACACCCAGAATTGCCTGTGTAAAAACGTTATCTTTCCATATGAAGTTATATAGTTACTGATAAGAAGTACCCTGTGTAATGCAGTAAAGCATGATGACGCCTTCAATGGATGTTAGATTCACATTATGGGAGGTTCTGTTACAATGAGATTGTTACTCTAAAGCCTCCAGTGCATGCAGATCAGCTCTGTTGATCCCTTACAACACTGTACTGAATTCAAAAGTTGACCAGTAAGTTGTGTAGGCCCTTCAGGAATACCGATATCTCTTGTTCACTTGCCAAAAATGCCATATTTTTTTAATTCATGGATGAGAACTTTATGTTTTTACAAAATGCATACAAGTTAGCTTTGTCAAAAATGTACTTTGGGTCAGTCAATGTGAAAGTTCAAAACAGAGATTGAAGTTGACATTTGTTTTGTAAGTGGCAGCGTTTCTTGCCGAAATAAGACTTGTCATTGAGAAGGCTGAAGCAGTGATGATGATGATGATGATGGTGAGTTGTTTGCAGTGTTTGGTATTTGCTGTTGTTTGGTATTTGGCACTGGGTTATCAAACAAGGAATGGAACTGATATGGCCTCAAATGGTGACCTAAAATATATAACTCTACTTGAAGAGGAGTGGAATACCGGCCCTTAAGTTCTCTCCTCCTCTTGACTATATGTAGTTTCTCATTTAAAAGAAATGCAATATCATATGTAGTAATGAGAGCATTCCACTCTATGAGGTGGCTAAATTGAAGTCCCAAAGAACCATGATTGGACATCCGAGTTCAAAGGCTCAACATTCCACACTACACATACCATGGTGCTTTGGGAAAAGGGTAGTAATGTTTTTTTTTGTTTGTTTGTTTGATTGATTATTTGCCATGACAATCTGTCACTGTTGCCCTTTTTTATTTGGGGCGTTTGGTTAAAATGTACTTGTGTGTATGTTTTGTTTTTCGTTACGCAAATAAAATGCTTGTATTGGCACTTTAATAAATGTATGCTGTCATCCTTAAAGATTCCAAAGTAAAAGCTTAAACCTCATAGCATGTCTCTGCGAGGGCCTACTACCAAAACATGTCGCTCAATGCGATACTCTCGTTAAGGTCTTTAACTTACTGTCCCTGTTACAGCAGCAATATTTATACAGTTAGACATCCATACGCGGAAGGCGATCTGTCAGTGACGTGCGCGAACCAATGTAACCTCAGTTTCGCGCCGGCAAATTGCCGTAGATGAGATTCGAGTGGCGAACGCGCTTGGGTAGCACGGGGACGCGCCCAACAGTGCAGATGTGTCGCAGATTTGAAAAGTCATTCCATACACAGATAGATATAGTAAAAGCTGATGGAACAGGCAGCAGAGCATCGAAACTGAACCGAAAAAAGATCAGGAATTAGAAGGGGAAATCTTTAGTGAATGCTTGTATTGCTCTGATTGTTACTGTTATTTTGTGGAGGAGAGGAACGCATTTAGCGAGAAAACAGCAGCAACTATTTTCTGGGAACATACGAAGAATGAACTTGACAGGAATGGAGCTGTCAGCTATTGGGGAACAAGTGTTTGCTGTGGAGTCCATCATCAAAAAAAGAATAAGAAAGGTAATAAGCCGCTAGGGAACACCTTTGGTAAATTTAGTGAAATGACAGCCACATATTTCAAATTCTAACTAACAATATAGCAGTTTTCTATACAAATGCCCTGCGTAGGTAACCAATAGCACGCACGACACACTAGTTTAGTTCTGTTACTGTTTTAAGCCATTAGATATATATGGGGGCGGGAACTCGGGAGTGCCCCTTTAAAGTAGGAGTGCGTTGCCATTGCATAAACCTACATGCTACGGTAACCCAACAGACACGTGAATTTGGTTACACAACGTTAGGAAACCCTTGTGCTGCGTCTCGTTAGCTACGTTTGAATCTGTATTTCCTGCAACGTTATTCTGCGAAGCGTAATAAAACGGCATATGCGAAGAGATAGTGAATTCAGCTGTTTTGTCCCACTGGCAGCATGTACTGGTGAAGTCTGTCAACTCATTTCTAGTTTACAAATGTCATGTAACCCGTTATTCATTTTACTACAGGCTATATTTAAGATGACGTCGCAGAAAACTGGTCACAAAAATGGTTGTCATTGGAGTAGCTTTATTAATATAGGCCATTAATATTTAATGTGTCTCTTGCTATGAATTACATGACAGATATCTATAGGCTAGTTGTGAAAAGTCAATGTGGAAGTAAACATGCTTCTTGGAGCGTGCGCCGGTAAACGTCATGATGTGGGAACGGGAACTGTAGAGGGGATGCACGCGCCGTTGATATTCTCATTGCCTACATTTCCCACTTTTCCTTGCTTCGCCAACACAAGGGCCTCTCAAAATATTCTAGAATGTTTGGATGTTGTGAGCTATTTGCGGCGTTTGAGCGCCCCTAGGATGTGCTTTTTGACGGGCAGGAGTGCGCTCGTGTTCGATGATGTCATACCAGGAAATTCACTGGGATAACGTCACCTTCCATTTGCCCATAGACATATAAACGTTTGCCGTTTTACTTTCTCCTCATCTTCCATAGGGGCATGTGGAGTATTTGCTGAAGTGGAAGGGATGGCCCCCTAAGTAAGTAATATAATTTTTAAGATAATAATGTAATGGACATTAAAGTCTTATATATATTGTATTACGTTGGGGGAAATGATTAACAACCCCCTCCTGTATCATAGGTACAGTACATGGGAACCTTCTGAACACATTCTGGACCCACGTCTGGTTCTTGTCTATGAGGAGAAGTGAGTTCACGTAACCCTCATTGGAAGCCAACTTCTTGCACTGTAAAAGCACTATGAAACCCTTTGTTACTGTACATGTTTTCGCCCTTCCCTCCCCTCTCTCCTCATCTCGGTCTGTCTCACCCATACTGCAGGGAGCAGAGAGACAGGGCACTGGGTTACCGGAAAAGAGGACCGAAGCCCAAAAAGCTGCTTCTGCAGGTTCACTCAAGTGCCAACCATATCCATTGTGTTAACGGAGTTAGGAATATTAGTTCCTCTCTTCTTTCATGCTCATCTACCGTCTCTTGTTTGCTTCTAGAATGTCTACGCCATGGATCTGCGAAGTGCACACAAGCCTCTGACACAGCCCCCAGCCCGCTTGCGGCTCTCCCTCACACGAACGCTGGACCCAGAGTCACCCACCTCCACAGACCAGCACTACCAGTTGGCTGGAGGGGGTCTCTATGACGGGCTAGCCCAGCACAAGAACAAACAGAGGCTGGCACAGTACGTGTGCGTTCCCAGTCACCCACAGACACCCACACCTTCCCAGGGACTGTCAGAAGAGGACTGGGAAGAGGAGGAGGAGGAGGAGGAGGATGAGGATGAGGAGGATGGTGACAATGAAGATGATGATGAGAATGGGCCGGAGGAGGCCGAAGGGGAAATGGCGATGCAGGGAGATGCTCTTAGCAGTAAGTGTGTTAGTTGGTCAGGCAGAGCACACATAATCATCACACTGACCTTGATCACAATTGCCTCGGGATATGGCAGTGCTGTTTGTCAACCCTCCAGCACTGTAGGTGGCTCTACTGGGCATACCACCAGCAAAGCTCCCGAATCCAGCATTAATTCATAGTTTACCATGTCAGTTGATCAGATGTGTGGGCTCTGCTTCACAGACAAGGACTAAGCTTAACCTTTGTCGTTGTCTGGAGAGTAAGGTCAATGAAGGTTTATTTTACTTCAATAAATCAGGTTTTTACAAATCATTGGCGTGTTTGTTTGAGAATAAAAGTCTTGAGGTTAACTCTTTGCCAGTTAATGACAGGCCACTCAAAGGAACTTTAAAGTAGTTGTCTGGGGCTGCTGATAAACAAGCCAGTGGTTATAGCTGAGACAAATATAGACTATTTGGGGGCATGTGAATTAACCTGTAATATGTGAAGAAGCCTGTTGTAGCGAAGACCAGGGTTCCCATTTTATTCCCATTACCATAGTCTGGGTTTGTAATCCTGGGGGGTTCTCCCATCCCAACCCTTTCCCTTGCCTTAACCTGGGTCCGTATTCCAATTTCTACCCTTAGGGTTAACCCCAACCCTCCCACCCCTTACCCTGGATAGCCTGTGTCCTGCCATAGTATAATGAGATTGATGTTTAGATAATTAGTGCATCGTTCAGACGCTTGAGATATGCATGTGACATTTTTTCGAGGTGTATCTTGAGGTGTATCTGTTGTTTTCTGTGGTATTGACATGTGTCTTATTCCATTGTGAGAATGGAAGGGGGGGGGGGTCTAGAAAGCCAGACACCACTGTTGAGCCTTCTGATGGTGTCATGGGCTTAATTAATTGAAAAACTGACGAAGGAAGGTACAACCCCAGTGAAATGCTCACGAAGCCACCTTTGTTATTGTTGTTGTTGTTGTGGTAAGTATGGTTACGTTTCGTATGAAGGTTGTTCACCCTGTTGTTAGAATGCTTAGGCTAGGTTGTTGGGTATGAGTAATTGCATGTGATGGTGAGAGATATGGCAGCTGTGGGAAGTCCCCAACCAATAGCACAAGGAATTTAGCATTTCCTGTGTATAACTAAAATTACCTGTCCAGAGCAGCCAGTGACTGCTGTGAGTAGGGCAGCTGACAACAAGGTAAAAAATACCATGTGACGGCTTGGAAAGACATCTGGCAGGAGGGAATAGACCTCACTGGGGCTACTTTGGGCTAGCAACCTGCAACAGCATCTGTGGCAAATACAGCCAGGTAGATGCACCCAAATAAGCTACAGAGGATCAGACCAACAGAATACCATTGAGAGCAGGGGTAATGGATGACTCACAGGCAGACTACATGGCTTCAACTATGAGAAAGGGGATGAATATGGATACAGCCATTTCAGGGGATAAAGTGAAAGCTCTTCAGATGTTTGTAGAAGTGGATGGAAGAAGGAAACCACTGAAAGGCTTGAGGATCCACTAGAGGAGGAAAAAATGCCTGGATAAAAGAGAATAGGGCCACTTTATTGTCAGTCGGTCGAAGTATAACCACTTGAGGCGGTTGAGTGCCAAACACAGAATATCAGTACCACTGCTACAGCTGAAGGAGGATATGGCACACCTGCACAGAATGGTGGACATCATGCAGCTGTTGAACTGCAGGGACAGTTCAAGCAGATTAGGAAGGAAACAGAAACCAAAAGTTAGATGACCAGGGGTTTCTGAAGTCAAAGCATGGAGTTGCATTAATGATGATTTTTTTTAAAGATTTTCAGAAGGATTGAAGGGTACAGCAGAGAGTAAGTGGAATCGCATGGGTGAGGTCCTCTATAATTATGGCATGGAAAGATATGGAGTTTGTCAGAAAGCTATGAAGGAAAAGCAAGGTTAAGTCAAGATGACCGGTCGAAATAGAAAGGCTGATTCGAGAGAGGAGACCACCGAAGAAGCGAGCAGATGAACAGAGAGAAGGTCTTTGGCTTTGGCTACGCTAAGGAGGGCGGAGCTCCTCAGATGGAAGAAGAACAAGCTAGGGCTGCATACAAGGATATTTTTGTGAAGTTTGTGAAGTCTTTATTCACTCGAGGAACCAGGACGTTTGATAGTTGAAAGAAAGTACCTGGAGGAGTATCTTTGGATTTGGATCGGTGCCTAACAGTCTGTTGTGGAAGGCATTCAGTTATTTTCAGGTCCCTGAAAAGATTTCAGCTTTGGTCAAAGCATATTTTTAGGATATTCAGTTGTGCTTCAGTACAAGTAACTACACCACATCCTGACAGCATTTGGAGATAGTTAACATCACTGGATGCACCTTTTCACCATTGGATTTCACCATGGCAACGGAGTTAATGATAAGGGGCATCTCAATGTGTTGTTAGTGGTGGGAGACTGCAGGATGTCACCCGGTTGCATCCCATCTGAGTTTATATAGACAACCTGAAGACACTTACAACAACTGCTCCATGCACCCGTTGGCTGTTAGCCAAGTTGAATTACAATCTGAAATGGATAAGGATGAAAGTGAAACCTAGCAAATGTGGAAGTTTATCTTATCAGTAAGGGGAAACTGGTAGAAGAGAGTTTTTATATCGATGGTGAGGTGACTCCTCCTATTGTAGAGAAACCGGTGAAGAGTTCAGGCAGGTGGTACAATTCCAGCTTGATTGACCGAGGACAGGTTGAAGAGCTTAGACAATTAATTGTATAGGCTAGCGGTACCATTGATAAGCCCTTCTTGATTGGTAAATTGAAATTGTGGTTCTTTGTTGTAATTTGGAGAAATTTGAGAGAAGCAGACTGGACCACTGTGACCAGACTGGAATTGATTTTGTCACAGTTGAAGGATCCAGTGGTCAAGAACACTGCTCCAACAATGAAAACAGGGATGGGGTGAAATCCACAACAAGTGGTTTAACATACACAAGGTGCATTACAGCATAGAGATATCATTGGGCAGGTGCAGAGTGGAAGAGCAGGGTTTGGGTTAGGTGACAGTAGGAAAGCATGGGGTAAGGCCACATTACTAGAGAGGAGGCAGATGGTAACCAGCTTTGTTCACAAGCAAGAAGAGGAAACTGGACCAGAAGCTTCTCAGGCACAGCAAGGCCAATGGATGAACTTGTGTAATGTTAAGAAGAGAAAGATCATCTGGAGAGAATTGTGGGCTATGAATGCTAACCACATTAAATTCATTGTTGGAGCCACATGTTGGATTATAATAATAATAATTTAATAAACTTAATTTGTATAGCACTTTTCCTACAGGTAGCGCAGCTCAAAGTACTTTAGTCACTCAGACCAAGGGAAAAATCAAACCAGTAAAAAGAAGAAAACGATTTAAAATCATATAAGTAAGAGAATAAAAAACTTTAAAAGAATAAAAGTAAGTAAAAGATAAAATAATTTAAAAGGTTCTAAAATTGCATTTCTTTTGGCTTTGGGAGCAATTAAGAGTATTTCTGTTTTGTCTTCATTTAATTTAAAAAAGTTATTGCTCATCCATTGGTGGATTGCAGACAGACAGGTAGCAGGGATTATTAGGCTTGACAGAAATGTATAGTTGTGTATAATCAGCATAGCTATGGAAGTTAATATTGTGTTCTCTGATGGTATTACCAAGTGGTAGCATAATTGTTATAGTATAATGAAAAGAGATGAGCACTGAGACCGCTTCCTTGTGCAACACCAAACAATATGTGTCTTTGATATTTGTATATATCTCCAAGGCTAACATATATTGTCTCTGTAATGTAAGTTTGAAACCAGTTAAGGGCACAATCAGAGACAACCCCAGTTTTCTAGTCGATTGAATAACATATTGTGGTTGATTGTATCAAATGCAGCACTGAAATCTACCTAAATACGAATTGAGACCTTGTTTGCGGCAGCAGTCTACATCTACAATCTATGATCGATTACTATTTTAGTGAGAGCAGTCTCTTTACTGGGTTTACATTTAAAACCTGAATGGAACTTTTATTTACAAAGTTGTTTAAAACTATGAGCAAGATACTTGAAAAAAGTAAAGGGCAGGTTCGATATAGGCCTGTCATTACTGAGCACAGCATTATCTAGATTTGGTTTGTTCAGTAGTGGTTTCACAACAGCAGTTTTTAAAAGCATTGGGGAATGGACATTTTTTTTTTTATTATTTAGTCAGGAAAACACCGGTGAAAGTTGACGGTTTTCTCTGTCTTACAATCTTACAGAGTTCAATCATATGTATCCCTGGTGTTCCTGACAATACCAGCTCTAATTGATGTTATTTTGCTATTGAGAAATTGTGCAAATTCTTCACATTTACAGGCAGAAGCAAAGCTAAGCAGAGCCGCGGCACATAAGGGGGGGCCCATCTGCTTGAAGTCGGCCGGGTAGAGATAGAAAAAGGGAGAGGGGGCAGTCAGGAACATGACAGACGAAATCATACACGTATCAGGATCAGCATGCTAGCATACATGTGGTAAATGTACACAGCATACATGCAGTAAATGTACACAATACATACATGAAACACAACATGGTATATACATGATGCATACAAAATTGATAGAGGATTAGGTGGGGAAAGAGCACTCAAGTAATGTAGAACAGTATACAGTGTGTTCATAAGGCTGAGTTTTGTTGTTGTTGTTGTTTTGAGCACACAGACACATCAAACGGCTACAGGACCATATGTGTTCTATATGACAAAAAGTGTATTTGATTATAATCAAGGACTGCGCCTTTTAAAAGGATTATTTGTGTCATGGTCTTAAAAGGTGTTAATGCAGTTAACATTTCCCAGAAAAAGCGAGCTGTAAACAAATGGAATGTATAGTCTGAAACAGGCAAATGGTATGCATATCAGACATGGGACTTTTTTCTACAAGCCCAAAAAATGTAATGTCAAGAATCGTTTTCATGTTCTTTGACAATGAAAGCTACATACAGTGGGGAAATTAAGTATTTGAACCCCTGCCGATTTCGCAAGTTTGACCACTTGCAAAGAAATGTGTGATCTACAATTGTAATAGTAGGTGTATTTTAACAGTGAGAAACAGAATATCAACAAAAAAAATCCAGAAAACTGCATTTTATAACATTTATGACTTAATTTGCATTTGATGCAGAAAATAAGTATTTGAACCCCTAGCAAAACATGACTTAGTACTTGGTGGAATAACCCTTTTTGGCAAGCACAGACGTCAGACTTTTCTTGTAGTTGGTCACCAGGTTTACACACATCTCAGGAGGGATTTTGGTCCACTCCTCTTTGCAGATCCTCTCCAAATCCTTAAGGTTGCGTTTTCAATGGGAGGGAATGAGGGAATGAGGTTTAAGCCCAATATTCCACGTTACATGGCCCCATCCATAGTCCCCTCGATGCAGTGGAGTCGTCCTGTACCCTTGGCAGAGAAACAGCCCCAAAGCATAATGTTTCCACCTCCATGCTTGACGGTGGGGATGGTGTCATATTCAGCATTCTTCCCCCTCCAAACGCGGCAAGTCGAGTTGATGCCAAAGAGCTTGATTTTGGTCTCATCTGACCACACCCTGTCTCATAATCCTCCTTAGAATCATTTAAGTGTTCATTGGCAAACTTCAGACGGCCCTGTACATGTGCTTCCTTGAGCAGGGGGACCTTGCGAGTGCTGCAGTACTTCAAACCATTACGGCGTAGTGTGTTGCCAATGGTTTTCTTGGTGACTGTGGTCCCAGCTGCCTTGAGATCATTCACAAGCTCCCCCTGTGTAGTTCTGGGGTTATTCTGCACCTTTCGGATGATCACCGATACCGCACGAGGGGATATCTTGCATGGAGCCCCAGACCTAGAGCGATTGACAGTTGTTTGGTGTTGCTTCCATTAACGAATAATCGCACCAATAGTTGTCTGCTTCTCACCAAGCTGCTTGCCGATGGTTTTGTAACCCATTCCAGCCTTGTGCAAGTCTACAATCTTATCTCTGACGTCCTTGGTCAACTCTTTGGTCTTGCCCATGGTGGTGAGGTTGAAGGTGTGAAGTTTGATTCTTTGGACAGGTTTCTTTTATACACGTCACCAGTTGAGATCAGGTGTACCTTGTTAGGCCTAATGAGGACTAATCTGTGTGCTTCTTGGGCACATAACTGGTCATTGGGAGCCAGAATTCTTGCTGTTTGCTTGGGGGTTCAAATACTTATTTTCTGCATCAAATACAAATACAGTCATAAATGTTATAAAATGCAGTTTTCTGGATTTGTTTGTTGATATTCTATTTCTCACTGTTAAAATACACCTACCATTACAATTATAGATCACACATTTCTTTGCAAGTGGCCAAACTTGCGAAATCGGCAGGGGTTCAAATACTTATTTTCCCCACTGTATTTCACCATTGCAGCAATGTCAATAAATTGAAGCCTGTTGGACCCCAACTCCACCCCTCTTACAAAAACTGAGCTCTCCCATTTTAATCGGCCCCCAGTGCATTGGTTTACCAGTTGTCCTCTTGATCTTGAGCTTGTATTTGCTTTTCTCAGGACCTGGATCAAAGTGCTGGTCACCCATCGCTCAGCCAGAGGAAGTGACTGCATCCCAGATATCAGAGGGCTGGAGCCCATTCACGAGCGCAAAGGACATCACTGTGACGGACGTCACCATCAACTCTCTAACTGTGACTTTCAAAGAGGCCCTGACCGCCAAGGGCTTCTTCAGGAGCTGGGGGTTGGAATTCTAAGGAGCTCTGGCGAATGATGAAAGGACAAAGGAGAGAAATGGAGAGGAGGGTGTGGGTGTGCGTAAGGAAGAAAAGCCTAGGCCTTTTAAGCCACACACATTTTTAAAAAGGGTCCTTTTGTATGACACACCCTCCCTCAAACCTTCACGAAGGTATTTTTGCAGTTGAGACACAGTACACACTTACGTAGGTGCGCATAGCAAACACAGTTAGAACCGAGTTAGTCAGCAGATTAATATCCTCATTCCGCCCACTCTTTGTTGTGCCCGCGTGCATGATGGCCCCAGCGAACATAACAAATGGAGTTAGAAACTTTTTCAGTTCCGGAGGCTTGTTTGTAGAATCTCTCAATCTAGTTTGGGTAGTACCCTGCCCTGTTTTCAGTGATGTTTACAACATACAAGACAGACGAGGGACCCAGTTATTTTTAGAAGTGCTGGGCTGTGCTTGTATTACCCGTCAGTAGTTTCTCATAAACAGAATTCTTTCACAAATCTATCTATGGTCAAATAGTGTCAATTCTGCTTCAGTGCCAGGTGCAATGCTGACATGCAACTTCCTGCATCAGTATCACAGAACTGATAGAAAGAGGGGCAGTTGTCATTTTTATATCAGAAGTTTGGATGAGAAATTGTTCGTTTACACGGTGTTGACTGTGTTCAAGTCTAAAACACTGGCAGTGACTGTTGCACTGAAAAAAAAACATTATCAACAATTATCCACAGCATGTGTCATTTGCAACTTCATTAACAACTTCACATTATGGCTATGTAGGCCAAAGGTATCCATCCGGGTAATAGAATGTTAAAGAACGTTTATTAAAATCACTATTAAAAGAAAATGAACAAGACATTTCTGGGGACACCACCCGACACCAACCTACAGTGCTGTGTTAAACTGTTCCTTGGCACTTTATGGATGAACCAGCCTGCTGCACCCCAGAATTGGGAGTAGGGGCATATCTATTAGGCGTAGGGGCATATCTATTGGGCGTAGGGGCATATCTATTGGGAGTAGGGGTACACCTCTATTGGGAGTAGGGGCACACCTCTATTGGGAGTAGGGGCACACCTCTATTGGGCGTAGGGGCATATCTATTGGGCGTAGGGGCACCTCTGTATGCTGTTGAGAACACCATCTTCTCTGGCAAGCATTTTTCAGTGACATCTCAAGTAGTCATGTGACTAACATCTCATGTCATGTGATGATCATGCAACGACTTTGTGTGTATTTTTGCCAGTTGGTTCGTGTCACACCTTTACAACTGGTGGTGGTGTTTGGTTGAACGCTGAATTGTCTTGTTCATTTCTCTTTTTAATAGTCCAGTGATTTTAATGTTTTTAAACAACTTCCCATTATGTTCTTTGGACGTGTTGCTGTCACATTTGAGTATTTGTTGTTAATATTGTTACTTTGAAGCTTTCTCTTTCAGACATGCAGCTTTAGCAAATCCACAGGAGTTGAGCACACAACCATCCTTGTGGCATCACTGTTCGCGTAGTTCCATTCAGAAAAGGGCATGAACATCCAGTCAAACCCACAGTAAAATCTGTTATCATCTATAGGAGGGGTCTGTTTGTAGAGATTAGGAGTTCAGAACGGCCTTAGCTCAAGGGCACTTTAATCCTGAGGGTCCTGTGAATTTTGAATGTATTTTATTATTCAATAAGGGAGAGTTATTGTTGCTGAGACGGGTGGACTGACAAAGTGGTCTTTCAACGGAGGTGATTGTGTGTGCTGAGGCCTGTAATGTAAGGTTTGCTCAAATATGACGTTTGAAGCAAGCCTACTGGGTTTTCAAAGAGCACCCATGGAAAGTCTTGATATTGTGCAGTATAAACATTTTAGTCTTTGTATGTGGATCTTGTTACAATTGTTGCCTTTTATAGTGAAATAAACTTGTGTCCACTCTTTCCTCATGGCAAAGTCTGAGTTTCCTTGCCCACAATTGTACCAGTAGAATGAAAAGAATGATTGATGGAGAACTCAATTAAAATGTGTCCTTTTTAGCGGTTGTTTGTCTGTCCAAAGTCCTTTCTTGGCTCAACCGGCAGGTAGGACGTTCAGGTACAAAACCAAACTTTGACACATCCCCTGAAAAACCATAATAAAAACTTAATTAATTTAAAGGACTGCTCAGAAATGCACTGAATATGAAAGCATCTTCCCTCCTCACAGCACATGTCTGTATGTCAAAGGAGGTTGTGATCAGTCTGCTCACACATTACTTAATGCATTCATATGGCAGATGGCGTTCATGCCGCCAGATCAGATGATCAACCACACACACACAACATAAACTAAAGCAAGAACCGCACAAACCACCTGGTATATTTTCCAATGGTACAAACATACTTTAATGTACAATTAAATAATTGGCAAAGAAATCTGACCACCAAAATAACTTAAAAAAGAATAACTACTGACACTGGAGCAACAGTTAATTAGTTCTTTTTCGCTTCTGCTCAGCAAGCACCATAATGTGTCAACAAGGGGAGAAAAAAAAAAAAAGAAAGTGGTCAAAAATGTTTTGAACACTAAACAAATAGCACATGGTCTTTTTTCCAGTCTCTCCTTTGAAAAATAGAACAAAAAGAAGGAAAATAACAAACCAAAAAATAAACTGTTCAGTTGCCATGGTTTGTACAGTGATTCAGTATCTATATGTTTTTATATATGTAAGTATAAGACATTTCTTCAAATGGCATGATAATTTCTCAGCAATCCCCAAATGGGACGTATACTGTATAACCGCAGTGCCATCTTGCATCCCCAATACATCTTTGAAAAAAAAGAAAAGAGAAAATCATTTAATTTATCAATTTACGTAGCTTCAAGTTTTTAACTTTCAAAAAATAAAATTAAATAATATATCTATATATAAAAGACAAGAGTTATTTCTCCATGTTCTTATAAAATAAGTCTCAAGGCATATTGCCACGGATTCCGCTGTGGTTATTTCCCAACCCTACATCAACCCTTAGAGAAAAATACTAATCGACCAATTTTCGATTCTATTTATATTAGCAGTCCATCTTATTCCTGAAATACACTGTGGGTCTCCACGATAGCATGTCAACACATTTTCTTTTCTGTGTGTGTGTGTGTGTGTGTGAGAACAGCTAAGTGTTTATTGTGTGAAAGAGAGTATTGGATACGCACCAGTCATCATTTCAAGTGCTGAAATGTACACAGAGAAGGCGCATTGGTGCTTGTTCAGCCTACACTCGACCACTCCAAAAACACGCTATGCTTCATTTCTCAGGTGAAACCCCTTCCCTCTAAACTGCCTGTACTTCGGCTGCTCCTACCAGCATGAATCGGAGGGGAAAACGCTGTTAGAAAAAAGTTAGTTCTTTGCCTACCCATCAGTTTTGAAAGTCTGTACAAATTTTTTGTTTTATCAATTTACATTTTATTACAAAACAAAACAACAAAAAAAAAAAAAAAAACAGTATTTAATTATTAAAGTCCACAGTTTGTTTTTCTTTGTACAGTAAAAATTATTAAATTAAAATCCCATAAACTCAGCACACAGGAGAAAACGAGAGGAGAGGAAGTCGGAGCGATACTTCCGGGGGGAAGGAGAGAGAAGGAGAGAGACAGAGTGAGAGAAAGAGAGCGGAGAGGGAGAGAGCGGAGAGGGAGCACAGTCAGTGAGATGGCAAAACAAACCAAGAGAGGCAGGGAAATAGGACCGGGACAATCCTTCCCCCTCCACCCTCCCAGATGTGGAGGGACTGATTCCTTGCGACGCTCCCTCCTCCTTTTCTCCCTTTAAAAAAACGGTTTCCTTCCTTCTCCAGGTCTTTTCGGATAGGCAACAACACAATGTCCTGTACTGAAGCCTTCCTCTAAAGCCAAACGCTGAGGCCTGCAGTGCACCTAGTGTCAGCAGTAATTTCATGGTTCTAGTGAGAGAGATGAGACGGAGAGAGCCAAAGACAGAGCGAGAGAGAGAGGAGCGCACATTCATGGGAGAGGGTGCTCTAATGCA
This sequence comes from Clupea harengus, assembly GCF_900700415.2. NCBI lineage: Eukaryota > Metazoa > Chordata > Actinopteri > Clupeiformes > Clupeidae > Clupea > Clupea harengus. Next base: position 9,482,414 of record NC_045174.1, on the reverse strand, counting down.
GGGGAGCAGTGACACGCGTAGGAGGACTGACGTTTCCCACGCATCCCAGCAACAGCCCAGCATCAGTTCCCTAGCAACACTATCAAAAAGTTTTAGATAAGCCCCACACCCCTCATGAAAAAGGAAAAAAAAAAAAAAAAAAGAAAAAAAAAAGTTAACTGAAAAGATGAACTCATTGTTGTCCTTGCCTTATTCCGGTCCTTAACAAAAATATATTCTTTGTGAATTGTAAGCAGTCTCAAACTACATATGGCATAAACCGTCAAAAAAAACACAAAGTGTAATGGAAAAAAAACTTGATATTTAGACCAATGAAGATGAGTAATATAATAAAAAAAAGTAACTGCAAAAATGAATACAATCAAGACTGCTTTATGGAGAGAAAAAAAACCCAAAGCTATTATGTTCACTAACTTTGCTCTTTAATTTTTACGCCACTTTTAAAATCTTAAAAAATATTTGTAAAAAAGGCAGACATTTTGACCCCAAAAAATAGTACTTGTGTCATATACTAAGGAAGGATATTGCCCAACCCTTTTCACCCATACCCATTTGAACACAATTGGCAAAAATATATATTAACAGCAATAACTTACCATTCATTTATTTAATTAATTTTTCGACTTGTGTATTTAATGAAGCATCTCCCATAGGAAGTTCAGTTCTTTTCATTTATATCAGAAAAATATTAAATAATAATAGGACACCCTTAAACTGCCCTCACCCTACGGTGCCTGTGGCAGTTTCCAATAGCATGGAAATGCTACATAATGTCTAAGCCATTCATATTAGTCCCCAGATCCTGGTTGTTACCGGACAGCACGTCGTTCACCCCAGGCCCATGCAGTGCCCCCATGCTCCCTAGCTGGGACAGCATGGCGTTCTGATCCGACCCAAACGGGCTTTGGTCCATGGCGTTAGGCTGCTGTTGTTGCTGCTGCTGTTGAGGGGGTGGTGGAGGCACCATGCCAGTGTTGTGGTGCTGGGGTAGGTGTCCGGGGTGCGGGGAGCCTGTCTGGGGGGAGATGCGATGGGGCGAGGGTTGCGGCTGCATGCGAGGGGACGGGCTGGAGCGTGGCGGCTGCGACTGGGGTCGTGGCGAGGGCTGCGGCGAGCGCACCTGGTTGCTGAGCGATGTGGGCAGTTGCTGGCTCTGCAGGTGAGGCGACTGGGCGATCTGCTGCTGCTGCTGAGGACTCATGGGATTGCTATGCTGTGCCGGAGAGCCCCCGCCCAGGTGCTGCTGCAGCCTCTGCTGGATGGCCTGGAGGTGCATCGCTTGCTGTGGGCCGCCCTGTGGGGGTTGCTGCTGCTGGACTTGAGCCTGCGGATGTGGGCCTCCACCTCCAGGGCCTCCTCCGCCTCCTCCTCCATCAGGCCCCTGAAGCCCAGCCATGGCATTCTGCTGCTGCTGCTGTTGTTGCTGCTGCTGCTGCTGCAGCTGGAGCTGGTGTTGCTGATGCTGGAGCCTCTGTTGGAGAGCTGCAGCCACCTGCTGGTGGGACATGGTGCTGCTGTAGCTCTGCTGTCCTCCTGGAGCCCCCTGTGGCTGCTGCTGTTGTTGCTGGAGAGCCCCAGGCTGAGGCTGGCCAGGCTGGTTGGGGTAGCCTTGCTGCTGCTGCTGAGGGAGAGGCTGCTGGAACTGAGCGTGGTTGCCCATTTGCTGCTGCTGTTGTTGTTGTTGTTGCTGCTGCTGCTGCTGCTGCTGCTGCTGCTGCTGCTGCTGCTGAAGCAGTTGCCTCCTTAGCAGTAGTTCTCTGAACTGGGGGGAGATAGTCGGCATGCTGGAGCTTTGGCCTGGCATGCCTCCTTGTTGTTGTTGATGCTGCTGCTGCTGTTGTTGTTGTTGTTGTTGTTGGAGAGCTGCCATTTGCTGCTGCTGTTGTATGTTGCCAGCCAACAGGGGGCGCTGTTGGAGCTGCTGTTGTTGTTGTTGTTGTTGTTGTTGCTGCTGCTGCTGCTGTTGTTGTTGTTGTTGTTGTTGCTGTTGCTGCAGAGAACTCATAGAGGCTATGGCTGCTCCCTGGCCCATGTGCATACCCGGCTGGGGAGCTCCGGGGTTCGCGTTGACTTGCTGGCCGTCCATGACTGCCGGGCCGCCACCGGGCGATCCGGGCATGCCTGGGCCGCCTCCCGGTCCTCCGCGGCCAAGGTACCTGGGCACCCGCTGCTTGATGAAGGTGGCCATGAGCTGTGGGTTGGAGCGCAGGATGTTAAGCACCTGCTGCTGCTGCAGGGGGGAGCTGGGTGAGCGCAGGGTTCGAAGAAGATCCTGGAGGGCTCCCTGTGGAAGGTTGCCTGGACCGGGCCCAGGCCCAGCTCCAGCAGGCCCGCCGGGGCCTCCCATCATCCCCATGGGCCCAGGCTGCCCTGGCTGCTGTTGCACCTGCTGCTGCTGCTGCTGCTGCTGTTGCTGCTGCTGCTGCTGCTGTTGTTGTTGCTGAGTGGCCATCTGCTGTTGCTGTTGTCGCTGCTGCTGGGCCGCCTGCTGAGCCGCCAGCATGGCCGCGTGACTCATCTGGTTTATCATGCCCGGTCTCTGCTGGGCGGGCATGCCTGGACCGCTCCACTGTTGTTGCGGGCCACCCTGCTGCTGCTGTTGCTGCAGCATCTGAGGTGGGAGCTGGCCCTGAGGTCCACCCTGCTGGGAAGGCATGCCTGTGCCCGCCATGGCCTGCTGCTGTTGCTCCATCTGTGCCCGAGCCTGTGCCGCTGCAGCGGCCGCCGCCACCTGCGGGGGCATCCCTTGGCCGCCCACCATTCCCGCACCCGTGTGGCCCACCTGGCCTTGAGGCTGGCCAGCCTGATGGTGGTTGTGTGGGGACATCATACCGGCCTGGTTGGCCTGCCGCTGCAGAAGCTGCTGCTGGGCATGTTGCCTCTGGGTCTCGGCCACGCGCTGGATCTTTAGGGCCACCTCCAGAGCGGCCTGGGGTGGCCCCGAGGGCTGCGGCTGCTGCTGCTGGGGCATGGAGGGCTGCTGGGGCATCCCCGCCTGAACCATCCCTGGCTTTCCCATGGACACTTGGCCCGGGGGCCTGGCAGCATACATGGGGAGGTTGTTGGGGTGCTGCATCTGTTGGACCGATGGAGGCTGCTGCTGCTGCTGATGCTGCTGCTGCTGTTGTAGTTGTAATTGTTGTTGTAATTGTTGTTGTTGCTGCTGCTGCTGCTGTTGTTGCTGCTGCTGCTGCTGTTGCTGCTGCTGCTGTTGGTGCTGCTGCTGCTGTTGTTGCTGCTGCTGCTGTTGCTGCTGCATCATCTGCTGCTGCTGCTGAGGGGAGTTCATCATGCCCCCTGCCCCGGGCATCTGCTGGAATCCAGGCATCTGGTGGTGCTGGGGCACCCCAGACTGCTGCTGCTGCGGTTGCATCTGAGGCTGTGGAGTACCCCCTCCACCGCCACCCATGCCTGGCTGGGGCCCCGGAGTGACCGGTCCTGTGGGCGTCTGCGGCGTAGGTGGCTGCGTGCTGGGCGTGGGTGTGCCTGGTGCACCGCACTCCTCGGACCCCGGTGGCGCTGCCGCCAGCGCGCCTGCACCCGCACGCTGCATGCTGGCCATGCGGCGGCGCAGCATCTGCGCCTGCTGCAGCCGGTGCTGCAGCTGTTGCTGGCGCAGCTTCTGCTTGATGTTCAGGCAGAAGGGCACGGGACACTTGTTCTCCTGGCAGTGCTTGGCGTGGTAGCAGCAGAGCGCGATGAGCTGCTTGCAGATGGGGCAGCCGCCATTGGTCTTGCGCTTGCACCCCTTGGTGTGTTGCACCACGCGCTTCATCTTCTGGCACGAGGGCAGCGAGCAGTTGGCGTTGCGGCACTGGCAGGCGTGCACCAGTGACTGGATGCAGCGCTGGATGCTGAGGCGCCGCGAGTCGCCCGGGTTCTGCACGGTGGCCGCTGCCTGATTGTTGCTCTCGTCGTCCAGGCCCAGGCCAAGCTTCTCCATCTTGTGCACGTGGCCCTTTATGTTGTAGCAGGCGATGCACAGATCGTAGTCCTGGGAACACAGAGCAACCAGGAAATGGTGTTAAACCATGTGGATTTCAAACAGTGCCAACACTAAAAGCTTTGGACCAAAGACAGCCCATAACTGCATGCACACTACATTTATAATTCCTTTCGCCATTTATTCTGCTCAAGAATAAATCCACCTTTCACTTGTCTTGGACTGGCCTCTATGCCACCTTAAATATTTTCAAAACAAGTAAAAACCACACGCCGTTTCTCACGCATCCTCCAACCTGACTTTCCAACTCCTCAATCAATAAGCCTACCGTCTCTCCAACTGACTACAGTTCTATGAAAACATTAGGATGATAAGTGGCCATTTCCCTCTGTGGGTCCTCACCTCGCAGACGGTGCAGTGGTAGCGCGTCTCCACGTGGCCCTTGCACTCGTTGCAGGTGTAGACGAATCGGTCCTGGCTCTGGTTGTGCAGCTCCACCAGCATGCACATGGAGCTCCACTTGGAGCGCCGCAGCGAGGAGAACTCCAGGTGCTTGTCGCGCGCTATCGTCAGGAAGGCGTCGCGCCCGTCCATCAGGTCGCACGCCATCAGCCCGTCGGGGTCGGAGATGGGCGGCAACGTGTTGCAGGTGGGTCCGGCGATCAGCCGGATCACGAAGAACACCTAACGGGAGGAGGGGAAGGGGAAGGGGAGAACAATCAGAGCGGTTGAGAACGTGTTCATTTGGTGTACTTCATAGAAACACCAAAGTCTACAACAGGGTGGCAGCAGAGCCAAGGTTGCACATTCAATTCACAGATAACACTGTGTACTAAATTAGTTCCCACGCTTTGAGCCTTGCGGCTTAAACAATGATGCGGCTAATTTATGGATTATGATACCTGTGACTGTATACGGTGGCTTTGTGGAGCTAGCATGGATGCTTAGCTTCACGCGATTTCTCAGTATCTCTCAATAACTTAACTAATGTCAAAATAACCACAGTCTACCGGCGTAGACAGAACACAACTCAAAACACTTTAGAAAATAAAATAAAAGTTTACAACAATACAAATCCAGTCTTTTCAAGTTCTTTAGCTCACTGATTTCAAACTAGCGTCTTTCTTCTATCTCGCTGTCTTCAATCTAACGTTCTACCTGAACAGGAAGAACTACCTCATTTCTGATGACTCTTGCAACTGTGCTCTTTTAAAGCAACAGTGCACTTATCGTAACTGGCAAAACTAAAAATATGCATTACTATTGTATTACTTTTGATATTCATTTTAGCCTGTGTAAAGTTAATTTGTTTCAATGTACTGGTAGGCACCTGCGGCTTATAGACATGTGCGGCTTATTTATGTTCAAAATATATATTTTTTTTTTATTCAGTGGGTGCGGCTTACATTCAGGTGCGCTCAATATTCCTGAAATTATGGTACTCTGAATAGCCAAGTCCCATTGCCAAAAATACTTATTAGTGCTGTCAAACGATTAAAATATTTAATCGCGATTAATCGCATTTATGTCATAGTTAACTCAAAATGTATCGCGATTAATCGCAAATTTTTATCTATTCAAAATGTCCCTTCGTTTATTTATTTTTTCCATCATTTTATTTTTATTTTAATGCCCTTATCAACATGGAAAAGTTGATTGGCTTGCTTTATGCAAATGTTTTATTTGATTGAAAACCAATAGTGCCCAACAGGGCGGTACAAAATAAAATTATTAAGTGCACATTTCAGGTAAACAAGGGCTCAGCCTATAGTGCAGTTAAACCATGGCTTAATATTTTCTTTTTTTCAAGTTTGCTGGGAACATAGCAGTCAGGCCTCTTATTTCAGAAACATTGAACCGTAACAGTTAGGTTACCAATAAAAGGTAAGCCTACTACTTCTTTGCTTTCAGCCAGCTGCCTGTTGACATTTTCAGACAACAGTGAAGTTCGCTTCTTTTGCACAACACAACTTTTAAAAGTAAACTTTCCATTCAGAAGCTTTTTATCATCCATTTCGCCGTATCGCGCTCACCATTCACTCAAACCGTAACGTTAGCCTACTACACAGTTTGCGAGGCCAAAAAGAATGTAAATCTAAATGTTTTTTTTAATTTAAATCGCGTTAATCTCACAATAATAAAATTAACGGCGTTAAAATGGGTTTGCGTTAACGCCGTTAATAACGCGTTAAACTGACAGCACTAATACTTATATATACCCATATTCAGCAAAATAATTACACTGCCAAACATAGCTACAGGTGGGTTAGTGACCTACCCTGACAATTTCACAGTTTCAAGTGTTATAGGCTGAATATGTGCGCGGGGGGAGGGGGTGTGGCGGCGGAGGTTACAAACATGAAAACAAAACGGGGGGGTACGTAGCTGGAGATTGAATGTCTGAAGGGGTACGGGACTGTTCAAAGTTTGGGAACCATGAATCTAAATCAACATATGTTGCCTAGGATACCTCTTTGTGCTTCTCCATGCAGGCGTAGAGCTTCTGGGAGAGGTCGTTGGATACGTTGGGCATCCCGGGTTTCTTCTTGTTGGCTCGGCTCAGGCTGCTTTTGTTCTTGCTTGTCTTCTTGTTGTTCTTCTTCTTGGCGTTCTTGCTATCACCTTTAGTGGCCTGTAAGAATCATAATAAAAGACATTCATGTGTTTAAGTTCTGTGGCACCTTTTTTCTTCGGAAAAAAGAAATCAAAAGATAAAAGCACTTGACATGGAATGCAAAAAAGAAAACAATGAAACAAAAGTCGTGATGTTAAAGTTGTTGTTTTTTTTTTTCTTCTTTTTTTTTTTAATACAAATCTGACAATTCTACATTACAAGTATTTATTGTAATGGAGAGACACCACTAAAAAGATTTTCCTCTTTCAGTCAGACAGTAATGGAGACAGGCTCATTACTGTGGCGCGCATTAAAGAGGATGCAGAACAGCAAAATAGCCAAACCTGTTTCTTGGATGCCTCTGATCCAGCCCACCTCTCAGAAAGCAGCTTATTCTGGAACGGATGGGGCCGTTCCAGTCTGAACTGCAAGTTGCGCTGATTTAGGATACCAGATAATACATCTCTAGCTTTTATTAAAGGAGCCCGGGACATGCATGACACTAAGTAAATAAGTGACGGCTCCCTGCCATGTTCCCTCCAGTGCCAACAATGCACCAGAGACATGCATTAAGGACCTGGGAGACGCCAGCCTGGTCTAAGTCCATCAAAGATAGAGACTCAAGGTCACACTCACGTCTACGCTCTCGTTGGAAGTGCTGTTCTCCTCCCTCTTCCTCTCCTCCTCCTCCTGTTCAAGCTCCTTGATGCTCTCCTCCAGGACGTTGGGCCAAAAGTCACCTTCGAAATAGGGCAACTCTTTGGCACTGGTCAGGCGGTCCTCCGTGGCCTGTTTGAAGATGTCCTGAGAACACAAAACAAAACATGGCGGTCAGAACAAAAACAAAAATAAACAAACAAACAAACAAATCCTTGAAACCTCTTTTGAAAGTCCAGCGTGTGTCTATAACGAGCGTCACACTCATTGCTTACCTTGTAGTCATGCACGATCCGCTCAGACACGGCCTTGTCCAGCATCTTCTTGTACCACTCCTGCAGTCTCTTGGGCTTAGGGATCTTCTGATCCATAGGGTGACAGTGGAAGATGTAGTCATCGCCCTCACTGGGTGGGCAAGCCCATATATGCCCCGTGGTATACCTACACACACAGCGAAGTCATTAATAAGCTTAGGACATCACTGTCAGAGACATGGAGAGACAGCTTTCAGTTTCTATGCCTGTGGAATACTCTGCCAGCAAAGAATGGCTGAAACGGTGGAAACCTTTAAACGTGCACTTAAGACATACCTCTTTAATTTCGCCTATCACTCTCTGTAATATTTATCTGTTCTCAGTGGTCTGTAGTTGGTCTGCTGTACATGTGTGCGTGCTTTCGAATATGTTTGTACTAACATGATTTTCCAGAGGGATGAAAAATCCATGCGTCTCACACAAGTGTTTGTAAAGCCCCCCCCGCCCCCCATTTCCTTCTGTGAGGCGCATTGTGTTACCTCCTGGTATGAAATGTGGCGTATGAATAAAGTTTAATTTGATTCGTCAAAGCCAGGGCTGGAGTCAGTCAGGAGAGGTCAGAGGTCAAGCAGGGTTGCAAAGCTTGGTTTACTCACCCCAATTTCCTCACGTACTCCAAGTACCCGATGAGGATCTCGTGGTACACTGTAGTCCTTAGAACCCGTGGCTGGAAGAAGTGGACACTGTCCAGGTAGGATATGTAAACTCGCCTACGGGAGAGGAGGGGACAGACAAGGTCAATAAAAAGTCAGCATAATGGATTTACTTAAGTCCACTGAAAATGAAAATCACCAGAGTCGTAAGGTACCGCACTTATTTTCCTCAACCGACTCATTACTCTAGAGACGCCTTCATTGGTCACTATGGTATAACTTCAATTGAGTGAAACTTGCCTCTGATTGGGTGGTGGGGCGTCCGAGCCATACTCCTGTACATGCATGCCAAAGAAGCAGACGTCTGCCCCATCGATGTCCTCAAACGCAAACAGAGCTTTGGACCGGTACGGAAAGGACTCTGACATTTCTCCACTGTCCACAAACCTGCAGCCAGCCAGACACACACGCAAACACTTCATCAATCTCCCCATCCATGATAAAAGCAGTGATTCTGTGCGGAGATTAGACTACAGGCCATCAGTTGATCTCTGTCTGTGCTCACCTGGACTTCATTCCTGGTTTGACCTCCACGACCTTGTCGGAGACGTGAACCACGCGGATGGTGACGTCGCCGGACTCGGGATGAGGCGTCCGTCTCAGGTAGTCGTTCACCCGCGACTCCAGATAGCTGCCGAGTTTATTCTGTGGCAGCCCTGGTGAAGGACATAACAAGAGATAATGTCAGTGAGGGAAGGAAGAAGAAGTTAACACAGATGCTAAACGTGATGGTCCAGCGACATATAGCAACTCTTCCACTCTGCATACATGGTCCAGGAGGAAGGTCAGGGGCGTACTTACTTTTGGCTGCATATTTGTTCTCCTTCCGTGTTTTATTCGATTTCTTCAGACAGCCATTACATACGAATCTGTAATACACACAAGATGGACAGTGTGAGTTCAGACTAGAGCAGCTGAAGACGTGGTGAGATGTAACACCAAATCGAGAATGAGCCAGAACACAGAAAGATCATTACACTCACCCCGATGGCCAAATCGTATCATGGTGCAGAACGCAGATTTGATGCATTTTACGCCCACAATCCATACAGGTTGAAAACCTGCAGAGAAACGCACAGGAATATCCAAGAAATTAGATGAATGGGAAAACGTAATTAAAATATAAATGACATTACAAACTATTACACAGATTTAAAGGGCTACGTGTATTTTGTTAATATGCCGAACAGAACTGCCCACACCATACACCCAGAAACACAGATGAATTAACTAGTAACTAAACACGTACATTTCAGGATCCAGTGTGTCATTCTTCTTCTTCTCAAACTGTTCTTTATTGATGGACCTGAAAAAGTAAAAACACAATATAAACAGTCCTAACAGACACAAACAACTTTCAACAAACAATATGTCTTTACACGGACATACTCCATAATGTTGAAGGACTTCATTCCATTTATGAATTCAGATTGACAAAAAAAAGATAAGTGACTAAGTGATTTGTTCTTTTGGAAAAACAAGGGTGTCTTGTAACCACTCTAAAATATCAAGGAGTTACTCTTTTTTTCTTAGTATCCAGGCATAGGTCCATCTGAAGGTTCTTCTGTTTTAGGTTCAGCCAAGACTTTTGGAAGCCACTGAGTCAGAGTAGTCCAAATGACCACAAGGCCCTTATAAGTCATACAATTAGTCAAAAGCTTTTGCCAACTCAATCTTCAGGAAACTGAACTCCCACAGCAGCATAGCCAAGACTCTGAAAATAACTACAGCCAAAGGATAGGATGGGATATTTCTGAGTCTTTCAACACAACAGGACCTCAAGCCAATGAAGCAGGGGGGAAATCAGATGGGAAATGTGAAGGTAAAAAGCAATTAAGAGAGAAAATGGTGATATATATTACATTGATTTATCATCACTCATTTTCTTGGCCCTCGTTTCTCTAACTAAACCTCTAAATTTAGTCACGACAGTCATATCCATTTGATTTATATGTAGATCATGAGCAAAGAGGCCGCTTCTCCAACCCTTGTTTCCTTGTTTTGAAATAATGCTGATGGTTTTCAGGTGTAATTATTTTAAAAACTGACATTTTTCCACAAAACCGAGCTGCATTAATCCCCTGGCAATTTAGCCTCTTCACTCTGCAACCCAAATGCAAATGCCTGCTCCAGCACATGTATGCGCCTCCACAGAGCCTGATGAATACTGGGCTTTACCCAGGACGCTTTATGAACCGCTGACAGGTTGACATTTTGAGGAGTGGAGCCGAATTTCCTGGACCCTACTCTGCTGTTCATGGAAAGTCTCCATTGAAAATGTAACTCAGTCCTGGTTCCTAAGTGTGTGTGTGTGTGTGTGTGTGTGTGTGTGTGTGTGTGTGTGTGTGTAGGGGGGTGAGGTTTAATTACTGGAGTTGAACCTGCCAAAAAGACTGTCTGGGGATGAAGGAAGGAAGGGGGAGGAGGATGAGGATGAGGATGGAGAAGAGGAAGAGATGGTACTCACGTCTGAGGCTGGGTGGGGTCATCCCCCAGGGACACACTGTCACCCTGGATCTCGTTGAAGCACTTCTCGCAGAAGTGGTACCTGTCAGCGATAAGCCCAAATTTTGGTGAACTACACCGTTCGGCCAAACAGCAATCACAGAGAGGGCACGAGGACGCAGCCACCAATCAGGGCAGGGCGGGGCAGGGCAGGGCGGGCCAAAGGGTAAGCAGGCACAGACGGGGAGCGCAGGACAGGGTCGTCGTCAGAGCAGCCAATCATGATGCAAGATTTACAAAGGGAAGGGTGGGAGTTGGGATAAGCAAGGAGGGAGGGATGGGTTGATGGTTGATTGGATGAAAGCAAGCCATGACAAGCAGACAGAACAAAAAAAAAAAAAGGGGTGGGTGGGGACATTAACAAGGACGGGGGGGGGTTAAAAACCAACAGGGCATGGATGGGGAGGGAGGGTGGGGGAGACAACACCACGTAGAGACACAAGACAAGCAGAAAGCCAAAGCAAAGCACAGATTAGCGTTTGTACAGGTAATGAAGGTCAAACCAGCACACCTACACAGCAGTGGCACAATCTGGGGGGGGGGGGGGGGGGGGTGTTAGGGGAAGCGGGACTAGGCGATGGGAAACAGTCATTTAAGGACACATGAGAACACTGAACACACAAGCAGCAGAAGCAAGGCTGTTCCGCCAGGCAAGCTCATTTTAAAGTTGGTGCCCTCATTGTGCCTGTATCATTGCATTTACTCTGCTTTAGCTCACTTATTAGTTATTGATCATCTCCCTTGGGACCAATTCATTCATCTTAAATGTGTTTCAGATTAGTGCCATCATAAAAATGACAACAGAATAAAAAGTACCAACTTTTAAAATGGCGGGAATATTGCAGACAGAACAATCACATTGAGAAGTTGATTGGTGGATAAAACCTCGGCCCAAGATTGATAACATAACAACTTACATTACATTCGGCATAACATTTTGACAATTATGAGACCAATGTCATATGTATATCATTCAAAACATTGAACTTCAAAATTTCAACAAAAATGTGTTCTTTCCACAATTATGACTTAGCACAAAACTAATATTAACATAATTAATAAATATAACTTTGGGCTGGACTGTTACACTGTGGTGGAGACTAGATGATAGTTGGCTTGGACCACGTTTACAAACAAACAGCCATGAGTTTGTACTATACAAGTCGTACTGAATGTTATGCTTACCGCGCAGGCCTACTAGCAGTGGAGTAAGGTTGCACAACCCAGCTATGGGTCTGCTGAGTCAACTCTCATACTTACCCTTTAGTCCAGATGGACACTACGGGGCTTTACACTGTGTGCCTGCGAGTGTGTGCGAGAATGTGCACGCATTCGTGCCTGCATGTTTAAGTGTGTGCGTGTGTCTGTATGAGACAGAGAGAGCGTGCACATATATGTGTGTGTGTGTGTGTGTGTGTGTGTGTGTGTGTGTGTGTGTGTGTGTGTACTCATACCTGTTCTGATAACTGAAGTAAGCAGCATCTCGTGGTATAGTGCAGAGCTGCTTGCCATAGCAGCATAGAGTTTGGGGAGAGAACTCCAACTGTAAATGGTGAGAACATTTAAGAGAGGGGGAGAGAAAGAAAACGGGAAGAGGAAGAGAAAGACAGTGAGTGGTGAGCAACCCTTCCTTGTGCTTGTGAAACAAATGGTTTTGGTAAAAGCTGAAACAAAAACAGGGCTGGGCTCGTCATCCATAAAAACGTTGCGCAAGCAAAAAGGAACACACGAGACAGCGGCTGCCGCTCTGAGCTTCACCCCATACATTTTGGAACGCATAACTTCGGCAAAGGCTCTTAATTTTGCTACTAAATCATCTGCATACACCAAGTTCAAAAGCCTCTCTCAGCGCCTGAAGCAATCACTACTGAGGCGTGTTAACTGGCATGTGTAGCCAGTTGCTCTGATGGTATAGCACAACCCCCCCCCTCATCAACAACAGGAGCTAATGCGGTGAGCTCTCTGGCATTTAACGCTCAGCCTGGCATGGCTCTCCGCGGCTCACTGCTCCGACAGGTGTGAGGAACCGCAGCCCATCCGCTGGGACTCGGGCCGACATGGACCTGGATGGCGGCGCGAACGCCACGTCCCTCTCGCGAGCAAGGGCAAAAAAGGCCAAGTGCACAGCCACACGAGGGGAATGGGAAGAGCTGTCAGCTTGTGCAGGTCTCAAATCAAGCGAACACAATGGTACGTGTGTGCGCTAATATCTAAATGTAAAAAAGGGTTTCCTACAATCACTCTCCAAAGGCCTTGTAGATCTCTAACACACATTCTACACTCTGTCCACACACACACACACACCTTTCTCCCACAGCAGTAGCCCAGCCCCTGCATGACAGGGTCGATCTCCTGCTCGAAGACCTCGGCCAGCTTGGAGCAGTATTTGTAGACGCGGGAGGTCTTGCGGTTGTAGAGCCAGGCGTTGTTGAACATGAGCCAGATGTCATCCACGTACTGCCAGGGCTCCTGGTACTGACCCGTGTCCAGCTTTCGCTTGATGGTCGACAGGTCGACAGGGTTCTTCACAATATCGAAGTAGTCCTGGGGAGAAAACAACGCCAAAAGTTTTTACAAGTCAGAGGAAATGTAATCAGAGAGCTGTTCCACTTACGCAGCACCTTCTCTTTGAGAATGGCTGAAGAGTCTGCCAAGGTACATAAAAACATGATGCTACTAGCCATTTGTTTTAACTCCATGTTGATAAGGAACCTGATAGTCAGTTATTTTCTTTAACAAGTCTCCACTACTCAATGACGGTGCATCGTGCCATCTTATGATGGCGCTCATAGGAACAGATACATTTTAGAGTACTGCTTTAAACTTACTACCAACTCTGGTCTGTGTGATTAAGTTTGTCCCTTCTCGACTGCTGTACACTAGACCTTTGGTCTAGTTTAATTCCATTTTGAACTCTTAATGTCCTTTTAAACGTGCATATTTACACCTATTCGAACAATTCTTCTTAATAGACATGATCTTTAACAGACAAAATTGATGCAAATTCTGTGCCATTAAGCCTGATACCAAATCAGCACTTCAACTCAAAAGTGTATCTTAGATCAGTGGTACGTACAGGAATGCCCAGCAACCCTGGATCCACAGGCTGACGGAAGGGCAGAGACTCTGGATCCTGGCGATACAAAGACTCCAGTGTGGGCATGAGGGCTTGCCGTAACTCCTCTGGCTTGAAGACTGCACACAGGAATAAAGTCAGATGTTAGAGATCAAAAGTCAATGAAATTAGTAGGACAACCTGAAAATAAATCCTTACGTTAAGGAGATTTTAGGAACAACCATGAATGTACCATAAATAATAGTTAATGATACATAATTGTAAAAAATAACTATTCATAACCATTCATGTTACATTCATCTCTGCAGCTTTAAACGCTTGTTTAGAAACATTAGTGGTAAAGAAAGAAGAATGCAGTACACTGGAACAGTCCAGGATAAAAACAGTGGATGTTTAATAAAAGGGCACTCAGTCGTACTCTTCTTCTTGCTCTGAGCTCCGGCAGGAGAGGAACTGGTGGTTGATGTCGCTGATCCATCCTCTTCTTCTTTGGGTTCTATCTTCACTTCCGGCTTCTTGTCTTCCGCTATGGATGATTCCATAGCGCTGCCTTTTCCACCGTCACTTGATGGCTCCTCCTTCTTTATCTGAGAGGGCAATTCAATTTAACAGATTTAACACACGTCCACCTAACAATTCAACATATAGCCAGTAATACATGCTATAACCGATGCCATTAATAGACACTAAATGAACCAAAATAAGGCCACATGATCCTCACATCTGGTTTCTCCTCAGTCTTCACGTTGCCCAGTTTTCCGATCCTGCCTCCCGTGGCCATGTCCTCGTCGTCGTCCTCGTCGTCATCGTCCTGCTGCTTCACCTCCATCTTGGTGTTGTGGCCGGATGTCGCCGCGTCTGCCTGCTGGGAGGAGGCATCGGTGCTGCTAACGGAGGCCGGCGTGGCTACCTGCCCGTCGAGGTGGAGCGAGCCTTTCTGGGACAGCTGGGAGGAGAGGAGCAAGAGTCAGGATGGAGACAGAGGAAGAGATTCCAAAACTAAGCCCCCTTCACACATAAAATGTAAACATTTATTTGTTTATTTATTTTGAGCCCCTGTGGCACCCTTTCCTAATGACATAACAACTAACAAAGATGTTCATGTATCCGTTTAACCTGGCCTGTAAAGATACTCACTGGAGTGCGGGGCAACTGGGGTCCATGTCCGGCATTGGGGGTGGGCATACCGGTCCCTGACCCGACCGAGCCGGGTCCCCCTCCCATTGACTGCGGCTGGCGCATCTGCGGAGGCTTGTCTGAGCCGGGGCCCTGGGACATTGGGGGGAGGCCGGGGGTGTGGGGCTGCGGTGTCTGGGAGCCCGGGTGCCCCTGAGGCGGGGTAAGGTGTGGGGTAGGGCTGCGGCTATGGCTGCGTGCGGGTGAGGGGGAGTTCTGGCGGACGGGCGGGGGGCAGTGTGGCATAGTAAGAGGCTGCTGCTGCTGCTGCTGGGGGGGTGTGGAGGAGGCGGAAGGAGGGCCTCCGCTGCCGGGGCCCGTGCCCATGCCTGAGGGCATCATGGAGCCCACGCTGCCAGGGCCACCGGCGCCGACCGAGCCGGGCTGGCCGAGGGGGCTGTTGACGGGCATGGAGGGAGGAGTGGACATCGGAGACTGCTGCTGCTGCAAGAGAACAAACGATATACAACCGTGACATAAGTGATGTTGCCAGTCAAGAGCAAAAAAAAAAAACTCAATGATGTCTTTGCCTATACACTGTACCAGTATACAACATCTAATAAACAGGACTAGATTAGACAGACACAATCTAGAGTTACAAACACAGTCATTTTTTTTTTTTGTAAACAACTCAATGCATCATAGACATAGAACTAATGTGCTGACGTTTGACAAGTCTGAGAGAGAGATATGCACATGACGACATATCAGAGGTCTCTTACCTGAGCCATGCCAGGCTGAGTGCCAGACTGGCCCATGTTGACACTGACGTTGCCGAGAGCTGGACCGCCGCCAGGGAACTGGCCCTGCACTGGAGGCATGTACTGGTTCTGCAGCTGGGAAACGTTGGGGGGCTGAGCCATTCTCGCTCCTCCCATTCCCATCTGCTTAGGAAGGAAACACACACACACACACACACACACACACACACACACACACACACACACACACACACACACACACACACACACACACACACACACACACACACACATTTTTAACAGTCAGCTTGTTAACTCTACTGACATTTGCACACACATTTGTCATTGACATTTGTCACACTGACACCACTGCACACACAGAGAGACAGACAGATAGAGAACCGTGTCATTAGCGGCACCAGCTCTGTGAGTAGTGACCAGTGGTCAGCAGCCACGGGCGGAGGGGGCTGGTCAGGGCACTCACCTGGCTCATGGGGCTGCCGAGCGGCAGCGGCGGGGTAGACCTGGGGCCCATGCTCATCTGGTTAAAGGGAGGCATTCCTAGCGACCCAGGGAGGAAGAGGAGGTTAGACAGAAACAAATGCTTTCGTAATACAGTCGGAATCGAACTCTTTCCCCACATTTTTTAAAAAAAGGTAAGGAACCCCACTGCACAGATCCTGTGTAAATAAAATCCTACTGGTACAATGGCCATTCATACCTGCAGGGTTCCGGTTCACCATTTGGTTGGGCCCTGATAAAGGACCATCTACAGATAAAGAAAGAGGAAGAGAGGGTTACAGGACACTGTGTGTATTGTGAATTAGTGCAGGTGGACTAAGACAGGGCGTAATGTGTTTTTTATTGGTGTTAGACTGAGAGGATGAAATTGCATGTACACTCACTAGGGGGCAGTCCCGTTGGTGGCGCTGGCTGACCCATGCCAGGAGGGACCTGCGGCAGGCCGCTGGGGGCCATGCTCGGGTGAGATCCGGGCACGCCCTGCTTCTGCAGACGCGTCCGCCGCTTCTCTTCCAGCTCCTTCTGGATCTTATAGATCTTCTCTGCCAGGAGATGGTAGTACTCAGCCTGAGGCAGAAAGGAGGAGAGATAAAGAGACTTAAGTTTAAAATCTTTATTCTTTATTTTGCACGCAAACCATTTTCAACCAAACAAAAACACACAACTTCACTCAGGCCATACACCAGTGGCCAGTCATACCTGACACCACACTACTGGTGAACACATATAGGAATGCAGCGTTTGTCTTGTGTCTGAATGAGAGGAGTTGCTGGACGGTGGAGGACAACCACTTACCCTGCTGTTGGCAGACTCGTACATGTCCCCCTCCACCTTGCGTGCGTACGCCACCAGGTTCTCCATCCGCCGGTCCTTCAGAGCTGCGGGGTCTGGTGTAGGGAAGATGGCCTGAACACTGGAGGGCAAGAAGAGGATTAGTGAACAGGTGGGATGAACTGGAATAGAAATGTAACTTAAGAAATGTGACAGTTCATAGAGAGAGAGAGATGATGAAGGTCGGTAGTATACAACTTCTGATGTAAGAAAGTGTGCGTGCGTGGGTCTGTCTCCATGGCTTACAGCTTGTGGACGAGGTGATTGCGCAGATCCTGTGTGATATCCTCATGCCAGCCCTTCCTCATGCCCCCGGTGGAGGCCGGATTTGCTGTGGGCATGGTGCTGTCATTCATCAGGCTACAGAGAGGAAGAGAGAGAGAAAAGCCATCCTGTCAGCCACTACAGGCCTATTGATCATGAACAAAGCAGCTGGGATAATATAAATCAAATTAATTTTCTAAAACTTTTTTTGTGTGTTTAAAATGTCTACCAACATAGGATTCGGCCTAGCTGCTGTTTACCTCAATAACTTATTGTTTCTACAGTTTCAGATTCTGTAAAAATGATCATTTCTAATAAACGCTTTACAGCTATTAATGGGGAAAAAGACACAGGTCTATCTCTATAGGGATACAGTCAGACACTTGTTATAACATTATGAGCCTGTCAGTGGCGGGAAACAAACGTGGATGCATGCCCCATAAGATTACATTGTATAAGTTGTTTTGCAGTTGCCGGTTATAGCGTTCTACCGCAATACTTTGTCGTTTCTGTTCCTAGTGAAAATTTGGACTGAAAAATAGGGTCCAGGTCAAGAAACCCCAAAGTTTCCCATTAGCAAGTTAGCAACATAAAATGCTAAGCTTAGCTCAAGCTGATTGGCGTCTGAGTCAGCAAAACAAGACACTCGTCTGCTTCCTATTCGAGAGTATATCTTTTACTGCTGTAACTTGCGCTACTGTCTGTTCAAAATATATGCAAAGAAACCTGGCTGTTTGCATGAGGGTTTTTTTGTTGCATTTTTCCCGTTGTATCAAACTCGTAACGAACCGTGATGTCCAACCCATGGTGTGAACTGAGCCCTGACTTCTGTGTACCATTACACCCCTACCATCCATGTTGTAGTTTGAAAGGGGGTGCAGCCAGTTTCTACCTCACCTAAACATCTGCTTATTGTTTGGAGGCTTCAAAACACACCAGGTTAGTTTCTTCAAAGTCTTACAAGTGTTTCCATGAATCCCAGACCTACAGGGCATCTGTGTTGGTTGATTGCAGGATGATTAAATGAACAGACCCACCTCTGAGAGCTCATGTTGAGGTGCATCATGGTGTCCTGCAGAAGGTTGCCCTGCTGGCTGGCTGACTGGTTCCCCACTGCTCCATTCACTGGGTTTCCTCCTGAGAACACGAGAGATATGTGAGCAGAGCGAAGATGAGCAGAGCTTCTACAACACACACACACACACACACACACACACACACACACAGACGCCTGATCTACTCGAGAAAGAAAAAAAAACACACAGAGGTTTTCTTTAGACACCAGCGTGATGTCTAATATAATAATTTCTGATCAATGATCCAAGTAGGGTTAGTCCAAAGAAATGTCACAATCGTTGTGGCATCGGGAAAGTTCACCTAGTTCACCAATTCTTCACATCTGCAAGCTCTCACCAAAAACAAGAGGCCATTTGGGACACAATTCAGTTTTCCGCTCTGTTCTCCCCAGTGCTATTAACCAGATGATTAGATTCCCCAGCAGGAAATGAGGATTCATTAAAAAGTGATTCACCTGCTTTTCGAGTCCTATGGTATGGCCGTCAGAAACACCATTTAACGTAAGAGCAACTTGCTCACAGATATTACAAAAAAAAGTGTGAAAACAAACACTTAAAGTGGAGTGCTCTATCTGCGTCATTCTTCCAGGAGTTGCTACCCAACCCTAGTGTTGCCCCGCACCCACAGAGAGCCCTTACCCATGGCATTGAGGGGTCTGGACGAGGGCTGGTTGGGCTGAGAGGGCAACTGGTTGCCCTGGTAGGTGAGGCCCAGGGCGGCATAGGCCCTCTCGATGGAGCTGGGGTCAATCTGGCCCGCTGTGCTGAGGTTGGGGGCACTGGGTTGGCCGCCGGGCACTGAGCCCAGCCCGCTGCCTAAGCCCACCCCTGCAGAGCCCACAAGAGCTGTGAGGGGAGAGGCAGTAGGAGAGGGGGAGAGAGAAAGAAAGAAAGAAAGAAAGAAAGAAAGAAAGAGAAACAGAGAGAAAGAAAATATGGGGGAAAAGTAGAGGAAGAAAGATTTATTGAAATTTAGTAATTTAGCAAAACACTAAAAGAAGACACACAGGCTAAACAACAAACACATATCATTATGAGAAAGATTATGGTTGTCTCAGTGACAAAATCTGAACCGAAACAAACATTCTAGAAAGACATGAAGGTCTGCTTTTGATCTGGCATCTCAACTTTGGCAGACGCTATGCTTTGACATATACTTGTTTTAGACACAGAGCACAGCTGCCCAGCTCCAAGATGAATGACATAATTCAGGTCCATCTCCAGTGTCAAGTTGCCCCAGTACATTCATCACGGTGATTTTATTTAAACATCTACATGAAGAGTAGAATCTGATCTGGAAATGATCCTGCCAAGGTCCATTCAAACGCCCGATCAAATTCCCAACTAAATCTGTGCTTTATTTTTATCGAAAGTGAACTGATATGGGTGGATCTCAAAAAAATACAGGGCATGGTAGTTGGCATCGGATTCCCCTTCAACCCATGCGCGGCTGCCAAAGTTGTACTAAGAATATGCTGAAATGTCATCAGGGAGAGCTGGCTGTCCCTGCAGCATGTCAAGAAGCGAGAAGCGTCTGGAGGTGGAGTACACACACTCACACTGCTGATTCCTCTTGTCTCCGGCATTTTTCAGCGGCAAACACACGGGGCAGTCGTGCCGAGTGCAGTTCTTCCAGTGGGAGATTATCTGTCTGGACGAGGCACAGTGCGCCACTGTGGAGAGAGAGAGAGAGAGAAAGAAAGAGAGAGAGAGCGAGAGCGATAAAGGTCATAGGTTAGGATCAGAAGGATAATGATGGTGTGCTGAACTACAACGGAATTAAGACAAATTTACAAAACAGTATGTTATATATTTCTTTTGAGTTGAAGGATAAATTAAACTCCTCTAAAAATGTAGTTTTTCCATTTCCATATCCCACACAAGTTCTCACCCTGGCAGGTCTTGCCGGCCTGGCAGTGGGTCATGTGGTTGAGGACGTTCTTCATGGTGCGGCAGTGGGGCAGATTGCACGGGCGCATCTCGCCGTTGGCCTGTTCTCGCCGCTGGCACTTGTGCGCGTGCAGCAGGAGCACCAGCTGCTGCTGGATCAGCTTGCGCTTCTCCGGGTCGGCCGTGGGGGGCACTCCAACCCCACCCACCCCCGGGGACGTCCCGGGCACACCAGCCGGACCCAGGCCACCCTGAGCGTTGGGCACCATACCCACTTGTCCTGACGAAGCCGCTGTGGACTGCTGTGAGGTCTGTGGTAAAGGTGAAGAGGGACAAACACAGAGGGAGGGAGAGAGAGAGAGAGGATTACATTGCATACTGCAGTTCAGTGGCCAGAAGTTGAAGGTGTCTGCTCTGGTTTCTATCAGCGAACGTTTCAAATGATTCCACCTGAAGTCGTTTATCTCTGTTTACACCAACACAATTAACTAAATAAAATGTAGTGTAAAGCGTGTTCCACGGCCTAAATTAATGCTGTACAGCAGATAGAAATTGTGTATTTCTACAGATACTGTGCATTTCTAGTCAGCCTCCTTGACATGAATGAGATGAAAAATGTCAGAGTAACATTTCTGAATTCAACGTTTTTCATTGAGCTGTACAAGCTCACACAATACATTGCCCTTGAAAAGTGTTAACAAATCAGCTCAATATACAGTTGGAGAGGGTGTGATGGAGAGAAGAATGGCAGGGGGAGAGAGAGAGTGAGAAATGGCACTTTCCCACTTCAAATGTAAACCATGCCAACACTAAACGGTGAGTAAATATTGAAAATAACACTAGACAGAAATGGTACGAAATTCCAATTAACAATTAATCCATTCATATGATTTAGGGTTTATCCAGTACAGCATGCTATCAAAAAATATTGTATTGGGCCCGGAATAATCTCAGAACTTTTTTAATGTAAAAATGAGAGCGAACAGAGGCAGGCAATCACTCCTGCTCACAAGCAGAACATGAAAAAAAGAAAGAAAGAAAAGAAAAAAAGAAAAAAATATCAGCACGGCAGTTGTAGGGTCAGTTCAGCTTGGGAATTTCCTGCTGCTAATGTGCTTGGAACCCAAAGCACAACCACAGCTCTGCTCAGAGCTGTACAGTACAGTGGCAGAAGAGAAACAAGAAACAAGAAGCAAGAGAGCGAGAGAGAGAGAGAAGGAACATTTGCATGCTGGGTTGTAGCTCACCATTCCAGCCATCCCTTGCATGGGCTGGGTCTTCTTCTCCAGGCTGAACTGAGCCAGGCTGTTGGGCAGACCGGATTTGTTCTGGAGCTGCGGGGCCAGCCCAGCTCCTCCCAGACCCTGGCCTGCGGACTGGCCGTACGGGCCTCCATAGGGGCCCGCGTTTCCCATCATGCCCATCTGAGGAGGAGCAGGGGGGTGGAGATGGAGTTATGGAGAGGGACAAAAAAAAAAAAAAAAACAGCAGTTAGCTTAGGCAACATTTTAAAAGGTGTTTAAATTTCTTCAGCTAATTCTCACAAACTCACTACATGGCCATTAGGGACAAAATGTGAACTGGACCGAAATCATCTGCATGTTATTACATCCTGATAATAGTTTCAATTACACCAAACACAACTGAAACAAGGGGAAAAAAAGAGTACAGAAAGTCAGACGAAAGAAGCAAACATCTCAAAACTCAACCTATTAATCGGTGTCTGTTAACAAAAAGAAACACCACGGCCGTTTATCAAAATGTAGTACGGTACAACACAGTAGGAGGCATCGGCTGGAGACCCAAGCATGTGACGCGTCAATGACGCCATAAAAAACAAACAATAAAACGCAACTACTTTCACTCTGGGTAGGTTAATTCCTCATTCTGCACTCTGTGTGCTACTTTAAATAACAAGGCTGCTGTACCGGAGCCTGAAGTGAAACAGCCATTTCGTTCCAGAGGGGCACTAATTCACCCGAGCTTTACTGCTCATCTGCAGCACCGGGGCGACAATTAAAACCGCCATCTTCTTGGGTCTGCACCACACACAGACCACTCCTCATTAATTAGACAGGTAATTTACACCTCCATTAAGACACCAGAGATTAGACTGGACAACTCAATTGTAACACCGGCGAGGAAGATGAATCTCATCTGGTCGACTTTGAGCTCTCTTAGCAATGGGATCCTTGTATCTCCTGTACAACACAAACCACAACTTCCTCGTTGGAGGAGGTTGGACGGGATGGAAGCTTTTAGTTTGTAAGAGGAAATACACAATCAACCTAGCCTGACACACACCACTACTAGTCCACAGCAGCATCAACAGTTTTAGGTCTTCATTACTGTCAATGCACAGATCGAGCAAAGAATTCTGCATATAACCACCATTATTATTATTTCACTACTTCAGGGAACTACCTCAAGGCCTACTTAGAACACAAACATAAAACAGATTGGCTGCCGGCCCTGTTATTACTTTATGGGATTCACAGCCTTTTCATTTGAAGCTGGCTGGCCAACATCTCCATTCTACTCTGACATTCCCAACACTGAACTATGCCCCCTTTCCTTTGACTGAATGGATCCGCCCACGCAGGCTAGGCGGCACGCCTGCAGGGACTCCTACCTTGTTCAGTGCTCCGGGTTGCTGTGCTCTCAGTGCATTCTGGCCGGCCACTCCTGACTGCTGCTGCTGAAGCGTCTCTGCCAGCAAGTTGCTGTTGCTGCCCATGCCCTGGTTGGAGTAGCCCATCCTGGGGGAGCCGTTCATCACCTGCCCCCCCATCCCCATGCCCTGCTGCTGGGGCGTGGGGCCCACTCCCTGCTGCTGTTGCTGTCCGGCGCCCTTCTGGGCGCCCATCATGGCTCTGTTTATGCCGCCCACCATGCCAGCCATTTGCTGCTGCTGCATCAGGTTGGACTGCTGTGGGGACATGTGCTGCTGCTGAGACTGGGGGCCCATTCCCGGGTGCCCCGGCGACATCTTCATGTTGCCGAGGAGCCCCATCCCTGGCCCGGCCTGGTTGGCCCCGGGGCCTCCCTGCTGTTGGCCCCCGGAGGTGGGGTTCCCGGAGCGGAGGAGCTCAGAGAGCTGCTTGTGCTTGGCAGCGGCATCCTGGCCTCCGGCCCCAGCCATGCCCAACCCCATGGCTCCAGAACTGGAGCCCGGGCCCAGGCTGGTGTGCAGCTGGTTGAGGTCGCTACCATTGGCCAGGCCCAGCTCCGAGGAGCTAATAAGTTCATCGGGGAGGTCGTGTTCCAGGTCAAAGAGAGAGCCAAAATCTGCAGGAGGGAGGGACAGTCACATAGACGAAGACACAGAAAGATAAAGATGGAAGGGAGGGGAAGAGCAAAAACTGACATTAGTTTGGGGTCCAAAACCATGAAAGGGTTTCCATCAAAAATTACTGACAATGACGGACATCACTTTTGCACATGATATAATGCAAAGTCCAGAAGAGCTGCAAGGCCATAATGTCGTCAAAGACTAACTTTTGCCTTGTAAATGAAAGTGACAGAAATAAATAAATAAATAAATAATAATGCAAAAAAAATTATGCTTATTCCAACATGCACTCCAAGTCTTTTGCCGTTCCACAGACGAAAGACAAAAAAAAAAAAAAAAAATCTCTTCATGGCCCCCTCTGTGTGATGCCCGAAGCTCAATCGGACGTTTTGCAAGTAGCGAGCAGGAGAGACACTTCCGCCATTGGGTGTCCCGGGGCAGAGCCGACACACAGAACAGGGCCAGTGTGGGGTGGCAGTCCCCTGGGCCGTCCGTGGTTTAACCGGGTGCCAGAGGCTGAGTGGATGTTGTAAGGTCGTGGCACTGAGCCGTAGGGAGGTAAACACTGGCGCCCTGCTAAGAGCAAACAACACTTACGCTCACACACACGTACGCCCACGCACGCACATACACACACACAAGTACACGCTTCAACTGCTTACTTAAGGGGCAGACCTTAAGAGTAGGAGAGATTTCTAGAGTAAACAATCATATTTCCCCGACATATCAGGACATAAACAAGCAAGCAAGACCACCAACCTGACAATCACAAGCCTTGCACTTTGAGTACTGACAGCAGCACGTGGGATTTTTTTTTGTCAATCAAGTCAGAATAGTTATGATACATTTGGCTGTTAAATGATGGTACTGCACAAACGGTGGTCGGTCATCCAATCATTTGCTTACGTTTATGAAAAGCACACATGCAGAAAAAAGAAATAAAGAAAAGCATGAATGTGACAATATCCAAAAATCCATGACTTTCCTCTCTGCCTGCCAAACACTTCCCCACCTTTAAAAGCCCTCAAGCAGCTCTCAAGTAAAAGGAACCTGCTCATGATGAAACACACATTCACACACCCATACGCATACAGAGCTATTGGGATCTTTCAAAGATGCGTTTCAATACACCTGAACTGCACACAAATCACACAGAGTCCCATCCCACAGGCAGGGAAGCATGCCAGGATTGCTTACGTTATAAACCGCTCTCCCTCTATCCTTTTCTCCCTCTATCCACACTGAATCAGTCCACAGCATGAGAGGTGGCGACACAAGCGTGCCTAAAGCCGATTCATGCACATGACAAGCGTTCTTCTGCAATATCTGTAGGAGCTCAACAATTTACTTGCTTTTGCTTCTTAAGAATTTTATCATGGCACTGCCTTTTTGGGGCCATTTAAATATCATAACCACTGCAAATTACCATTCTCTGAGTGTGTGGAGAGCTGTTATCTGATGCAAAATAATTGCCAATGCACCCCCACACACGTACACACGCACGTACACACGCACGTACATACACACACATACCATCAACACAGCCAGACTAATATGAGCCAAAATGCATACATCACTTCAAACGTCTTGCTGACAAATGGGACTGTCAGCCATTTCGGATCACAACCCGTGTCCCCTGCTTTTAGAACTACGAGGAAACAATAGGATGAAAGGCTCAACTTCATAACTTACGAGAGTGAAAGGCATAATGGGGCAGTTCCATGGCATGGAATGAATCTTGCTAATACGATGGTGTGGACATCCCATTTGGATTATTATTCCAACAAATGTATTGTCGGCCACAACATGTGAACAGGAATTAACGATCCAAACAGTGTTAAATTATGCATAATCGGTAAAAAAAAAAAAAAAAAACCGAACATCTGCCATGGACACGGATAAAAGAATCACAGTGGTCTGGCATGGTGAAGCAATGGCTAGGGCTATGCGCAACACAGATGAACATGAGTGTTTACAATAAAAGACGAGGGTGTCATTAGCATGCAAGACTACTTTTACACACTTAAGACATTAACATTATTTGTTCATAACTTGTAAATGAATCATTATGCACTTTATTTTGTCAATTGTATCATCGGGGACTAAAGTTAACTTATGAGATACCCACTATCTGAAACACTTTTATACAGCAAAGTCCACATCCCATTCAATACATTCACAACTTCACTTTCCTGTAATTTTGTGACACTAGGCATGGATCCCTAATTTCAAGTGCAAAAATCGGAAGGGAACTCCATCCCAGTCGATTGAAAGTGAACAATAGAAATCAAGATGCAAAGAAAAAATGACCGCACATGACTGGTGATTTCTGAAACGAACTTCACGCACTTTTTCGTTCTCACAAGTGGCCTTATATACCACAATCCACTCCACTCTAAGGACTTCGGATGACCACTGATGAAGTTTGCTTTAGGGTGGCATATTAACAGGGTAACAAGTTGAAGTTTGTCGTGTTTGCAAGCTGCGATGATCAAGCTCAGTTAGCTTGAAGCCATCTACTAGCCAGCGAACTAACAATGGCTGGGTGCACTGCTAAGAGTTGCATGGGCCTGCGACACATCAATCTGTTATTAGCTAGCAGCTCGTTTGGACTGTAGAGCTAACAGAAACCCATAATGCTTGCCAACTTAGAAAACCCTATCCGATCACGACGAGCTTGTACATTTCTCCAGTAAACAGTGATGAGTGAAGAAATTACACTGATTAGCAAAGTCGAACAAAGTTTCCGAGATGATTGACTTGCTAGTTGGCTAACTAGTTTGCTAATTAGCGTCGAATGCCAAAGGCTAACCTAGCCAATAGGCTTTTTGTCGCTCATGTTGTCGAAGCGGTGTAGCCATTCTAGCTAGGTTAAATAGCACCTAAGCTAAGACTATGCATTGCTGATTGACGGACAAAGTGTCATTACCAAATTCGCCTGTGCTGTTCTCAAAGATTTGAGGCAACACTCAGTCAGCTAGTTGGAGGAGTTGTAATGTTTTTATGGTCAGGTGAGAAAATATTATCTACAGTGGCTTGAAATTGAACTTCAGAAGCAACTTGCAAATTACTCAGCAAGCGTCTTTCATAAACTAACGTTGACTAGCATTAAGAAAACAATTTTGAAGAGCGAAAGCTCTGCCTTGAAAATTGACAATTCTCCAAGACACGAAGAGTGGATAACTGGCAGTGACTAGTCAGGGAGCATTCAAAACAATCATGGAAGTAATGCAATAAATTGAGCAGCTTAACCTCTACTAATAGTCAAAGAGATAACACAAACTGGCTCATCTGGCTAACAAGCTAACAGCATTAAAGAGCTAGCGACCAAAGCGCTGGCTAGTAGGCTAGCTGGTCTACTGTGTCAAGCTAGCGTAAGCTAGTCCTGTTTAAGTCCCACATATAAGCTAGCAAGCTTGGTAGCTAGCTAGCTAGCTTGCTACGACAAAATAGAAACAATCACTCGTCATTCCTTCAAATAAATATTTTAAGAAGCATTGATTATTAAATATGAATTGATTAAAATATACGAGACAACATTAGGGAAAATAAGTATTATGTTTACCGTTTCCATCGCTGGCGGAGACAGAAAGTGCCGGAGAGGATAGTTTAGGCCTCTTGGCTGAAGGCGGGCCAGAGTCCAGAACGTTCTCGGCCATATTTTTTACGAATTAAAAAATATATATCCACAGAGATAATCGCCTTCGCCTCTTTTCGAAGGTTGTTTTTCGTTTATCTTCTTAAAATTTGACTTTTCCCCCTCCTTTTTGGGGACGAAGGGGGGGAAAGTCCCGTGTACAAAATACTCCTCTTTCCTGGGTTCGCCTCTCGATTTCAGCTTCGGCGTATCAACCCCCCTCCCCAGTCGGATTTTTTGTTCTTTATAAATTTCTGCAAGCGGCGGAGGAGGGAGGGGGAGTCGGCGAGAGAGAGCCACACGTAGCGGCTTTCGACCAACTCGTAAACAGTTTTCATGTAAGGAAATTGTCCCAAAGAATATGCTGTGTTGTGTGTTATTTGCCTTTTTAACCACTGTTCGAAAGGAAGTTAAGGATTATTTGGGGATCCTTATTACGCCGTGTGTTGGTATAACAGTATCCGAAAAGACGTTGAAAGCCAACAGAATATGTCCTTACCTCTGTAAACTATTTCTAATTATCTTTAATTCAAAGTTATTTTACAGTTTCCTCATAGGCCTAATCGTTTTTTATTTATTGGTTTATGGTGCATTTTTGCACCAACATGCTATTTTTTGCACCCAGCTCAAT
The DNA here is from genome assembly GCF_900700415.2 of Clupea harengus. Taxonomy (NCBI): domain Eukaryota; kingdom Metazoa; phylum Chordata; class Actinopteri; order Clupeiformes; family Clupeidae; genus Clupea; species Clupea harengus. Next base: position 9,454,632 of record NC_045174.1, on the reverse strand, counting down.
TGGAATTAAAAGGCAGATTTAGGCTTCCCTGTCTCAACACATGATTGTCATTTGGATTATAAGACAAATAATAAAACACATGTGCAGTGTCACGGTGCCATCATAGCTTGGGACCACACAGTCAAAAAAAAGTGTATCCTATATTTTTTTTACTTAACCTTCATCCAAACTAATGATTGTGCTGTTTATCCTTTGAAGCACCAGTAGACCAGGTCTGTGTAACTGGATTGCACATTACATGTCACATTAGGCCTATCAAGAAATTAACTCATGTTATAATGCAAGCAACATTTTGAAAACTAATACATACAATTCTTCCAAGAGCAAAATTAGGGCAATATTTCACATGTCTACCTTTTTATTCTGTCATAATTAGGCCAACAGTTGATAAATCTATAATTTTGCTTTTACTCATCCTTCTATAGGCTTATCCCAAAGAGGACTGCAGTATTGGCTACAAAGGGCCTATTCTTTTGATTGAATGTCATATTCTCAAACATTTTTTGCCTCCCAGATTCAGAAAACATCTTGATCTTGCAGTAGTACCATAGTGATTTATACTGCTCAGTTTAGTTGACTTGTACAAAGCTGTTCTGAACAATTCTGAAGATATGCTGATACGACGCTAAAATGCTGTACACCAAACGTGCATTAAGTAATTATGTGAGTGTTGTTCCCAGTCGATATAATCCCACAGTAACCACAGTAAGACCCAATAAGACAAAATTAAAGACCGGCAAAAGCACCTCTGGAAGATGAGTGAAGTGTTCCTGAAATCTGGGCAACATGGGTATAAGTAAATGGTACCTTGCTTTTCCTTCATACTCACAATCTATACAAATACTATCAGAATCTTAGGCAAAAAACTGAGCTATACACTGCTTTGTGTCTCAACTTTTGTCACAACGTTTTGCATTTATTTATTTCTTGGATGCTTTTATCCAAAGCTAAATACAGTAAGGTAGCGTATAGCCCAAGCAGTAGCAAATTAAGTAGATTGCATGTAAGATGATTGTCATAATGCTGGGTTTCATTTCCACAAGTGGCATAAAGTTGCGGGTGTATAACATAAGGCCATAGGTGTGCAGGAGGGACTACAGGAATGCAGTTAGGCCTACATAGACTGGTGGCTGAGAATTAGAATGTACATAGACTGGGGCTGACCTAATTTAAATTATATAACATTGGAAATGGGAGTTTCAAAATAAATATTTCAAAAGTTGGTGACTATTTTGGTTTGAGTTTGTACTAATAAGTATATATTTTTCTTTCAGCAGTTTGTTTGGTGAATCAAACCAAATCATTTTGTGAAGATAACCTTCTATGTAGTTTCTGTAAGATTAAGTTTTATGAAGGATACAGAAGTGTCGAAAGCACCCCATCAGAGTATCCACATTGGTGCATTGACTATTGCTCTATAGCACTCACTAAAGGCCCTTAGTCCAGACTGCACAACTTTTCAGTCGATGACAGTAAAGTGCTAGTCACACGCTGTTGGGGGGGGGGGGGGGGGGGGGGGGGCTTATCATGCTCCCATGAGGGAAAAGACTGGTTGTGTATTGAACAAAAACTAGTTGCAGATGTTCGCAGACTATAATCTCAAGGACATTGAGCAGATTTGATTTCTAAACATGTTAGTGACTCCAGTTGTGTAATCTGAATTGAATTATGCTGAATTGAGTTCCCTCCCCCCCCCAGATATAGTGTTAAATGTGAAGTTGCAGACAGTGATGGCAAAGGACGAGTTTCCATCCCTGACAGTCGCGTAGTTTTTATTTTATTTTTATTTTATTTGGCGATCGCACTTACTTTCTGCAACTGAGCAGTTGTGTAGATTGAAAGGGCCTGAACGGCTTTCTGTATTGAGTGTCACTGGATCCTTACTCTAAACAGAAACAATGTTCCTCCAGCTCGTCCCTTGGATGTATATCGAAAAACTACAATAGGTAGTACTGTAGGATGAATTAATTGACATGATATTTGACCTTCCCCTCATGGTCAGCCATTTTTTTCACAGCCCACTATATCACCCATACTCTGTCAGCCTTCCATGCACAAAAAGGCCCTCTTTAATAAGCTGACTATAGGTATTTATATTTAGTGGACTTGTGAAACACTGTACTATAAGTGTGTGTCCAGAATAAATAATCACCTGGTTGTTGGATAACATAGTCGTCCTGTTAGTTAGCATGAAGCAGGTCCAGTCAGGATACACTAGGTGCAGCAATGCTAGTCCAACTTCCCTGTTTCCAATGTTTGATTCCTGAATGTAGCAAGTAGAATTTTGTTTTAGTTTTTTTCTGAAAGAAATGTATTTATAGAAAGACATTAGTTCTCATACCCTCTCAGTGAAAAATAGAAACAGTTATATGGACGTGGTCTTGTATCAAGTGGATTTCACAGGTGAAATCTATTAGAGAATAGCTTTCACATGGTATGCTGTATTCAATCAGTCAGAGACTTGTCTACACAGACTGAAGCCTCATGACAAGGAGGAGTGGATTTTTCACATCTTTACTTACTTTGCAAAGGCATTCCTATTCCGCTGGCCTTGTGTGAATGGTTGTGGGATTTTAGTACATTCCACTACAGTGACAGGTGGTCATAGTCAATATTACAGTACAAATGTAAAAAATTACTGCAAAAAAAGATCTTAAATCAAATAATTGTCCTTATATAATTGTCTTTAGTACTAACACATTTTTCTTAATCACGTATAACACATTATGATTTATCTTCTTTATAACTCTGATTAACATAAACATAACATATCATAACATTCCCTATGCATGAGTATCTTGTTCAGTCAGAAATTTCATATGAATAACATGGCCCTCAGTTTATTTGTGGGTAACAGGAGGATAATAGATATAAGGCAGTGTTACATCTGTTGCCTGTACAGTGAATATGCTGTCTTTGGTGTTGATGAATACATTGTCCATCTAAGCCTTTCCCCACAATTAAGTTATATGAATCGTGTTATACACGTCTACGAACTCCGTATTGCTGCTTTAAAGGTTATTTTTAGTCTGTACAGACTTTACCAGCATTAAAGACCCCCAGAGTACCACATTTCCTCAACCACACTTGAAAGATGGTGTCAAGTACTCCTCCAGCATCTTCTCACTTGTTTTGTGCCTCGCAAAGTCTTCTCTGTGATCTGAACACCTCAACTTAGATTTCTCTGTCCATAACATCTTCCACCCAGTATCCGTTTTCTTGTATCCATGTTTTCATTTGCCTGTCTGAGATATGGCTTTCTCTTTGAAACTCAGCCAGAATTCCTCTTCACTGATGAAGATAAGACTGGTGTACTCTAGGCACTATTAAACAAAGCTGCTAGCTGAGGACCTGTAAGGCATCTGTTTCTGATGTTATCCTCCTGCACAGTTGTGCACTGGGGCCTCACACTTCTCTTTCTGCCCTAGTTAGGGCCAGTTCTGTGAAGGATGTGTTGCAAAATATCTTTAATTTCTTTCATGGTCTCCTTTCTATTATAAAATTCATAGTGGTCATTAAAGCTAGAACATTGTGTTAAAGCTTTTGAGATATCTATATTGTCACTTGTCACATGTCTATAATGATACTTGATATAATAATAATTATGTAAATACCAACCATTTGGTCAAGCTGACAAAGAAGAAAGACAAAGATTTTTAGTTATACACAGGAAAAGATGTTAAATTCCTTGTACTATTGGATGAGGACTTCCCACAACGGTCAGTCCTCTCACTGTCACATGCAAGTACACAACAACCTAACCTAACCAATATAACAAATGCCCAACCATAGATCCTGAGCAGCAGGATACAACAACACACAACTGGCTGGTGACAGCCACAACATATGCCGCCTGTTGTATCCGGGATCCGTAAAGGTCACAGTACAACATGCGTTGTACAAGGCTGCTTTTCACAGTACAACATGCGTTGTCTGTAGCCCACTACTGCTAAACACAACAACATGACCGCCCAACCAAAGCAGCACGATACAACAACAGCAAAGCTGTCTTTGAGAGCATTCACTGGGGTTTTCAAGCAGGCACCTTCCTTCATTAGTGTTTCAATGAACTAGGCCCACGACACCCCTAGAAGGCTCAACAGTGGTGTCTGGCGTCCCACACCTACCCCACTCCATACTCATGATGGGGTAGACACATGCCACTACCAGAGAAAACAAGCGATACACCTCAAGAAATGCTCGACAAGAGTTCACATATCTCAGTGTTAGCTTAGGTTAATTCATGGCCTCAAGTATTCTGCAAGTGCCTCAGCCACAACCATTGCCAGAGTAACTGGTGGATAGGTTGGTTCATTGGTTTCTGGGCAGTCCACTGGTGAGGTAGAGACAAACGGCCCACTTTTTTGCCACTTGCCTTAAAACATTTTAAAAATGTCATAAATGTAACTTTACCCCTCAAAACTGACATGTTACAATAGGACACTGTTACAAATGTCAAGGACCTGTTTGTCCTCAATTCATTGCAACTGCCCTCAAGGTATTCATTGATCTTAAATGTTAATTGAAAATATGTAAGACAGATATGTTTAGAGTAGTCATGTACAGAGTATTGCAAGATGGTCCTGAAGAATGCAGCCTAGTATAGACATCTCAGGTTCAACTGTAGTTCCTGTACCCCAATCATTGCTTGACTCCAAAATTACCATTTACAGGCCACTGGATGCACAGATAACTAGGACACAGGTGGCAGGTCTTATACTCTGACACAACATTTACACTGACGGTTGACAGATACGTTAACATAAAACAGAGCTAAACTAAGGCATCAAACAACAATAAAACGTGGACGACATGATAAGAGTTACTCACAATAACACCAGACACAAATGGGAAGGTAAAATCACATTATTCCAAGAATGCTGAATTACCGAACACCAGTTCCTCGTTCGCAAGGCATGGTGGGAGCTGTCTCACCCACATACACACATGGAAGAGCAAAGCCCCTTGCAGGCTATACTATAGAAACGAAAGATGTATGTTGCATACATATGTTAAAATCACTGTGTCACTAAAGCTGATTTTTTGCAACAACACAAAAAAAGATTACAAAAGCAAAACCTTACAACTGTACCTGGTCTCTAATAATAGGGGCATCTAAATGGGTTGTGGCTGGTGAGAGGTGGCAGAACAGCAACGGGTTACCTCCCATTTTAGCTTATATGGATGGCATGACGACATCTGCTCCATGTTCCTGTCAGCTGTTTTCAGCTAAATTGAACAATATTCTGAAATGGGCAAGGAAACTTAGCTAATGTAGGAGTGAATTTATCAGGGAAAACTGGTGATTGATGGTGAGGTGATGGCTTCTATTGTAGAGAAACCAGTGAATAGTTTAGGCAGGTGGTACAATTTCATGCTGAGTGACCGAGGACAGGCTGAAGAGCTTAGATAATTCATTGTTAAGACTATCATTGCTATTGATGAGACCTTCTTGCCTGTGAAACTGTCTGTGCCATGTGCCAAGACCAGCCTGGAAATGGCTTTGTCACAGTTTAAGGATACAGCAGTCAAGGTATATTATAGCATAGGGATAACATTGGGCAGGTACAGAGTGGAAGAGCAGGGTTTGGGCCTGGTGACAGTTGGAAAGCATGGGGTAAGGCTACATTGTCAGGGAGGAGGCAGATCGTAACCAGCTTTGTCCGTGAGCAAGAGAAGGAATCTAGACGAGTAGCAACGGCTTCTCAGACAAAGCAAGGCCAATGGAGGATGTTGTATCCTGCTGCTTTGGTTGGGAAGTCATGTTGTCGTGTTTTGCAGTAGTGGGCTGCAGACAACGCATATTGTACTGTATGTAGAGTATAGATATGATGGTTGTAGTGCACCCTGTTGACATAATACATAGGCTAGGTTCTTGGATATGAGTACTTGTGGGAGGTCTCCAACCAATAGCAGAAGGAATTTAACTTATTTTCCTGCGTATAACTAAAATGCCTTTGTGTACTTTAGTGTATTGTCTTGGATGAATTTACCTCAGGTTTTTAAATCATCCTTACTTGCAAATTTTTACTACGTTACTTACAAAAACATAAAAAAGCCGGTGCAAGATTTGAGTAAGATCACTAAAATAGTCACTGACATAGCACCCCATTCTGTGCCTGTAGTCAATGGCCTATGGTGTGGTGCTGGAGTGCATAGACATACATATGTCCATGCTGGAGTGGGCACTCAAAGGAGAGTGCCTCCCTTCCATAATCAACTACAGCCACTGAGTGGGGTAGTCAGAGACCAGAAGAAGAGGATGGTACACACTGACTGTACGGACAGTCATTTTCTACAGTTTCTTCACAGTTTTTGAGGTAGACAGATGCAGGTGTATCTCTGTAGGGATCCTTTCCATGATGTCAAACTCTTTTAACCTTTTAATAACATTTACGAACCTGTCAGTGGCTAAAACAAGTGGTTCACTTTAATATGCATGCTGGCTCCATAGGATTCCATTGTAAAGCGTTCTAATTCAATACTTGACCGATTTCGGTTTTGATTACTCACCCTCCTACTAAACCTCCTACAATTCCGGGTCGTGGCACCAATGTAACCTGCGTTGTGTGGATTAGCACAGTCCCGCATCAGACTCGAGCTCTCAACCTCTGGTGTGGGAGGCGGGCGTGCTAATAAGGAGGCTACATTTTTTTTTTTTTTTACCCTTCAGCAGTTTTGAACATCCTAGTAAAATAATGTGTCCATCAACAATGTATCTAAGATTTAAAAAATCTTTGTTATATTCTGTGAACACAGATATTCTTTAGAACGTTAATTCTACAACATTCTAAATTATGGTCATGGTACCTGCTGAAGGGTTAAGGTGTCAGGGAGTGAGGTTTGCAGAGTTGCTGACTTGCTGTGAGAATCGGCGAGTGATCAAAACAAGTGTATTTTTTTTTGCGTGAGATACATTGAAGTTAATGATTTTTCCCATGCCAGCGTCAGACAGGACATACAAGCATGCATCTCATGTCAAAAGCGTCAAAAGCAACCCTGGATTTACTCACTGCACAGCACTGTACCTGCAGTAGCGTGCAAGTGGGGTTGTGTGTTCCGGTTGCGTTTCCTGATTGTGTGTAGTTCCCATAATTTTGTGTGTTCTCTTTTGAAGTTTATTTTGTGATTAATGTTCGAATTTTGAATGCATTCGTACTCCCTTTTGTGTTAATGTCAGCGTGTACTTTCTGTTTGTGATTAGAGTCGGTGTGTTGTGTGCAGGTGTAGTGTTCCTGTACCCTTGCCCTGTAGATTATGTCTTCTTACAACATCCCTACTATGAACGTAAATTTGCTAATTCACCAAGCTATATTACCCTCCGCCAACGACTGACTAGTCGACACATTATTAAGGCATGGATGTGTGTGATAGGTCGGGGAAGAAGCCGTGGACTTGAGCGAAGCGGGCGGTGACGATATATCACGCTTAAAAGCTAGGTTCTACCGAGATTTGAACTCGGATCGCTGGATTCAGAGTCCAGAGTGCTAACCATTACACCATAGAACCTCTGTAGACTACGCCAAGGTCTCGTCACAATTTGTAAAAGTAATAGTAATAGTAAGTCGCCTGAGAAATATCTAGGTATTAGCCTGTAGTAATGTGTTTTTATTGAGGAAATGGACTAAAGTCAGCTAGTCAGGACAGTACAGTCTATTTTGCAGGAAGAAGGCCACAACATGTTGTTATCATGGTGGTGGGCCTACAGCTGATCAGTATACACTGGGTGGCGATGATGAGCCATTTAGGTTACGATCTTGTGTGTCCACAATTCAGTCGAAGAAGAAATTGGAAGATTTTCGAGTGGAGCATCAGGTGAGTCTTTTTGGATGTTTTTCCAGCCTGTTCTATTTGTCGTTAAAACATTTAATTTTGTATAGATTTGCCATATTGTGTCAGAGTAACCCGAAGGCTAAACATAGCCCAACATGGACGAATTGTCTTTATCTTGAGAAAAAAACACTATAGAAGACTGTTGGGGTTGTTCGAGTGCATGGACTTCTCATGTAAGGGCAGTTAAGCCTCTTTCTGTTGGACGACTTGGTCCTCTCGTGTAAAGGCCATTTTTCTGTTGGGTGGCACTCTACGAAGTAATTGTAGCTAATGCAGCTGTTGTGGGTTGTACATGGAAATAATGACAATGAGCACTGCTGAATCGTCTAACGTTACTACCAGTCTCTTTTTATCCCACTGTCTTTTTAAAAGTCTTTTCACGAAGCAAATCAATAAAGAAAAACGTAATGGACTCTTCTAAGCACACAGCAAGGTAGCAGACAATGTTGTTTTAGGGAAACACAAGGACATGTTGTTGTATTTGCTGTTCAGTAGAGCTATTCATAATCTAAATACAGTATTTCAAGAACGGGGTGGGGTGCATTGTGCTTCCCCATAACATTCATTCACCAACATTAAATGAACATTAGATTGCTTTGAGTTAAAGCTCACTATCCTCTGAAGAAATTCATATTTCTTACATTGTAATCTCATGCATTTCATTTTCCATACTGAACCATTCTCTTAGACTGTGAAACGGCTACCACCTTTAACACAAGGATATTCCTAGCAAACTAATTTTTTTTTGTCCCTTTAGCATCCAGTATCAGACTAGGCGGAGAACATGCCAAACCGCTGTTGTGCGTATGGCTGTGGGAAGTCCTACGATCAGAATGTGACACTCTTCCGCTTCCCCAAAGAACCTGAGGACTTTAACAAATGGCAGAAGCAGGTCCAGAGGACCCGCAGCAACTGGTTTGCTAAACCCTTTTCCCATCTGTGCAACGAGCACTTTGGTAAGGAGTGCTTCGAACCCAGATCCAACGCCGTCAACAAGACAATGGGAAACAAAGGCTTGAAGCTGAAGGAAGGGGCCGTCCCGACTGTTTTCATCCGCCCCCCGTGTAGAGCCTGTGGGGGCCATGGTTCCTGCTGCCCAGTGTGCACCCCCAAAGGAAAGAGGCAGGGTCTCTGCATTGAACCAAGAGACGCTGGCACGGTGTGTAACAGCAGCAGAGAGACTGGTTTCATGAAAAAATAAATGAAGAAATATGTATTATGGTTTAATCTCCCTCTCTTACAGGATGATGGGCTTAAATGGGCTCCTGTTTTTGGGAGTTCAGATTATGATGAGACGGAGGAGGAGGAGGAAGAAGAAGAGGACGACGACGACGATGAAGATGAAGAAGAACCCATGGAGGGAGAGGAGGAAATGGAGCCATTTGATGAAAGAGAAAAAGATCTTCCAGGTGAGAAGAAAGGGAAAAATTAAAAGTGCATCCAGATGTGCTTCACCACTAATTACTTGTGTGTCAGTGGACCTTCAACAATTTGGAAGATGAAGTTTGTAAAATCCTCCTTTCATTCTGTTAGTTTTGAATTACTCAGCTTTTATTTTTAATTCTTCCACTAGCCACTGACAGCACTTTTGTTTGTTATTTTCCTGTCACAACTACTACCTCCTCACTCCCTACCTACCCTTTCCCTCAGCTGTCTGTGAGATGTGTGGGATCACTGGCACCAAAGGCAACTTCTACTCCAGTACCAAGCGATTCTGCAGTGTCTCCTGCTCACGGTCCTTTTCTTCCAACTCTAGGAAGGCCTCCATTCTGGCTCGGCTACAGGTAAATTGTGTCTCTTTCTCATATATACCCACACTCTCTCTACCTTTACCTCTTTCTTTCCCATTTGTACTTCTCTATTTTTCCTTCTATCATAACCCCCTTTTCTGTCTGTATCCCGTTCTTGGCAAATTAGTGTTTATCCAATGTGGGTGTGATCAAACTGAGTTTTAGACAGTGAACCATTGGAAGTTTTCAAAGTAAAAATCACTTTTATTGTTATTAACCTGCATTTGTCCATGGTTTGGAGCAGAGAAGGATGGATTATCACTTCACAGTTTTGTAAGCACCGCATAACTAATCACCAAGCCAAAACACACATAGATCAGCTTTTATTCCAGCTTATAATATTCCAAATGTGCCATTTGCTAAATCGTGAGCACAGAACACGCCACCTGCATGGAGTGTTCACAGTGGCGTTAAATCTATTGCGGTACATGAAAAACTTTGACCTTCACTTCAAGTGCACCATAAAAATTCTGTTGAGTTGACTGTTGAAGTCTTCAGACGTAATGGTTGTACCCTTTGAAAAAGGTTTGTTGGCTACTATTAATAACTGAGCCGATCCACGAGAGATATTCTGGGTTGTGTTTGTCGCTTTGCTCCAAGACCACAATTCTTCTTGAATCGAATAGCTCTGAGCGAAGCCGCTGATGAGCTCTTTAAGAAACTGGCCAATGATGGAGGGGATTTGTCTGTGTGTTTATTTGTGTATGTACAGGGAAAGCCACCCTCAAGGAACGCTACAGTGCTGAACAAGACTGGTTTTACAGGTGGCCACCTCCCACAAACTCTGTTACCCCCACAGGATACTCCAGCTATTCGGGAAGATGGTGAGAAAGGTGTCCTTTTTCTTCACTTGTGCCCACAACCCCACTCACATACGTACATACACTCGCAAGCTGTAAGGTCCATGATAAGAAGCGCATTCAATTCCACAAATTCTTGCATAGGTGACCAGGGTTTGTGAAGAGTCCAATCAGACTCCAAATCAAATTCATGTTCAATTCCTAGAGAAGTAAATGACGCTGGTTTTACTGTAGATTCCTGATGCTGTAGAGTACACGATTGAGACAAGCCAAAGTGTGTCCATGGCTCCAACTTCTAAGCATAGCGGAGAGATAAAAAAAGTGTGTGTAGTCTGTGGTGTGTGGGCTTGACTGCCTTTCCTGGATTAAGCCTGTATGTCTTGCCTCCAGTAATTGCTGGAATGAAGTGTGGAAAATTCTGGAAACTGAGAGTTTTGATCAGCTTTTTCTTGTCCATGATCAGTTTTGGCTCTAGCACTCTAGCACTTTTTTGGGTTCAGAAAAAATAGAAATATTATAAGAAACCGAAACTAGACACTCCAGATGCACAGAATTTTCGGAAAATGTAATGATCATTACTATTGTGGGTATTGAAACATGTTCCTAACACGCATCTCTGCTTCTCCACCTTCCCCAGTAGCAACAGGTAGTTTTGATTGGGGTGGTTATCTGGACAAACACAACAGCCCTGCAGCATCAGTGTCCTCCTTCAGACACGTAAGGCTCTTCCATTAAACATTAAGTGATGTTTCTTTAGTCCTATTCTATGATCAAGTTTGGTTCTGGCCTTTTGTATTCCCATCTGGGTTTGCCCCCCAGAAGTCTCTGTTGGGTTCTCATAGTGGATTATTGGTGGTGGGTGTGGGTGGATGATGTCAATTAAAGCTTTTGAGTTTTTCTTATATTCTTTGAATGACCGATTGTTTGGTGTGTTGGTCAACACGCACAAACATGAAAACTTGAGTTCAGATTCCTGTTGTCAACAGGTTCCCCTCACAGACAAGTGGGACGACATCAGAAAGGGCATCAAAGTGGAGATAGTCAATAACAAGGCAACTTTACACAGCAAGGTCTATTGGATCGCCACTGTTCTTAAACTAGCAGGTAAGACTGTGATGTTGCCCACTGGCCATTGGCACTGATTGTTATTGATGTGAGACTGCTCATGTTACCTCTCAGGTGGTTTTGTGTGGTTTAGTCTGTCATTGAAGCATTTCACCCGGTCAGCTGTGTGGTTAAAAACATTTCATGGTTGTGTCGTGCACTGAGAGTAAAAAAAAAAAAAAGCTTTTGACCAATTGGTTGTGTTGGTGTTTTTGTATTTCTGACTAGGTTATGATGTTAAGCTTCGCTTTGAGGGCTTTGAAGAGGACAGCAGCCATGATTTCTGGTGTAATCTGGGCAGTGCTGACATCCACCCCATCGGCTGGTGCGCTGTAAACAGCAAGCTACTGGTGCCCCCACTCAGTGAGTCAGTGACATCACAAGCCAGCATTCCCCAACAGCAGTTGGCAGAGTCCACGCTTGTTTAGCAAAGTCTCAGACTTGCCTGACTTTTGTCCAACTATCTCTGTTGATCACATCCAGCCTGGACTAGTTTACAGCTCTCTTTTTCTTCCCTATTTGTTCACAGTAGTATTATGATTGCATAAACAAAATATAGTTGCTAAATACACAACAGATCTACTGGTATTCCAGTTGTAATCTAATATCTATTTTGGAATGCAGTTTGAATAATAATAATAATAATAATAATAATAATAATAATAAATGAGGAATGAGGCATGTTCTGCTGGTGACAACCAGGACAGTGCAGTTCCAGGGTCTAATGTTTGGTGGGGCTTTGACTCCTCCCTCCTGACAGCCATGCATCAGCAGCTGGAAGACTGGAAGACCTATTTGATGAAGAATCTGGTGGGAACCCACACACTGCCTGTGGACTTTCACATCACGGTGAGAGTGACAACTGTACACCTCCTATTAATGCTTTTACTGAGTGTCAAAGCTCCATGTTGTCTTTTTCAACTGTCTGCCTTTTCTCCACATCCCCCTCCCCTGATCTTGGATCAGTTGGCGGATGCGATGCGATGCCCCTTTCGTCAAGGCATGCGTGTGGAGGTGGTGGACCGGGCGCTGGTGAGCCGGACAAGGCTGGCGATGGTGGACACGGTGATCGGGGGTCGACTGCGGCTCCTGTACGTGGAGGGCGGCCAGGTGGCCAAAGACCAGGAGTACGCTGATTTCTGGTGCCACATATACAGCCCTCTGGTGCACCCGGTAGGCTGGTCCCACAGTGTCGGCCACCTCATCAAGGATGCAGGTAAATAGAGGAGTTAGGTGAATACAGTTAAGATGTTCTGCTTCTGCATACTCATACATGTCTATTTGTTCATCTTCTTAGAAGTGATTATTATTTAAAGTATTATATTATTTGTATTTAATAGTTTTTGACCATAATCAAGGTGTGATGGTGTTTGGCCTTCGGATGGAGTTCTTTGTGCCATTGGTGCACTATAATTGAGATGGAGTAGTTATGAGTAGAGCTGTTATCATAGAGTCGTTCGTTATTTGATACTCATAATGGATGTGAGCGGTGGCAGAGTCATGAAGTCTGTGCCTCGTCAATGGTTTGTTATACGCGATTTGTCAGGATTGTAAACATTCAAATATGCAGTGCTTTTGTTTGACTTTTGTAATTTCGTTTGTTTGTAATAGAATATCCTGAGCAGTCGCCAGCACTATGCAAGTTTTCTGAAAGTTTCCCGAGCTTATTCAAGAAGGTGAGAGAGATTTTTGCCTGTGGGTGTTAGGATGAAACAGGTTCATGTGTTACTGCGTAAGTTTTGTGATCTTTTAAATCTCGTTGACACATGAATTATACCATCGATTTTGTATACTCTATCAAAGTATGCTTTGTGTATTACTTTGTGATGCTGACTGTGATACTAATTACTAGTGATACCACTGAAATTATACTGACTGCATGTGTGTCTCAGTCCAGGACGGTGTTCATGGAAGGTGGGTTTTTCGAGGAGGGGATGAAGCTGGAGGCCATTGACCCACTGAATCTTGGGAACATCTGTGTAGCAACTGTGCGCAAGGTTGTTCACCCCTCCTTCAGTCATAAATAGTTTTTCTGTCATGGTATTTGGCTTCCAGGAAGTAGGATTCATTTCTGCATAGTAATCCATTTACAAAAGGTCTGCAATACACATTTTGGCATCAGATACTAGCCAGTCTGATCTGGTTTTAGTGTAGTTCCTATGCGGTTCAACACAATATTGTAAAGCAAATTCCTTTGGACCCTGAAAATGTTTGTGATTAACTGTGTAATTCTCATCCTGCTCTTTGCATATTGTAGGTACTTCTGGATGGCTACATCATGGTGGGCATTGATGGTGTTGAGATTGGAGATGGCTCCGATTGGTTCTGTTACCATGCCAGCTCGCATGCCGTCTTGCCCACAGGATACTGTGATAAGAATGATATTCCCCTCACCCTCCCTCCCGGTAAACCCAATCTCTCTCATTGTCATATGACGTCAAGCACCCTTTGGTTTAGCTGGGCAAAATGTCCAAAACAACAGCAAACTTAACGGACTTCAGGGTTGTAACAAATCATTGCCTTTAACTCATTGTGTGTTTGAGTGTGTGTGTTTTTCCTTAATTTTTTGAAGATAAGCCTGTAAGTTGAGGTGTGTTTTCATATAAGAGAATAAAATACACAGTGATAAACTGATTAGACATGTTATAAATCAGAAGAAGTGTCATTATTAGGTATTTGTTATTCTTCTGATGTCCAACAGGTCACCAACTTGCAACTTTCAGTTGGGTAAAATATCTGGAAGAATCGGGTGCTGTAGCTGCACCCAAAAGGCTTTTCAACACTGTGAGTGCTTTGAGAACTCCTCAGTGAGAAACGTGTGTTTTTCCAGCATCTCTCTGAATGCTAGAAAATGGGAGAGGTGTGAGAGTTAATCAGGTTTTCATGTGCATGTGTATCGATCTGTCTTCAGGATGAGGTGGGCCACGGCTTCATCCGTGGCATGAAGCTGGAGGCTGTGGACCTGATGGAGCCGCGGCTGGTGTGCGTGGCCACAGTGCAGCGCTGCGTGGGCCGCCTGCTGCTGCTGCACTTCGACGGTTGGGAGTCGGAGTTCGACCAGTGGGTGGACTGCGAGTCTCCAGATATCTACCCGGTCGGCTGGTGCAAGCTCCATGGTTACCAGCTTCAGGCGCCTGTCAGTCAAGGTATGCGGAGGACGAAGACAGTGGCATCATATAGTTGGATTTCTTGTGGTTTCCCCTGTTTAGACATATACTTGTTACAAGTGCTTGTACCTATCAAGTATCATGTTGTCAGTCATCTCGCAAAACAGTCAGTCCATCAGGTGCACATTGTGTTGGGTTTAGGTAAGAGTAACAGGAACAGTTATGATGGTGTCGTGTAGTCCTTTTAAGCACACACACCTACTGCAGCAAGGCATGTTTCCTGGAGATAAAAGAGCATGGGCATTCTTGTGACCAAAAGAGTGGACTACAACTCATCATTGTGAAGACAGCCTTAAGTGTAATAATTTAAAAGAGTAACAGAACACGTGAGTTTGTGAAACATTTGGCTGGGTCTGTTTCTTGCCCCGGTATATGTGAAACCACTCACATCCTCAGATCGTTCTTTTTGATGACTTTTTCTAAGGGATTTTGCCCACCAGCCACATGGGCAATTGAGTGAGCCTCAATATTGGTAGTCAACATATTTTTTGGTGACCCAAATGTTTAAAACCATGACAAAATTAGCATTTTATCCAAACTTGCCTCTACTATTATAATCTAGCCTTAGGTCTAGTCTTTATTTGTTTCGGTTGCTATAATTTCCATTTATGTATTTGCATTGTTACAGGGGTAAAATAAATGAAAAATGATGATGGATGTGGCAGTAGATGATGTTATTTGAATAACTGCATCTGCAGACATTGGTAATGGATCATGAGGGTGTGTATGGTCTTTTCGCAGAACCCTTGCTGGGACAAGAACGCAAGAAGACTAACAGACCGTACTCAGGAAAAAAGAGTAAGTCTGCGCTGAGCAATAGGCAGCCTGACGGCATCGAAAGTGAGTTCATATCAGCCTACTTGAGTTCAATGGGATTGGGTAATGGTTCTTAATATTCCATATGTGTAATAATTTTAGCATTGTTATCTGTCTTGAAAATCACTCATTTATATTTCTGTATATTTCAAGGAACACTGTGCTTGTAAGTTGAAATCCTATCACACCCACACGGTATAATAGGCAATGAAGTCCGAGGCATTAAGACTCTTTCAGACTATATGACTTCAGGTGCTTCAGTGACAGTACAGTCTGATTGTCACTCAGCTAACACTACATGACTGTCTGAACTATATGTCTGTCTGTCTGTCTGTCTATATATCTATCTATCTATCTATCTCAATCAATCTATTTATTTATCCCTCCATCCATCCATCCATCCACCCGTTCAAAACCGATGCTTTAATCTTGAACATAATCTTAAACATTTTCAATTTCAATCAATCAGTTAAGTTTTTTTCGCCCTCAACCTGTGCCCCCCCCCCCCCCCCCCTGCTGTAGTTCATTAAGAGACCTACCAATTGAATCCACGCCATTACTGGGTTTGGGTTGATGGCAGACAGGCTCTGGTAACCCCATAGACATAAAACACGTCCGCCATGTTGGTCAGGGCAAAACTGACGGGCAAACCAATGGGAAGCTGCAGTTATTTCGGGCTACAAAGCACTCTAACTTGGTAATTTCTCAACCGATGGCCATAAATGTTGTTTTATATTTAAAAATATTTAAATAGTTTGGATACAACTACTTACGTGGTGGAAAATAAACAAAAACGTGTCCTAAATACTTCACTTGCACTTCTTGTGGAGTCCGCCTTTACTCTACTTCAGAGGTCTTCAACCGGGGGTCCGCTATCTGGTGCCAAAAGACGTTAGCTACTTGCCATAACCATACAATTTGAAATAATTGATCGTTTTGTAATTTCTCGGAACAAATGCTCCTCGTCAGACACCACTGATGGCGGTTCAGATGATCTACCTTCAGAGGATGCCTACATGAACAGCCAAAAGCGTTAACGGGAGAAGACACGTAAATATTCAGAGAATTATCTGAAGTTTGCCTTCACTTACAAAGAGACCGATGGTGAAGAATTAGCAGTGTGCGTGGTTTGCTCTTCCGTGCTATCAAACGACACTATGAAACCATCAAAGCTGCAACGACACTCAAAGACAACCCATGCTCACTTGAAAGAAAAAAAACATTTAATATTTCCCGTTTAAAATCTTGAGGGCCAGCAGACCTTGGTGAGACAATCAGCCAAAGTGTGCGAGCTAGCTTTAAAAGCCTCTTATCAAGTTGCATTACGTGTCGCTCAGACCAAACAGCGATACATAATTGTGGAAAGTTTAATATTGCCAACAGCTAGTGATATGTGCAAAACAATGTTTGGGAAGGATGAGTACGTAAAAAAAAAACTGAAAAGCATCCTAATGCCCGCCCTATTGATTAATTGGCAGCTGTTGTGAGGGCACTACTAGTCGCAAAACTCCCGAAGGCAGATTATTTTGCACTACAATTAGATGAATCCACCGATGTGTCAAACGACGCTCAGCTTTTAGCTTTTTTGCGATTTGTCGACCAAAATGAGATGCAGAAGGAATTTTCGATTCTGTAAGCAGCTGCCTGGAGGTAAAAAAGTTCAGAGATTTTCAAAGTGATTGACAATTTTTTCCGTGAACATGATATACCCTGGCCAAAATGTGTCGCGATGTGCACAGACGGTGCAAGAGCCATATATGACGCACTGCATGCTTCATAGGGAGAATGTTGTTGCCAAAGACATGAATGATGAATTCTCAAACGTCAGATCTCTCACTAGGTATGAGATATTTCATCCATACTTAAGCTTCTCAAGCTACTCAATTCTTTGTCCCTCCCTAATTGAATACAGAGTGACGGCTAACTGTAAGGGAGAAAAAATTTCAATAATAAACAGAATAAATTGAGATGAGTTGTGTGTCACAGATGATTTGTAATTCTGTTCAAACATGTGTAGGAGAG
This sequence comes from Clupea harengus, assembly GCF_900700415.2. Lineage (NCBI taxonomy): Eukaryota > Metazoa > Chordata > Actinopteri > Clupeiformes > Clupeidae > Clupea > Clupea harengus. The sequence continues at coordinate 9,437,100 of NC_045174.1, read as the reverse complement.
TGTGTGGGAGTGTGTGTGACTGACACTTAATTCCAAATAAATTATATGAATATGAGGCCCAAATTTGGGGCGGCGGGGGTGGTGGTCCCTGCTCAGTGTCTCTCTCAGCCAAAGGGTCCTTGGGCTGAAAAAGGTTGAAGACCCCTGCTCTACTTTGTGCTATGTCAAATATGATATACAATATGTAAAATAGATAGAGAACTTAACTATTAACATAGGCTGATGTTTTCTCTTGCCTGTTGGTGACCTGGTTCCAGTATGGTAGGCCAATACTCTCCCAGGCATGGAAGCTGACGAGGGCAACTGTTTATTCTCATAATGTATAAAACATACAACAGCAGTGGATGCTTATCTCTTATTATTGATATTGGAATTCCTGAGCTTTCAACGAATCAGAGGAAAACATTTTTTGAGAAAACATAAAGGTGCTTATTATCCCCCCCCCCCCCCCCACAATGAAAATCGTAATTCACTAGCGTATGAAGATGCACCAGCGTGTGTGACCTATGGTTTTTGCTGCCTGTCGTATTCTGCGGAAGACAAAGAAGAATCATAATCATAAGAAACAAACACAATAGGGTTCTTTGTGGATTCCTAATTAAACTTATCAGCAGGTCTCCAGTAGTTTTATTCCCGGGAAGCAAACATACTAATGAAAATGTGCATCTGTACTGTACGCCGTTTTGGATAAAAAAAACGTCTGCTAAATGAATAAATAGCGAGATTGTTTTTGTCTTGACCCTGAGCCAGTGCTTCAACATACTGTACTTTCTATACTATAGCATACCTATACTTTCGACTTTATCCCCTCCAAATCACCCTCAGAAGAGTCTTTTCTCTGTTCACTTACATATATGCATGTTGAAATCCAATTGTCAAGCATACACATGATAAATGCGTTCCCAAATTAGTTTGCCCAGCTGTGGTAAAATGGAAAATGGTTGGTTGTTGGAGTTCCTTTCTTAACATTCTGTCATCTGTTTCAGGGAAAAGAATGGTGAAGAGGAAAAGTAGCTCCACCACACCGCCCAAACAGCCCCAAGCGCAGGACGAGGCGCCTTCCTCAGACAGTCAGGTGGCCATCGACCAGGTCATGCAACTGAAGACCGAACCAGAGGAGGAGCCAAAGGAGGAGAGTATGTGTGATTCGACTTACTCATATATATACTTGTTCGATACAGTATACTTGTTCACTTTACTTGTTTGATACAGTACTCTCCGATACTTCATAGGGTTTACTTCCTCCAAATATAAATACTTGTTCGATACAGTACTCTCCGATACTTGATAGGGTTTACTTCCTCCAAATATAAATACTTGTTTGCTATACTTGTTCGATACAGTACTCTCCGATGCTTAATACGGTTTACTTTCTCCCAATATAAATACTTGCTGCATAAAAGTTTTAGCTCTGAGAATTCTGCCAGAGTTTTGACAGCTCTGAATTTTGCCTTGGTACGACCACTTGGGTTGCACGTTGCGCAGGTATGTATTTGTCAGTGATTTTTCTTTTGTTAATTTTCTCTAATGTACGTTCTCTTTTGTTACACCTGCTACCGCAACAGTAATTGCCGTGCAGGTGAAAGTGGAGGAGATGGAAACTGAGACCCCCATCAGCTGTTACCCATCAGGCACTGAGACAGACACCCCAGAGCTACCAGTGGTTGTCAAGCAGGAAGAAGGCGTGACAAAGGAAGAGGTCTGATCCTCATTGACCAGAACTGCATATTGACGCACTCAAGACTATGAAAAAACTCATTCCCTGTGTTGCCTGTATTCAGGCACTTCAAGGCAGATGTGCAGTGCTCGTTTTGATGATGCCCACTATGTGACTTTTGGGCAGACTGTGAAGAACAAAACCAAAATGATGGACATCATCCTTACCTAGTGGTTGTCTGAGCTCACATTCACCCATTCCAACTGTTCAAATGAGTCCTGCCTATTGTGTTTGTAGGCTGTTGCCTTCACATTCACAGTGTTCTTAAAATACAGCTGTCAGAGTCCACCGGTTGTAATAGAGCATTTGTTATTTTAGTTGGAACCTCAGTTACATCACTTTTACAGTTGGCTAGATGATAAATCACATTAAAGTGAACTATGTGGAACTTTGTAATGCTTTTGAAAGGTTTGAGTTTTGTCACACTGTTGTTGGTAATTATCTTCAAAATGTTGCCATTGCAATGCTGTGTAATCCAATAAGACGATGCATCTTCACAACATCTAAGTTGCTCTATCAAAGATTCTGTTGGAAGAATGAACATTTTTATTGCCATTGCTTTTATGCAGCTCTGCTGGAATAACATAATCTAACTGTGATGGTTTACTGTTAGTCTGAACAATAACACTGGTTTTAGGCTAGCTCGAATTACATTCACAACCAAATGAATAGATGTTGAAAACAAGACATCACTTGAGTAAACACTCCTTACTAAAAAAAAAAGGGCAACATTGTTACATGATCAACATCACAGTTATCCAATACATACTGAATATGTCCTTATCTCTGAACGGTGGCCACCTCAGAACACTAATATATGAATGTAGTTTGAATACAAAAATCTGGAAGTGAGAGAATCTAAATCAACGGACATCCATGTGTGGCTCCAGATGTGTTGTCCTTTGTAGTAACTAAGCTACCACTGAATATATGTGATGGATCCTGCATGAATCACACCACTTTCCTCTTCTTAACTGTGGCTTGCTTTGCCAGCTGTGGTGTCTGGGGCTGGGTGTGCCTCTTGCCTGGCCTGGCTCTGGCCTTCATCACGCGGACTACCTTGGGTCCGTTTAGGAGGGCAGGTTTGGGCTTGGTGGCTTTTGGGGGCTTGGAGGTGCGGGGGGCTTGTGTGGAGGATGGCCTCTCGCCTGGACAGCTCTTGAAGATGTGGATGTCCTTGACCCTTTGACCCTTCAGCTCTGGCGGGTGAGCGCAGGTGGCTCTGACCTTCAGGTTCACCTTCTCAAGCCACCTTAACAAACACACACACAAGAACAGCAAACGGTAAGGTAAGGTCATAGTGCAAACAAATGCATCAAAATCAACCAGGGACACAGCCAGTTTATTATTCAACACTATTTCTAGGATGGGTTACTATTATTTTGGTCTTTGGTCTATTTATTGACATAATACTATGCATTTAGTTCCATTAACTTGTCTCTTAAGAACTCACACTTGCTCTAGCCAATTTGTAATTCACTGGTTATCTTGGAACAGTCTAATAAATATATGAAATGGGTCCCGTCATTAAGGTCCTATAGTTATTCAAATGCAATACATATTTAGCACAGAGTTGTGCATACCAGATGTTTATTTAGACCTCAGTGGTGTGATCTGAATAAAAGCAAATCAGAACCTTTTCTAATTTACACCACCAGGGGGCAGTCTACACCTGTGGGCTTTGTCAGTATGTGACTCACTTGCGTAGAGGCAGCAGTGGGCAGTCACAGTGAAAAGGGTTCTCCGCCAGGTTTATGACCTCCAGCCCAGTCAGAGGCCTCAGGTCGGGCACCTCCTCCATGTAGTTCCCCTCCAGGAAGAGGCTCTGCAGGCCAGACCCCAGCCCAGACAGAGAGTCCTTAGACATCTAGGAGAGGAAGTGTGGAGAGGAGAGGTTGTTAAAGAGGCACACAGGACTTCCTAAAATGTACTTTTAATAAGACTGATGATCTGTATATGACTTTCTGCACAAAGTAACCCCTTCCAATTACATGATTTACACAATATTTCATGGTTACAGGTGCTGTATTTATCAGTGCTGACTGCCAATATTGTATGTTAAAATGTCCTTGTCATGCCTCTTTGGACTTGCTCCAGCAATTCTGCCCTAGGTCACCTTTTCCATCATGTATCTTAATCTTGTTTGTATCCATAAAGTACTTTACTGTTTTTTTATTAGATGATCATAGCCATCTGTTGGAGCCGCAGCATCAGAGCCAGTGACACTAGGAAACTGAACAGGCTGATAAAGAAGAATGGCTCTGTGCTGGGGACTGTTCTGGAGTCCTTAGAGTTTCTTGTTGAATGAAGGATGTTGCACAAGCTGCTCAACATAATGGACAGATAGCAGAGTGTTTTCAGTTGGAGGCTCCTTCAACTCCACTGTAATAAGAACTTCTACAGGAAGTCAATCCTGCCCACTGCAATAGCAATATATAATGACTCCCCTCTGTGCCGGAAAAGGACGCTTATCCTCTGAGTGGCAATGCACATTCTACTTTTAATTTGCACAGTTAGAGCTGTATCAAATTCTATTTTTTACACACACACACATACAGTGGGGAAAATAAGTATTTGAACCCCTGCCGATTTCACAAGTTTGGCCACTTGCAAAGAAATGTGTGATCTATAATTGTAATGGTAGGTGTATTTTAACCGTGAGAAACAGAATATCAACAAAAAAATCCAGAAAACAGCATTTTATAACATTTATGACTTTAATTGTATTTGATGCAGAAAATAAGTATTTGAACCCCCAAGCAAACAGCAAGAATTCTGGCTTCCAATGACCAGTTATGTGCCCAAGAAGCACACAGATTAGGCCTAACAAGGTACACCTGATCTCAACTGGTGAAGAATCATACTTCACACCTTTAACCTCACCACTATGGGCAAGACCAAAGAGTTGACCAAGGACGTCAGAGATAAGATTGTAGACCTGCACAAGGCTGGAATGGGTTACAAAACCATCGACAAGCAGCTTGGTGAGAAGCAGACAACTATTGGTGCGATTATTCGTAAATGGAAGCAACACCAAACAACTGTCAATCGCTCTAGGTCTGGGGCTCCATGCAAGATATCCCCTCGTGCGGTATCGGTGATCATCCGAAAGGTGCAGAATAACCCCAGAACTACACAGGGGGAGCTTGTGAATGATCTCAAGGCAGCTGGGACCACAGTCACCAAGAAAACCATTGGCAACACACTACGTCGTAATGGTTTGAAGTACTGCAGCACTCGCAAGGTCCCCCTGCTCAAGGAAGCACATGTAAAGGGCCATCTGAAGTTTGCCAATGAACACTTGAATGATTCTAAGGAGGATTGGGGGACAGGATGTGGTCAGATGAGACCAAAATCAAGCTCTTTGGCATCAACTCGACTTGGAGGGGGAAGAATGCTGAATATGACCCCAAGAACACCATCCCCACTGTCAAGCATGGAGGTGGAAACATTATGCTTTGGGGCTGTTTCTCTGCCAAGGGTACAGGACGACTCCACTGCATCGAGGGGACTATGGATGGGGCCATGTAACGTGGAATATTGGGCTTGAACCTCATTCCCTCATTCCCTCCCATTGAAAACGCAACCTTAAGGATTTGGAGAGGATCTGCAAAGAGGAGTGGACCAAAATCCCTCCTGAGATGTGTGTAAACCTGGTGACCAACTACAAGAAAAGTCTGACGTCTGTGCTTGCCAACAAGGGTTATTCCACCAAGTATTAAGTCATGTTTTGCTAGGGGTTAAAATACTTATTTTTTGCATCAAATACAAATTAAGTCATAAATGTTATAAAATGCAGTTTTTCTGGATTTTTTTGTTGATATTCTGTTTCTCACTTTTAAAATACACCTACTATTACAATTATAGATCACACATTTCTTTGCAAGTGGCCAAACTTGCAAAATCGGCAGGGGTTCAAATACTTATTTTCCCCACTGTATATATATGTATATGTAAATATATGTATATGTATATATATTTATTTATATATGTTTTACCTGCCTTGGTATCTGTTTTTGTCTGTTTATGTATGCTTTGTTATTCATGTGAATTACTGCTGCAACACTGCAATTTCCCTTTGGGAATCAAAAAAGTAATCTATCTATATATCTATATATCTATCTATCTATCTCGAACTAACTAACCAACTAAAGGATGACATTCTGGCACCACCTACCTTCTCTAAACCCATGTTGTCAAGATAAAGGTGTTTCAGGGTGACCCCAACTGGCCGGAACGCCTCAGCAGCCACCCAGCGAATGGGATTCCCAGAGAGGCGGAGCTCACCCAGGCTGCTGGCCTTGGATAGGGCATCGCTGGGCACGTCCTTCAGCTTGTTGTTCCCCAGATGGAGAGTGTCGAGGTGAGGTGCGGGGTCAAAAGCCCTCGGAGAGACGCTGCTGATGACGTTTGAGGTGAGGTACAGCCCCCTCAGGTGCTCCGCACTTGCCAAAACCCCGGCCTCCAGCTTCCCAATGGAATTGTTCTCCATGTGCAGTGCCAACAAGCCGGGCAGCAGCTTGAATGCCCCCTTGGGGAACTGGGTGAAGCGGTTCTTCTCCAGGTGGAGGTAAGTGAGCTGTGGCAGGCCCTTGAAGGTGTCGGGACTGAGTGAGCTGAGGTCGTTCTCAGACAGGTAGAGGTAGATGAGGCCCTTCATGCCATTGAAGGCCCCCGTCTCCAGCTCGTGGATCTTGCAGCGCTGCAGGTGGAGGGAAACCACTTCGGGGATGCCAGGGAAACTGTTGCTAGGGAGGTAGTGGAAGTGGTTGCCACGCAAGTCCAGTAGGCGAGTGACTGGGGCAAAGCCGCGAGGGACTTTGGTGTGGCCTCGGTTCTCACAGGAGGAATGGAAGATATCAGCCTGTGAAGGAAAACACCTCAGGTTCTGGCCTCAAGATCAAACCCATTAACATTAACGCATATATCTAGCAAATGACTAGGCTTAAAGCAAATGTATGTAGGAATGAAACACTTTTTGAGGTATATTTTTATATGCGACTCGTTTGAGTATCATCATCATATTCATTTTGATGGTATATGGTTGTGAAGAACAGACCTGTCATACCCTCTAGCCACCCAGGTTATGCACTATGTAGTTATGTGGTCCGAGTCAGACCACCACGCAAAAATGGTAAGAAAAGCTTTCATAACTTATTATATCGCCCCAAGACACCAGTTAGCATGCTAGCAAGCTTTTATCAGTGCCAACTGTGCTGCTGTTGGTATTTGCAAGCCAAAGTTAGAGTTTTTTTGCAAGCCTTTTTGGAGGTTAACTCTAGTTATAGACCAAAACTCCACACTGCTGTTTAAATAAACTGGGAATCATTCAATTGCACCTTTCCAGTCAACGATAATGTGTAATACTGCTCTGTAGGTCATTCTATTCAGGAATATTTTACACATAATGCTGCTACTTTTCAAAACGTTTTTTTTTTGTCTTTCATAATTCTCCACAAAAACAAATCCGACAGCTTGGATCCGACCACCCAGCCATGCTTCTCTCACCTCACAGTGGCAGTCATCTGGACACTTGACCTTGTTTGGGGGTGGAGTGGTGGGCAGGGTAACCCTCTCCTGCTCCTCCAGCTCAGCCTTCAGCATGGCCTCCTGGCTCTGACACCGCAAATTCACCGGCTGCACTGCCTCCAGGTTCTCCCCGGACAGGTGAGGCGGGCCTCCACAGGTGCCACCGAGTCGTACCTTTTCCCGCAGGGCCCACTCCCGCAGCGGCCGCAGGTAGCAGCTGCAGTAGATGGGGTTCCCAGCTAAGTTGATGCGTGTTAGCTTTGGGGAGCCGGCAGCCAGCGGCTGCAGGACGCGCAGCTGGTTGTGGCTCAGGTCCAGGTGAGTGAGGCTCTTGGTGGGGAGCACAGCAGTGTTGGAGAAGTCCTGCAAGGACATGTGGTCCAGGAGGAGGTGGGTGAGCTTGGACATGGAGACAGCGTCCTCACCCAGGTAGGTCATGGGGTTGTAGCTCAGATCCAAACGTGTCACCTCTGGAAGTCTAAGAGGGAAGGACAAAAAGTATATTGAAATGTGAATGTGTTGTAGAAGGACAGTTTTAGCCTTCAGGTAAATATTCCCTTGATAACACTCATCTCACATCCATTTGAACTGCAGGTGATCTTGCTCATAAATTCATAGGGCCTCTAAAATGTTTACACTTTAGTACCTCTTCGTCACAGTTTGGCCCCTAACAGATTTTTTTCGCCTACATTATGTATTGTACAACCTGCATTTCGACCGAATGTAAATGACTAGTCAAGATCACCTGGTCATAGTTTCGGTTGGGAAAAACTGGAGCTCATTGTGGTCCAAGCTGAGTCTTGTGAGAGTGAAGAGGCCAGCGAAAGCCTCGAGGGCCAGGTTATTGAGAGAGTTGTGACTAAGGCGCAGCCACTTGATGTTTTGTAGGCCCTGGAAGACCATATTGGGCAGGTACACCAGCTGGTTGTGGGTGAGGGAGAGCAGGTTGAGGAAGCCAAGCTGAGAGAAAGCCCCCGGCTTGATCTCCTCCACCCTGTTTCGGTCAATAAGAAGCTGCTTCAGGGAGGACAGTCCATCGAAAGACTCCTGATATGGACCAAAGAGAGTTAAGATATGAGGTGAATTTCATGCTACATGGTCTGACAACAAGGCACATAACAATGTATCACATTGATTAAATGTATTATGTACGACTGTATTACATGTATAATAACTTGTTTGTAAACAACAGGGCAAAAGCCACCTGAAAGAGAATTTCAATGTTGTTGTTGGCCAGGTTCAGAAAGACGAGCCGACCCAGGCCACGAAATGCGCCCTCGCGCACCGTGCGGATGTTGCTGCGCTGCATGGACAGGTGGGTAAGGTATGGCGTGTGTTTGAAGGCATTAGTAGGAAGCTCCTGGATGTCGTTCCCTCTCAGGTCTAACTTCACCGTGATCTGAATGGAAACAGAGTTGCTTCTTGTCTTATGTACGAACCAAACACCTCAGAAATTACGCCATGTTTAAATTATACCAATTGTGTTAGAATCAATAAGTACTTCATGACGAGGTTTATTTTAAAAGCAATACAAACAGAACTTTTCGTGCTGTCAAATAATGTGCACCATTTTGAGTGCCATCTCACCTCATCAATAGTCGGGGGAACCGCCGTTAAATTCTTGTTGACGCACGCAACCGTGAGTTGTACTGTGTCACATACGCACAATTTTGGACATTTGGCTGAATGCGCCCCAGGAATCCCAAGTATTAACAACGCCATTACTGGCCAGAAGGAGACGTACGATTTAAACATCTGTATAGGAGAAGAGCAATATTTGTAAAGTTAAACAAACAACTCCTAAATCTGTCTGTCTTGAAGTAAAGTAGCAGAGGTGACAATATTTTCATAGTAATTAAAGAAATGCGTGATTTTTCCGAATCATTACCTTAATCCTGTAATCTAGACATATTTTTGGATTAGCCTCATTTTTTAGCCTTCTCAAAATTCTGGTATGCGTGGGCACACTACACGGTACTGTCCTAGCGGTAGAATCGATATAAGACTACGATTTTACACAAATGTCCCAATGCAATACCTAAAATGCACAAACAAGTAATGTCTTTCATGGGTTAGATACATCACTGACCCGTGTCGGTCATATCAGACCCACAGTTTGTTAAGCAGAATGTATGAAGTAAGAGTTCTCTTCGCGCAAAGACCATGCGCATGAAAAATTCCCAATAGGCTACACAGAAATAAGACCCAATCTCACTTCAAAATTAAAGTAAACAGCAGAGCACCTATTTGAAATAGGTTAAACAGTAGGGACGGTAGTAGGCCTATACATTTTGCACACTTGGAACACGTAAACAACTTACACTTGTATAATCAGATGTTTGCGGTAGCTGTCCAGTGGCACGGTTTGTAAGTGCATCCATCAAAGTGAGTAATCCAAATTACACAGGAGAAAGAAATGAACAGCTACCACGTCAGTTAAAAAAAAAGATAAAACAACCCAACATTATAATAAAAATATTCAGACACCTAAATCATGAACACAGAAAATCTTGACTCGGATAGGACAAAATATGGTTATGAACCCAAGAAAGGAACTCACGCAAAAGAAATGGAAGCCCAAAGAATTTTTAGTCGGCAAGGTATGTGTGCGGTGTCCCCCAGGGGAGCTCACTTCAGACCACAGTTTAGCTGGCAACGTCGGCTTTGCACAAAGGCGCGCAGTGTTTTCACACTGGGCACTGACTCGCGGCTGCGGACTGTCTCTTATAAATAAACCATAGAACACAGTATGTTGTAGCCACTGGGGGTTACACTCTGAACTGAAAACTATTTTTCCTGTTGCACATTTCTATAGCGTGACCACGCAAAACCGCAAAATATATAGCGTAGTTACAAACACCTGGTTTACTCAAGAATTTCCCCGCAGGAAACTTTCTTACAAAAAAAGTTGTCCCCAACAAAACTATCTACCGAGCCTGAAATCGTTGTGAATTTAGTTTCGTTAATATAGCCTCCTCAGTCACAAACTCTTGATCCGCTTACAGCCGTATGTTCTCTCACATTGTCTGGTCTGTACAACAGTCCTCCCTTAGCTGTTCCCCATCTAGAATAAACTTCTTTTATCCCCCATTCAGGCCGACCAACGCTCGCTAGCTCCATTCCTATGCGCGTTCAAAGTGCTATAGAATTCTGTGTCTCAGCTTAAGAAAACAGTACCATACAATGTCGACTCCAGACAAGTGAAAATATGCTGTACACATTACATATGAACCATGAAACAACCAAAAAGTTCTACAACCATGTCATGAGTGTACAAATCTTAACGGGTTTGCAACCGGCAACATGTAATTGGCAACTACCAGCATGAAGAGGAAATCTACATTACATAAAAACATTCAAAGGGATTCTTCATCTACAAATCAAGGGGATTCTTTTTCACATTGAAGATATGAAACAATACTTTAAAATGTAAACGCACTTGTATCCATTTAATTGAGTGGCACTGAGCATGTTAAAGTCGATACAAACCACAAACATGAACCAGTTCAATACAAATATATCATGGTCATAGCTTGATAATGTGCACAAGACAAACTTATACCTAAACTCTCTTATACCTGATCCTTCTTGTAAGGTGAGTTAAATGTTATCAAGGCATGCATCAGCAACCTTGCTTTAATTTCTTTCCCTACTTCAGTCACCTGAGTATATATTTTGTTATTGTCAAATGCTTTCTAAAATGCATATGTACACTCACATAATTATTTTCACAAATTAAAATCAATTTAAAAAACAAATAGAATTGAAATTGGAATGTGTAAAGCAGTGCTGCACAATAGAAAAACACGCAAAATGGTTAGTAGTCACCTTTGTTATGTTTTCTTCCCTGTTCACCTTATGTCTATTGTTTCACTTTTTATTATTTTTTCCCCTTTAACTATAAAAATATACATTAACATGTAAAATAAAAACAAAATGACCTCCATTTTTGATTACACCCAAAACTCCCCTCGTCCTGATCTACACTTCATATATAAACGAGGCACTCAGTCGCATATCTTAAGTCGTATTATTCAGTCTTTTTTCAAATCTACATAAACAGATGTATGGTCCTCAAGGTGACCTGTATTTGAGTTTGCGATCAAAGACACTGTGATAAAGTAGAGCGCTGTGAGCTGAAAAGGCTAGCCGCATGTTCTTTGTGTTACACACACAAGATGCATGTGCTGTGTGGATATATGTGAGTGGTTTTCACCTCTGGGCATGGGAGGATGTGGGTTCGGTTGCAAAAACAAGTCTTACTAAACTCATCACTACAGTTAAAATGCTACGTTTCTACAAAATAAACCACGGGGGAATCTCAAAGAGCTATCAAAGTACATTTGTTGCGTTTCAGCAGCCTTTTCTGAGATCGGCAGTCCAATGGTTGCCAGGCTCCTCCATGAAGCTTCCATGCTCTGGTCTCTTAAGCAGCAGTCCTTCTGTCCAGTACGGCCTGTAGGGTCTCACGGGCACTGCTACAGCTGGTTAAGGCTTTGCCACTTCTGTGGGATCACACACATTTTAACACTGGCTTCACTGTAGCGACACAATGGTAAACTATGTGATCCTTGACTACTAAAGCCTTTATGTCATGCAGGGCAAGCTTAAAGAGGTAGTAAGGAAATTGTATCTAAAAGTAGCAAGCACTAGCAACATCACAACTGGTACTGATAAAAGCTGATTTATGTATTTTGCACAATGTATTCTGCAATGTTGTGCTGTTAAAGCCATTTCGAACAAAGGTAATAACACAAAAAATATTTCATTATTACATTTGAAAAGTGTATTTTGGTTCACAGTGTGAAGTGGTGTATACAAGAACTGTGTTTGGGTGAATTTGCCCATAGATTAAAAACGTAGGGAGCCATATGTCATTCAGACAAATACATTTGCTTTCAAGTATTGACAGCTGTTCACCTTTTCATTTCATGATTGCATCAACATCAATTACACTTCACACTGTGAACCAAGATACACTTTTCAAATGTAATAATGAAATATTTTTTGTGTTATTACTAGTGCTGTCAGTTTAACGCGTTATTAACGGCGTTAACGCAAACCCATTTTAACGCCGTACATTTTTTTTATCGCGAGATTAACGCGATTTTTTTTTTTTTTTTAGATTAACATTCTTTTTGGCCTCGCAAACTGTGTAGTAGGCTAACGTTACGGTTTGAGTGAATGGTGAGCGCGATACGGCGAAATGGATGAAAGAAAGCTTCTGAATGGAAAGTTTACTTTTAAAAGTTGTGTTGTGCAAAAGAAGCGAGCTTCACTGTTGTCTGAAAATGTCAACAGGCAGCTGGCTGAAAGCAAAGAAGTAGTAGGCTTACCTTTTATTGGTAACCTAACTGTTACGGTTCATTGTTTCTTAAATAAGAGGCCTGACTGCTATGTTCCGAGCAAACTTGAAAAAAATAAAATATTAAGCCATGGTTTAACTGCACTATAGGCTGAGTCCTTGTTTACCTGAAATGTGCACTTTATAATTTTATTTTGTACATTGTTTGGCAATATTGGTTTTCAATAAAATAAAACATTTGCATAAAGCAAGCCAATCAACTTTTCCATGTTGATAAGGGCATTCAAATAAAAATTAAATGATGGAATAAATAAACGAAGGGACATTTAGAATAGATAAAACTTTGCGATTAATCGCGATTAATTTTGAGTTAACTATGACATAAATGCGATTAATCGCGATTAAATATTTTAATCGTTTGACAGCACTAGTTATTACCTTTGTTCGAAATGGCTTTAACAGCACAACATTGCAGAATACATTGTGCAAAATACATAAATCAGCTTTTATCAGTACCATTACGTGAAGTAATCGAGTCCCCTTACTTTGACACAAAGGCCTGAAGCACATCTGCATGGTCCAGAGGGAAGTACTCCTGCTCCACAGAATGCGACAGCGCCAACAGGTGACCAGGCATCACACTCACCCTCTGAGCCCTGCCCTCTCCCTACAAGCATAAAGCCGCATGGATGAAGAATGCAAAGGCACTAAAATCTACATGCATATCCCATGCATATCCACACTCAATAGTATGGAAAACAATGTGTGTTACGTAGGTATTGACAAGGTATACAAGTACGTTTTAAATAGGTATTTGAAATTACCTTCACTAAAATCTAGTTTGGGACTGATAGGGATGGTTCCATTATATTGTCAATTGCAATACTACAGTAATATTAGGGTGTCATTTATCTCTTTGCAGATGGTTCTGCATAAGGATCTATACACCTATATGGAGAGATATATCTAATTATTTACAAATCTCCCATATCTGATCAGTTGAATTACATTTCGTCAGTTACATCGGTAATATTTTGTGCATCCAGTAGTCCAGAATAACACTAAAGGCCACGTACCTTCAACAACCCCAACATCACCATAAGAGAGGAGAGGAAGCTGTAGGACTGAAAGCAGGAACCTGATAGAGCCTTCTTCAAAAGCGCATCTGTTGGGCAACACCGAGATTGTAATTAGCATATTCTTTATAGCATGAAAAATAACAGCATTTTGTTTTTCCATTAAGAAATCAATGTTTTATATAATCCAGACCCATCCCAAAAGGAGGAGCAAGTTGTAGCTATGTTCTCCAATACTAAACCCAATGCAAAATGCAGCAATCAGTAGACAGAAAACACAAGCTCCTGTTAACACAGTGTTTTAATATCCCAAAAATATTTTGGATGCCATTGCTATGCATCTTGTAAATACTGCTGTACCGCTGTGGCCCTCTTACCTGTGGTTTCCAAGACTGCTTTCTTCACTTCAGGTTCCTCTTTATACACAGAGCAAATCTTCAGAAAAGCATCAGCAGTCTTGCTATGATCGGAGTAATCCACCTTACAGCGAGAGAACATAATCTCATGACGATCCTGCATTCACTGAATTCTACTATCCACAAGACAAACTGATGATGAACTTTTGTTTTATTCCCAGTGACAGCACAACACCCATCTTTTACCTGCTGCTCTATGAGAAGTGTCCTTTTGGCTCCAAGATCCAGAAGCTTCTCTGCTGTGGGTGAAGAGAGGAAGGCCTGGAGTTCTGGACAACAGGTGGGTGACACCTATGGTAAAGGAGGACCAGAGATGGTCAAATGGCAGTTTAGTCTGCTGGAGAAAAACACAATAATTACACATACCTGTACCTTGCTTTTGGTCATGTTGATATGATGACTTACATGAAAATACTGATTAACTGAAAGAGGGAAGTGCTTTTGGATTCCATGGGCCTGTTAAGTGCTTACCGGGTCTGGCTTCACAGGGCTTCCATTAGCGCTTGATTCACCCAGACCACTCTCCTCCAACTCCTCTTCGCCACTCTGTTCCCCTATTTCTTCTTCTTCGTCATCATCTTCATCCTCATCTTCTTCTTCATCGACATCATCATCTTCTTCATCTGGCTCACCTTCATCATCGCTATAAAGAGTGAGTTTAATTACACTTTCACATACCAATGCATATATTATACACACATGTAGACATACATCTGTACAGAAATCACCATAAGACACTCAGGACATGTTTCAGAGAGATTAGAAGTTTTACCTGAGTGAGCCCAACATGTCTGCCATGTTCATGCTCTCCACAGCCTCTTTAACTGCTTCGCAGCCTTCTTCACCAAAGCAGTTACCTACACACACACACACACACACACACACACACACACAAAATATGTTCTACTAACTGCCTACGAAACAAACTCACAATTAACTACCAACTGCAAGGACACATAGCAATTAAATTAATCAATAATCATTATGCTAATGATTTTGAAATGTTTGTACTGGCTTATGGCCATGCAGTACCGTTCAAATCCAACTTCTCCAGGTGGGTTTTGTCTTTCACACATCTGGCTACTACCAGCGCCGCAGCCTCTGACAGTTCACCAAAGGACAGGTTCAGCTCCTGGGCAACAAAGTCACACAAGGGCACAAGCAGGTTGACATCACAAAACTATTGCAGTATGCATGTCAGATTTGTATGTTTCTCTAAAATCCCTGTCAAATAACCAAAAAAATAATTTTTTTTTTTTACTTCTGCTGGAATATGCGCAAAAACATATAGAACCATAGTGAAGAACTGTTTTGGTCCCTTGAGGTGATTCTCTAAGGTCTTGGGTGTGCTATAACCATAATAGTCACTTCATTCATATAAACAAATAAACAAAACATTTATGACCCTATCATTGTAGTATCATAAGGTATCAATGTGAGTGCTAATGGCCTTGAACCATGCATATGCAGAGGGGGGACTGTTTCCATCCCTGTCCAAAGCCTTTTCACAAGGGAATGTAAATGCAAACATAGATGTTGACGCAAATTACACTCCATAACTGTCTAATCAAAATTGGGAACTGAAACCATTAAAGCAGTAATACAGAGTTCTGTTCCAAAACAAGTAAGCTAACTACCTAAAAGGCATGCAAAAACCTTGCAAACACCACCAACAGCCCAGCTGACACTGATAGAAGCTTGCCAACACACTAGCTGATGTCTTTTGGCAGTTTAGCTGGCAATGTCATGCGTGTGAAAGCTTTTCATCCATTTTCGCAGGGTGTACCAGCCCGTTCTACACAGAACTACATAGGGCATATCCTGGATGGCTAGTGGGAAAGACACAGGTGTTTATCTGTCCTGTACATGACCATAAGCTATCAAAATGAATTTTAGGATGGTACCAAAACTAGTTGCCTATAAAACCATATCTCAAAAAGTGTCAAATTGTTGCATAGTGTTACTTTAAATTAACGTGTTCAAGAAGGCCAAAGGGGGGGTGGGAGGTGCCTGTGCGGCTTAATATTAACGAGTTCATATTCACACATATTAACACGAGTTCATCACATGCTAGCAGTTGCCAAGTTGTTAAGATGGTTCCCAAATGGCACCAGTAGGCTCGTATTACGCAAATGAATACCTTATGCCTACTCTCTCTTGTTGATCCAATGCTCAGCTAAACAGGCTTTAACACCTTTTCGGTTCTGTTCAGAACATTTCACGTATTTTAGGTAATTAATAAGGTAGGTATTAATTAGGTAATTTAAGTAATTAGGTAACAGTAATTGTATTTATCAGTGCATTAATTGGAAGGAAAAGCTTTAAAGATTTGTGAGGGTTAGTGTGGTAATGTGGTATGAAGATTGGCTTTGAGATTCTCATTTGTCTCAGCTTCGGCGACAATACCATGGACTCAAGGGGCTAAAGACACACTGGGAAATGTTACATGACCAAGACAAGTTTCTGACCTTGACAATGGGCAGTCCATCCCTCAGTGCAGCACCGATGGCGATAGCTCCTTCAGACCGCACCAGGCAATCACCAAAGTTTATTATTTCGACGTTGCGGAGGTTCCTGAGGGCCTGAGCACATGGCACAAGGTATGACATGAAAATGGTTGTATAGCCTAATACAGTTTTAGAAAAGGTCACCCCTTAAAGATTGGGGCCCTATTTTTAATTTTGTGAATATGTGCTTGAGAATGCAATTATCATTTGTTAAGTATGGCTGGTAAATGCCCACATATATGACTGACTTCACTGTAGACCCTCACCTGAGCCATTGACAGTGCCCCTCTCTTGGTGAAGGTGTTGTCATTGAAGTTCAGTACTCGGATATTAGGGTTCTGCAGCATGGCTTCAGCCAAAGCGGTTATGCCTTTGTGGTTGATCCCATTTTGTGGCATATGGACTTCCTCTAGACTGCCCATCAACTGAGACAGACGGTTATAACAAGGAAGAGAGCGAGAAAGAGGGAGAGAGAAAGGATGACAAATTAGGGAGGAACCTTATTCCATCCTGCACATCAGCAGTATGTTTTTGTTGCATCCTAAACTGTTGCATTCAAAAAGGTCCATCAGACAGCAGACAGTGTACCTGGAAAGCCTTGGCCAGTGCCTTGGCGCCTTCATTCTCCAAACGGTTCCTGCCTGCAATGAACATCTTCAGACTCAGGGGGGCGCCTGTGGCACTGGACTTCTTATGGCACTTAATCAGTGCATCTGCTAAGATCTGTAGAAAGACCATAGTTATTGTTGACAACATCTACAAAAACAAACACTTAACACAAATGGTTTAATCAAACACACTTAAACAAATGCACTAGTAGAAATCCTGCGTTTACATAAGAGACACTTCAGACGCTGTATTTTACAACCCATATTAAGAATGATTCATGCACTTATCATAACAGGCATCAGACATGGCCCAAACTCATAGTAAGTCATGTAGCTTTAGTATAAGTCTATCCAGGTCTCCTGGATTTTGCACAAAACATCTCCTGGAGAGGAGTAGTGTAAAATTCTGTAAAAATGTCAAGTGTTCTTGAATTCTACACACACATGCATCTCCAGTTAAATTTCAAGTGCATAATCCTGCAGAAAACTTCAAACTTTTTCACCATATGTGCAAAATAGACGCTGCTGTTGGGGCTCAAGCAGTTCTGTATAAATAGAGTCCCCCCACCCCACCCCACCCCACCCCCAAAGACGTGGTGTTGATGTCTCACCTTGCCTCCTCCAATACCCATGCCACAGTTATTGAGTTTCAGTTTGCGAAGGGTGTAACAGACTGGACTCTTCAGAAGGGTTTCAATGCCCTTTACCCCGTCTGGCCCAAAGGCATTGTCACTCAGGTCCAGTTCAGTAAGTCTGGCTCCTGATGTCATCAAGGCACTGCCTAACGATCTCTATGAAGGAGAGAAAATCGACGCCATGAGTGGAACAGGTGAGAACTCCTAATCACCCATTTCTCACCAGTTAATATTGGACTGAAGACTACCACATTATGGACTCACCAGGGCAGCAGGGATTTCAGACCGGAGGCGCCCTGTGAACATGTCACTCCAGTTACATTTCTGAATGAGAAAGGAAGAAGAATTTTAATTGAAAAGCTATTTGAAGTATTAGTATGATAATATAAACAGGAGGTACAATCATGTCCAGATGACCCAGGGACATGCTCCAATTGTTTATATCAGTAGTAATCAGTAACATAATAGAATGTATAGAGTTTGCATGAAGAAGGTACCTGCAATTCACTTTTGCTCTCCAGAGCCTTAGCAATTGCTTGTGCTGCCTCAACCCCAATAGTATTTCCTTCAAGCCTCAGAGCTCGCAGTCCCTGGAACTCCTCTATGGCACGCACGATTTTAGCAACTGTTGAGGAAAACATGCTGCTCTGTGACAACAATAACCCCATGCCTACAAAGGTGAAGTGCTTCACATGTTGCTACACATTTAGATGTATTGCTATTTACATGACTATGAGGAATGAGACTCAGCAAGTACAGAAAAAACAAATCACAAGATTCTACACTTAGGCTACTTTATTCTGCAAACAAATACAGCTGCATTTCTCTTACCAGATTCCGCATTGTCCAATTTCAGGCCTTGTCCCTTATAGCTTAACTCTCCATCACCCACATGCGTTCTGGCCAGTGCCTCTGTCAGCTCGTTGATGTCTTCCGACGCCATTTGGTCAGCAATCTGTCACACACGAGAGTCAAAAGGGATTCATAAAAATGTAACTCGCTGTTAAGTGGCTAGACAACTGAGCCAAGTATCGCTAATCCCAGATAATTAATTAATAGATAGATAATCAGTACCAGGGCACGTCAGTAATACGTTAAGCATAGACCAATAGCAAAATAACAAGTGATTAGGTTAACTAATGCAATTTAGCCATAAGTTTTTATCAGATGTTACAACATCTGGACCCATTAGCTTAACGTTACCCGCTAGTAAAAAGCTTCAGTATTTAGTCATACAGTGACAACCACGTTAGCTGTACCTAGAGGTTAGTCTGTGATTGCATAACTTAACGGTAACTGCTGGCAAATCGTTTAGTCAATTGATACTGCGACGGACAGATAACAATAAAATGAATACCAATATTACGATAGGTTAACAGTAAAACTTTAGTTAGTTTACTGTGTCTGCTTAACGTTAGCTAGCTACCCAGCCAGCTAGATAAAAATCGATATCAGCAACGCTAGCTGACATTAGGAACCGGCTAGGTAGCAAGCTAGCGCGGAAGGGAACTAACATTAACCTGTAACGTTACAATTGACAACTTTAACGACATAATTAACAGAGCGACAAATAAATGACATCGCATGGCTCTCCTATAACTTGATACTGTTCCGACATAACTAACCGCACTAAATAACATTATTTAGGACCAGTCAAACTCACCGGTTACCAAGATTGGTTTTGTTTAAAAACGACACAGTTCTCAGACCTCGGCTTCCTCCCGCGCGTTCTCGCAACAGGTTGAAAACTTCAGCAGCGTGAACCATGGTGCTCACGTAGAAATTGGGAGGAGCTTGTGCTTGAGATGGCCTCATGATTTTGTTGGCAAAGACAAATCTTTCTGGTTTTCTATGGTTCGAGCATTGAGTTTGAATAAGTGACATTTTTTAAATAATTAATAACAATAAGTTTGGCCTTGTACCAGCCAAGGCAGCATTAATTGTGTTTTAACTAATTACATTAATTTGATTAATGAGTAGGCCTATTTGAGAGTAAGAACATGAGTGAAGTGTGTCATTGTGTTTCTGTTTTTCCCAGCATACTAACCGAACCAAAATTACTTTTCAAGATGTAGGTCTCAGCATTGCCTCAGACCTACATTTTGTTCATAGAATTAGAAACTCATTCTAATGCAGACCTACTGTAATTGGCTAAAACATGTTAGTATGTGTACATAGAATAGAATATATTTATTTGTCATTGCACAAGTACAACGAAATTAAGGTAGCAGCTCTCAGACACATGCTACATGCTTTTGTACACGTGTTTTCAAGTGTTATTTATATACTATAGTTAGAATGTATACATTTATCAGGTGAACCAGGGAGAGCTCTCATTGTGGGTTGGTCAGATGATTGACACCTTGTTCCACAAGAAAAAAGAAGGTGTGGCCTGAACACATTTATGGGACCTTTAGGCCACATTTTATTTTGTATTGAATTTCCTTAATTGGCACAGAGTTCCTTCATATTAGTACATTTTACGTATTTCAGTATGAATTACTATCGAACAGACTGTTTCATTTTACAGGGATGTATGTAAACATTTCAATAAGGATTTCCACATAAGGATTGCCATAATAATTCATAGGATAATCTACTTTATGGCTTGGATTTATTTCTGAATTAAAATATTTACTAATAGGGGGAGCTGGATAAGCTTGCCCTTACAATATTATGTTTATCTCCAGTTTGAATATGACTCAATTTCTCAGCTTTGTAAACCACACAATTTGGTGTTTTTTTGTCTTCTGATGGTGTTTTGTTTTGTTTTGTTTAAATTGACTTTAGAGAGTAATCTTTCAAAGAGTTTCTGCAGACTCGAGTGTCAGGGTAAGGCCTATGTTGAAACATCAGAACATTTTTAATTTGTTATAATTTAGAATCTATGCATTCAATTAGAACATATAAATGCAGAAATAGATGGCATGGGAGGTAGGCTACTTAATAAAATGCTTATGGTGGTAAGTGTCTTTTCTTGTAACATTCCTAAAACATTCGAAAAATGCTATCCAATTGCTCTATCCAAAGCTATTAGAACACTTCAACCAAAGATAATGTCATAACGATCTATATTTGCTACACAGGTGGTTTGTAAAGAGACCTGAGGTGAACTGTGGGCTATCTGGTTGGTTGGTGTTGCCAGACAATGTGATGTTGCTGGTAACACCAGGGTGTCACTCATCCCCAGGACACTTCCCCAACTGGGAACTGGGAAAACAGTATTTTGCTCCCTCCTGTGGTCATTTCCCGACACCACACCAAGCTACTCAAACAGTCCTCCCTTTAGGACCAAGCGACTACATTTATCGAGTCGAATAAACTTAAGCGCAACTTGGTGAAAACGACCAAGAGTGAAAACTCTCACATGTTCCGTCCAGATTCAGGAGCTTCTATGTGGGACAAGAAGACACTGTGAAAGTATGATTCTGGAGGAATTGAAGCAATAAACTACATTATCACCTGGTAGTTTTACAGCATAAAGGATAAATATCGCTCTAAAGCAGATTTTGGACAGATTTGTCCGTGGTGGGTTGCTCACGGTAATTTAGCTAGCTGGCTAAGTTAGCATGCACAGCGTATGTTTAGATTACTTGTAAAGGCTAGAATATAAGCGGTTGATCTGTGCATAAGTCATGTTTTCATTGCTATAGAAATGAATTGACAGTATTGTTGTTCGGCATCATCTCTAACATGTTAGCAATCAGGCAAAGCATATTACAACTACTATCGATTTGCTAGCTGTATATGCTAGCTATCCTGTCAGCCTAGCGTGAGCTTGATGTCCACGACATTCTCTCAGTTGTAACGTTTTATGGAAATTGAAATTACTTCGTTTGTGGAGACGTTCAACTGCATGTTTGCTTACTGGTATGCCTCTAACGTAAAATGTTAAGAAGGGGTTTAAATCTGTCAGTGATTGCACCCATTGTGCCCAGCCTAGAATGTAAACAAATCCAAACTTGACAGTATAAGCTTGCTACCTTATGTTAGCAAGTCGTCAGTTGTGTGCTAGCCGTGCAATATGGTTGACGTTGGCAGACATAACTATTGGCGATTGTATGCAATATTTTTGAGTACCATACTCTTTCATCGTAATATGAATATGGAAAGTTTCACAAATGTGTCATATTTAAAAAGCATTACGGGATTCACCCGCAAATCAGTAAGTTGCACTGGATGTCGGTCAAATTGTTACTCGAGGGCGGGGTTGGTTCACAGCCTCTCGCTAGCTTTTTGTTAGGCCTGAAAGGAAGTTAAAATGTTTTTTTTTCTCTTTTTTTTCTCTAGTGCTTGCATTGCAGTTTAGCTCGTTTGTATCTCACCGATGATAATATATCGGTAGCACATCAGACAATCAGCTTGCTGGTAATTTCTTGCGTTGTATGATTTTAGCCAGCTAGATCAGAGTTTGATGTAAGTTAACGATCTAATCGCTAACAGCTGGTCATTTTGTCATTTTTAGCAATGGATCCCGAGCGACAGAAGAGAAAAGAGGAAATTCAAAAAGCGCTGGGTTTTATTCAGTAAGTTAGATACCCGTTTTCATTCATGAATGCTTTTATGTTAATTAACCTTAAGAATTAAACCACACGTACAGTGTTGTTCGTTTACTGTGACTGTCTTTGATGTAGGTCATCATTGCCTTTTCCTGAACCTGAGGGCTATGAGGTAGGTATTGTTTTTTGTATTAGTTTAAGACAGCTTTACTCTTGCTCATAATTTTATTTTTACCAGATCACGCTTTCATTGGCATTTATGTTGTTGTTTTTTCCCCAGGCATTTTTGACCCAGCTGGTGTGCAATCTCCTGGATGAGGGAAATGCAACATTTAGGGATGGGGAGTGGAGACAGGCTGCAGTGAACTACAGTGAGGGGGTCAATGTGGCACGCTATGCCCAGTCAGAGGCATTGGTCATTCCCCCTGAACTGTTGGAGAGCCTCTATGTAAACCGGGCCGCCGCTCATCATCACACTGTGAGTCTCGCTGAATATGGACACTTAGAACTGTGTCATTAGAACATATATACAACATTTTTTGACAGTGAATAGATAATAACCATCCATTTGTACATTGCTTTTAAAGTGTGACAAGTGGCAGTTCAACATCCTCAACACTTAACTGATGGTTATGTCTCATTCAGCAGAGATTGTTTTAACGAACATTAAACAGAATTTTCTGTCTCTCTCTGTCTCTCTCTCTCTCTCTAGGGAGACTACGAGCGTGGTGTGCAGGACTGCGACAGCGCGCTGTGCGTGTCTGAGGGCAGTCGCCGGGCGCTCTACCGCAAGGCATTGTGCCTGCGTGAAATGGGCCGCCTCCGTGAGGCATATGAGTGTGGCACAGGATGCCTCCTCACTGCCCCGCAAGTAAGTGCCCCCTGGTGCTCTAACCCCCTGGGTAATAGTGCTCTGCCCCCCTGGGTAACAGTGCTCTACCCCCACAGTACCTTGAGTTGGTCTGTGGCATGATACCTACCTGTGTCAGAATCACTTTAAATAATTAAATTAATTTTGATTTGTTAAAAAAAGGTCCATTAGTAAAACATTAATTGAATGTAAAGTGATCAGAGACAGGTAGGAGGGAATGCATGCACTTAGACCATGTAGCAGCATGACCAAATGTGCTTTTGTACTTTTACTCAATCATTAGAGTTATTAGGAGACTGCAGGGTTTGTCTCATTACTGCATTTCTCATTAGTTGATTTAATTTTTTTGTCCGTGAATGCCAACCTCGCTCCCTCCTTTTCTGCTCTCTAATTGCTCTCAGGACAGACAAGTGAGCGAGCTAGCCCAGGAACTGGCCAATAAACTGGGCTTGAAGATCCGTAAGGCTTACGTAAGCCCACAGGTGTGTGCGCGCGCGGTTAAAAACCCTTTTGTGTATGCATGAATGGTTGCAGTAAAATAGACACTCAGGAAAAGTTCGCCCTGCAGTTTCATACAGTCTGTATGAAAAGCAGAATGAATTTCTGATGAATCCTGGTGGTACTTGTGATGTGTTACATCCTTTTGTGCAGGTGGACTCGAGCATGGCTGGGTCTGAAAGCAATGGCGATGGGACTCCTTCCCCCGGGGAGGTAGGTGATCTTTGCCGACATCATGATTTGCCGATACTAATTTTATAACCTGACAAAGTAGTGGGCTCTAAAACCTCCAAAGTCAACCTCCTTTTGAATTATTTTCTTCAGATGTCCTCCAATGGCCTGGAGTCTTTAAGTGAAATGGGATCAGGTAATGCAACTAGATTCTTTTTGTACTTGGAAAAAAATGCCCTTTACATTTTGAGGAAAACTAAGTCAACTTGAAAGTTTCCAACATTTAGGCCCTCATCCATTCAGTTTAGTTGAGTTCGGTTCCTCAGATGTGTTTGCATGGCTTGGCATGACTTGCACAATAGTGTCAAATGAGATTTCCTGTTATAGCTGTCTGTCTCTCTGTCTTTTCCCTCCCCCCTCCCTTCCTTGCTGCAGACAGTGCTCAGTGCATCCCTGCCCCGCTGGCCACGCCCATCCCTGTGAGTGACGATGCAGCCCCTTCCTCCCTGTCGCCCAGCATGCCCCCCGAGACGCCCGAGAGCCCTGGGCAGGGCCTGGCGGGCAGCGTGCAATTCTCGGTGCCCGTCTCCGAGCACATGGGCGACTGCGGCGTCATCAGTGAGGATCTGGACAGCCTGCTGGACTGCCTCCCCAAGGGATCTGAGGTCAGCTCGGTGAGTAACCTTGCCATGGTTCCCCTGCACCACCACCCGAGAACACAGGATGGAAGGGCAGAAAGGAAGAGGAAGAGGACAAGTTGGGTGGGGTTGGGGGTGGGGGGGTCGGAGGGGAAAGAACAAGAAGCGAAAAATGGAGAGTAGAGATGAGAAAATGGTGGAAAAAGGAGATAAGGGAGAGTGAGGAAGGAAAGAAAAATGAAAAGAAGATAAAGGTCTGGGGAAAACAGACGAGGGGGAACTGATAAGAAGAGAAAGGGTACAGGACGGAGAAGGTCAGAGGGGAGGAATGAGGGGAAAAGGGCAGATGAAATGATGGGCAGGGTGGGGGTGGTAGGAGGGAGGGAAAAGAGAGAGCCCAAGAATGTGCAACAGGAAGAGGAAGCGCAGAGGGAGGGTCACAATGGAGGGCTGAGAAGTGGGTTAGAGTTAACATTAGAGAGTTGGAGAGTATATTTATTTTATTATTTTATTATTATAGTTTGTTTCTACTATGTTTTGGCACTCTGAGATTCTTTTGAATGAAGAGTGCGTTACAAATAAAATGCATTATTATTATTATTATTATTATATGAGGGTGAGAAGTGGGTTAGAGTTAACATTAGAGAGTTGGAGAGTATGGGAGGGGAATGAAGAGCAGCCAGCAGAAGCTGAAGTCATCTGCACTTCCCTGCAGGGCGTCTTGTGTTTCTCGTCAGTTTCTGTGTCTGTCTAGATCAATAGCACACTCCCAGGATGAGTCAGCAGTAGATGACATGGCGGACAGTGATATGACCCCTCGTCATTTGTTTGAGATGCTTGACTATACTCAGGGTAGTAGCTGTGATATTGCAGCCGATAGACGTCATCATATCATTACAAAAAACTTAATTCGAGTGTATACTTATGATATTTGCGCATAGCAGTATTTTAACAATCATATCTTGGTTTGAACCTTTTGAATGGCTACATGTTTTGCATATGCTGCACCTGTGAAGCCTGTCAGCCAAGTTCCAAGTGTTGTTTACTTAGATTCATTGCACATTTAAGTCCTGTGGCTGACGTATTATGACCTTAATTTGACACCCTGACAAAGGCTTTAACCTATAACCACCGCCAAGCCACTCTTAAGCCTTGCTGCTTGTTATCTTGCTTGTGCCCAGGGGCGGACTGGGGGGAAAAAAGTGGCCCGGGAGTTACTGTCAGACCGGCCCACTCAATACACGGCGCGCGGCCCACTCAGTACACGGCGCGCTGCCCACTCAGTACACGGCGCGCTGCCCACTCAATGCATCGCACGTATAGACCAGTCAGTGGCCTACTTGGAAAAATACCCATACACTTAACATTATTTTGGATGATTACAAAGAAATTACATCATATATGTTTTTTTTTAATAACATTTGGATCCACCAATTTACCTGGGTGGACACATGGAATAAAATGATACTGGCTATTGTAACACTCCAAGGTAGGTATAGTTTGCTAGATGAATAGGCTTAACTCTGGGCTAGTATTGTTGTGTTGAAGGTGCATAACAAAACAATAAGTTAAGTAACAGAACCTAAACTAACTCTGCTGGCCCGGGTGCATTATAGTCACATGATAATAAAAAACAATATCAGTATACTCATGTGTTATTATGACCTTACTATCTAATCTAGATAACATATTAACATTGTTTATAATGTTAGTGTTGTGTGTAACACGGTGATTTTAGCATAACAAGCTAGCTGGTTAGAAATTATAAGATTGCCCTCTTTACAACTACCACCATGGATAGCTTGCTCATCGATTGTAAATAAGTGACTACGGCTAACATGTTAAAGTAGATCATCTCGATGATGACAATAGCGCCAGCTTGCTTATTTTACCAGATCATAACGGTCTCAATTTTGGACATTTTTCTACCTAACGTTAGCTAGGCTAGTTGGTAGTGAACGTTACCTCATCTGTGAAAAGCAAGCTAACATTGGCCAAGTCAACGCCACAACTTACCTTGTATCACTGTCACGCGAAATAACAGTCGTAAATGGCCCAGAGTTTTCTTAAATGCAATTCCTCAAAACTACCAGATGCCCCACGGGCCGCTCTGTGTTAGAAGGGCTGACTGCACACGTCACTACGGTTGCGTGCCCTGGCGGGGCGTGTATGCAAATCCAGGTGCGTTTAATTTAAGAATCCTCATCCTCAATCTGCACAGCTGAGAACACTTCGGCTGTGTAATAACCCATTTTCAGGTGTTCATTAATAAGGTGGAGATCGTTTCTTACGTTGAATTTCTGAAGTCCGTAAGAACACATTTCAGAAGACACTTCAGAACATTTTCAGAATAGGCACCATGAGTGTGAATACAGATCGCGAGGAGGAGTATAAAAATCAGTCAGTGATTTAAATTTTATAGTTAGTAGAGGAAATTATACGTGTTCTGAGTAGTATGGAAAATAGTTGAACGTGCCGGCGGTGTCAGTGAGAGGGCCGGTCGGTGATGGAAGTGGGCCGGTATTTTGGACCATCCCAGCCTCGTCGACCCCGGTATCCCCGATGGCCAGTCCGCCCCTGCTTGTGCCTGATCCCTATACTTCTCTCCCCTTCTCCAGAACACTGTCCAGGGAGCCATTCCCACCAACCTCCCGAACACGGCGGTGGCCCTGCGGTCTGCGTACCCCTCCAGTCTGCCGGCCCCTTCCCCCCAGCTGCCCGCCGCCTACTTCAGCTCGGCGGTCAGCCCGCTCTCCCCCCTGGAGCCGTTCGCCATGCTGGGCCAGAGTGAGGCCTCCAGTCAGAGGCTGGACTCTCTGGGCTTCTCCACCGGAGCCGGAGCCACTGATATGGCAGGGAAGGGGGGCGTAGGGTCCCCCGAGTCTGGGGGTTTGGACTCACTGTCGGAGTACACCCTGCCTGGTGAGTGGTACAGGATGGCCTGCTTTTTCGGTGTCCTAATTATGCTGGTTGGTGATTACACCAAGGGCCTCCATTGACCTTGCATGTAAAACAACTGCTATTATGCAAGCAGCAATATCTTTCAGTTCAGGACTTTATATAGCTGTGGTTTTATCTGTGAACATGGGTTTAAGCCGTGTGCAAACACTGATATTGTTGCTGACCCTTATGATTAAGCTTTATTGCATTGCACAGTTGTAGCCTTTTGTGTGCTTTGTTTGATTTGCTGGTTCCTTATTTCTCTGTGTCAACCTCGGCAGGTGGCAGAATCAATCACAGTTTCATCCCAGGACTGCGCAACCACAACTCGTCTCACACGGTAAGGCCCCGTCTGCACAGAAGAAGGAACATCTGTTATCCTTGGGAAATACTATCAAGGCATTTTTGACTTTTACCCACTAAAGGACTTTTAAGCCCCATGTGATGAATACAAAGACAGCATGTGACTGACTGTAATTAAATGTCTTCTGATAGCAAGTAAGGTTGTCAGATTTCCACGTGCACCAGGCATGGGAAAATACCTGGGTCACTTACTGTTCTGCCCTCTGGTTTATTTAGGTCAGCAAGGGTTGATGTACATTGCTTTGAGGAATTTGACGTTTCATGTTACATTAGATAGTTGAAATGAGGATGGACTTTTACTTTGATACCATGGTGTGCTTTGTATCGTGATGGAGAACTTTGCGGCAGTGAACAGGTTACGCACAATGGTGAAAGCCTCTCTATTGTATTACATTTTCCTCACACCCTCGAAAGTATTCACCTGACATATCAATAAAGGAGCAATGCAATCGCTTCCTGGCTCGTGAAAATCAAGTTTGGCTGACTGTTTAGCTGCGTTAACACACTGGTTATGTAAAACACGTAGCGGGAACAGTACACTTACCATAATGGGTAATCCCTGAGTCAGTACTGTTCACATTACTAATTCCTACTCAAACAATGTTGCTGGTGCGAAGTTAACTCCAATGTAATGGAGTGGATAATAGGTCCGTAGTTTCTGTTTGAAGTTTGAATGGTTGTACGTAAATGTATATACATATTAACATGTTTTCCCCCTTACAGAATGGTCCCACTGCCACCAACCTCTCCCTGTTGTCCAGGAACCCTCTTGCTGCCACACATGAGTTCAGACAGGCTTGCCATGCCTGCTACAGCCGAATAGGTACCCAGAATTGCTACTGATTACTCACAAAATGTCCAGTTGGGAGTGATTACTTGGCCTTTTTGGAGTGATTGGTTGATGTTATGAGCTAAATATTCAAAAATCGAAGTGAATGTGAATGGTGATCTTTTACCCCCGTTTTTAAAATCCATGCCAATTTACATGAGCAATAACCTGCCAATTCATGTGAATGTGAACCAATATTTTACAGTCCACTAATTAAATTCCTCCCAATAATCAGGGCCCCGGGTGATGGACTACAAGTACCAGCCGGAGGCGGCCCACCGCTGCAAGAGAGACGTGTTGCTATGTCGCCTCAAAAACTCAGACGACCCCACTTGGAAGAGGGTGCGACCTCGGCCCGCCCGAAACAACTTCCTGGGCGCTTTTGTCCTCTGCAAAGGTAGGAGTGTCTGCTCTGATGATATTTAATGCTACACCATTCTGAAGTATTGATTGTAAAGCTCTGCCCTCAGTCCTCAGATTCAAATGGTTATTTATGTGGAGAAAACGTAATTTGCTTTTCATTCAGTATTGCTCTTAGTCGATTCCCCACATTCCCTGAAAGGCATGTAAACCCTCCGGTCAAGTTACCATCAACTGGCAAGATGAGGCTTGCATTTCTTCTTCTCCTCTCATCCCTCTGTTCTCCTCCTCCCTCTCGCCCTCCTTTTCCTCGTTCCCTCCCATCCACAGAGGTGCAGGAGCGGCAGGAGTGCCAGTATGGGGAGAACTGCACCTTCGCCTACTGCCAGGAGGAGATCGACGTGTGGACGCAGGAGCGCAAGGGCGCGCTGAGCCGCGAGCTGCTCTTCGACCCGCTGGGCACCAACGAGCGACGGGCACTGAGCGTCACGCGCCTGCTGCAGCTGCACATGGGCATGTTCATGTTCCTCTGTGAGGTAGGGCGTGTTCGCCCGCACTTCCCAAATAGCCTAGCCTATCCCTTGTATCAATCCAAATGATCCCACTGTGCTAGCAAACTTGTGTTTTTAGATCGATAAAACCTTTTGCAAGCATTGAACAGACAAATACCATGATCTAGAGCGAACAACAACACACCAAGTAATGTAACTAACGTTAGCTAGGTTGTGGGTTAGCAAACTGTCACTACAATTACTGATTACACCTTTAATCAGTACACTTGTATCCTCTTCTGTCTCTCTCCCCTCCTCCCTGCCCTTCAGGAATGTTTTGACAGTAAGCCTCGCATCATTAGCAAGCGGAGCAAAGAGAATCTGGCTGTCTGCTCCAACCTCACCGCCCGCCACCCTTTCGACGATAATAAGTGAGTAAATGCTGTTCTGCTCCCTGTCCTTGTCAGCTCTCCAAAAATCCTCCTATCTCCCCCAGTAATGGCTCCCAAATTCAATTTCCCTGTCCTTTTTGTCTGAGGACATCGCCTGCTGTCTGATTTCATCTCCTGTCTCTGCTCTCTGTGTCTCGTAGTTTTTTTCTGTCCTTCATTACTTTCCACTGACTTTGCACCTATTACTCACATTGTTCGTTTGGTTTAGTCTTCATATGTTGCATATGTTGTCTGTCCCCTATATATATTTTCTTTTCTTCCCATGATTCCTCTGTACTCCTGTCTTCCTTTAGACACTGTCCCATACTGTTCTTTTATCTCTACTCCTGTTCTCCTGTCTTCCTTTACGTGTGTCCCATACTGTTCTTTTATCTCTGCTACTGTTCTCCTGTCTTCCTTTACGTGTCCCATACTGTTCTTTAATCTGTACTTCTGCACTTATCGTCCATCAGCAGTTTTTCATTCCACTGCTACTATCTGCTTTCCTCCCCTGCTCTTGTATGTGCTGGTTCACCTTTGTTGTCCTTTCTTTCTCCTCTTCACTCTCTCTCTCTCTCTCTCTCTCTCTCTCTGTGTCGTCCTCTCGCAGGTGCCTGGTGCATGTGGTGCGCTCTGCCAACGTGCGCTACAGTAAGGTGCGCCCGCTACACCCACTGTGCCAGTTTGACGTGTGCCGGCATGAGGTGCGCTACGGCTGCCAGCGCGAGGACAGCTGCTCGTTTGCCCACTCCGTCATCGAGCTGAAATGCTGGGTACTGCAGCAGGACACGGGTACATGCTGTCACACGCTCATCCTATCGCCTTGGCCTCTTCCAACTCTTTCCCACACACTCACTGACATTCACACACTCACTCTCACCCATACACACAACCATTTGGGGGTTGGCAGGCTTTATGATGCTAGCACGCCTTTTCGCCCTTTTTATTTTTTTTATTTTTTATTGAGCAATGTGTTTACTCTGTGTGTGTGTGTGTGTGTGTGTCATAATTAGGCATTACCCATGAGGAGATGGTGCAGGAGTCCAAGAGGCACTGGCAGAGGCTGGAGCAGAATGCACAAAGACAGAAGGTGGGGCTGTCAAGGGTGAGGGCACAGTGCTATCATTTGTGCCCAGTCATTGTGGGCCCACACTGGGCAGACCTGTAGGCTAATGTTACTGCTCTGCCGACACACTTCCCATGTTGGTTGCATTATGCTGGAATGGATATACATGCTGAGTCATTGCTGGTGTCTTACCCCTTGTCTTGTTTTTTAAAATGTATTTCTTCCTTCTGACCAACTTTCTCTCTTTTCTCACTTTTTCTTTCATTTCTCTCTCTCTCTCTCTCTCCAGCCCCAGCACATCCCTCAGCAGCCAAGCGGCAGCAGTGCCTGCAACAGTGGTGGTGGAGGTGGTGTCGGGGGCATGGGTGGAGGCGACGGTATGCTGGGCGTAGGTGGGATGGGAGGAGGAGGCAGCTGCGCCCGCGGCCGAGGTCTAAACCTTAAGATGAAGTTTGTTTGCGGACAGTGCTGGAGGGAGGGCCAGGTCAACGAGCCTGACAAGCAGCTAAAGTATTGCACAGCAAAGTCCAAGCACAGGTGAGCTGCCCTTACCATTAACAGTTGGTGGGAGTTGGTGATTGATTGTATGGGATCTGATGGAGGGGGATGTGCGTGCGTGCGTGTGTGTGTGCGTAAGAGCGAGAGCGCACATGAGCAATTCTGTCAGAGGCTGAAAAATTATGACAATTATGATATCAGGTTTCCCACAGTCATAGAAATCCTGGAAAAGTCATGGAATTTTAAAATCCCATTTTCCAGGCCAGGAAAAGTGATAAAATTCAGTAAATTCATTGAAAGTTTCGTAAAAGACATGACATTTGATTTTGTTGTACCAGGGGCATTGGAGTTATAGGAGATAAAGTATGTACATCTTATTGTATATTTTATGGATTAATGCAAGTCACAGTGTGGGAATAGAGAGTAAGGAGTGAAAGCACATTTTATCCAAACTCGTTTTGTTGTCTGAAACTTCCAAAACCTCCAAAGCCTTTACAATGTAATAGTGGAAATGAATAGGAAATCTAATTTTAGTTGTCACACACAGTGACCAAATTTCTGCGAGGCGGGCATAATCTTTTGAAAACATCAGTGGCCAAAGCCTTCGTAGATACAACGTGATTAGCAGTAAGTGCTAGCAATCTTAGAGGAAGTAATTCACTTTGCCGGGGAAGTTCTTTTTGCTTAAACGATATTTTACTGATTACGATTTCTAGCCTAACTTGTTTTGTAGTGTCATTGCTTTGAAAATAATCTCGATTAGTAGGCAAAGTGAAGCGTATTTAGGTTATTGCTTTTGCAAGATACAGTGGGGAAAATAAGTATTTGAACCCCTGCCGATTTCGCAAGTTTGACCACTTGCAAAGAAATGTGTGATCTATAATTGTAATAGTAGGTGTATTTTAACAGTGAGAAACCGAATATCAACAAAAAAATCCAGAAAACTGCATTTTATAACATTTATGACTTAATTTGCATTTGATGCAGAAAATAAGTATTTGAACCCTTAGCAAAACATGACTTAATACTTGGTGGAATAACCCTTGTTGGCAAGCACAGGCGTCAGACTTTTCTTGTAGTTGGTCACCAGGTTTACACACATCTCAGGAGGGATTTTGGTCCACTCCTCTTTGCAGATCCTCTCCAAATCCTTAAGGTTGCGTTTTCAATGGGAGGGAATGAGGGAATGAGGTTCAAGCCCAAAATTCCACGTTACATGGCCCCATCCATAGTCCCCTCGATGCAGTGGAGTCGTTCTGTACCCTTGGCAGAGAAACAGCCCCAAAGCATAATGTTTCCACCTCCATGCTTGACGGTGAGGATGGTGTCATATTCAGCATTCTTCCCCCTCCAAACGCGGCAAGTCAAGTTGATGCCAAAGAGCTTGATTTTGTCTCATCTGACCACATCCTGTCTCCCAATCCTCCTTAGAATCATTTAAGTGTTCATTGGCAAACTTCAGACGGCCCTGTACATGTGCTTCCTTGAGCAGGGGGACCTTGCGAGTGCTGCAGTACTTCAAACCATTACGGCGTAGTGTGTTGCCAATGGTTTTCTTGGTGACTGTGGTCCCAGCTGCCTTGAGATCATTCACAAGCTCCCCCTGTGTAGTTCTGGGGTTATTCTGCACCTTTCGGATGATCACCGATACCGCTCGAGGGGATATCTGTCATAGAGCCCCAGACCTAGAGCGATTGACAGTTGTTTGGTGTCGCTTCAATTAACGAATAATCGCACCAATAGTTGTCTGCTTCTCACCAAGCTGCTTGCCGATGGTTTTGTAACCCATTCCAGCCTTGTGCAGGTCTACAATCTTATATCTGACGTCCTTGGTCAACTCTTTGGTCTTGCCCATGGTGGTGAGGTTGAAGGTGTGAAGTATGATTCTTTGGACAGGTTTCTTTTATACACGTCACCAGTTGAGATCAGGTGTACCTAATGAGGACTAATCTGTGTGCTTCTTGGGCACCTAACTAGGCATTGGGAGCCAGAATTCTTGCTGTTTGCTTGGGGGTTCAAATACTTATTTTCTGCATCAAATACAAATAAAGTCATAAATGTTATAAAATGTAGTTTTCTGGATTTGTTTGTTGATATTCTATTTCTCACTGTTAAAATACACCTACCATTACAATTATAGATCACACATTTCTTTGCAAGTGGCCAAACTTGCGAAATCAGCAGGGATTCAAATACTTATTTTCCCCACTGTATATATTTTGGCTGCAAAGCAACTTGTAATAGCAAGTAGCCTTAATCATGCTTTTCCTCTCAAAATGCTTGAAAAGTGTACTTTTTTCTTTTCTCCGAGGGTGACACCCCCACCACCCCCTAACTGTATCATCATATCAGCCAGAAAACATATAACCCAACAATCCTCCAATGTAGCTATTCATGGTTGCCAGCAGCTTTATTTATATGCAGGGTTTTTCCTGGGTCAAAATGGGTCTTCGGTGCTCCAAAAAAAAATTTGCGCGCTGTGTGCCCAGTCTGTGTTACCATGTCACCTTATTAGCTTACATTTTACCATTTCATAAATAATGAGAATATGCTTCAGGAAATCATTTTGCTTCCACTTTAGATTCAAATAGATTGACAATAGTCCAAGCCCCATGCTGCTATCATGTATGGTTCAAAGATTATCAAGGTTTACCTCTTTACATATATATGCAAACTACTGAAATGTATATCAATAGACTCTAGAACTAACCAGTGGTCAGAAATGGAACACACAAATTATGAGATTCAAGTTTATCTATTATTACTATTCATTTTTATTATACAAACCTACATAACATTCTTTTTGTTTTTATTATTAAAACTGTCCACAAATATGTTTAATAGTGTGTTTAACTTCTATTGGCCCACCAATGGAGGCTGCGTTGGAAATCAAACTTTTGTCAGCATTTTGAGTGGACATTTCATTTGCATTTGTACAGGTGTATTCGTGCACGTCGGGCTGGCCCTCGCAGCGGAACGACAGTTTACAACCGCACCGGTTTATCAATGATAATATTAATTCGAGATGCAACACAAATCTATCCGCTCTCCTCCGAACGAGCTGAGCTTTCATTGATAAACCAATGCGGTTGTCTGCCTCTCCCGAGGCCCCGCGGTCTACTGGTACTCGTTCAAACGGGTAGACAAATCAAATAATAGCCTACACCTGTGTAGGTCCTCAACATAGCAGATATTTTAATACATTGAAAGCCATGAATACTGAAAATGGAATGTTATGTTCAAAATCACCGCCAACTGATGAAGTCCGGATGCATACGCAAGTTGAGTGATTGGCAGCTGGCCGCTCTGTGCATTCGCGCACCTCACAGTTGCGTATTGTTCAGACAAGAAGACACGCTTATCAACTCGATTACTATTGATCAAAACAGAACGAGGTTTCGGCTGTAGCCTATACTTGAAACAAACTATTGAGACCATATTCGCTTACATGCATTGCACGCGTGATGAATTGCGGCTTAATGGTGTTTTGAGCCCTCACCGTCGACTTCAAGGCAGCAGCTCACCCACCCCCTGAGCGAAATAATTCATATCTATAAATAACAGCTCACCTTTATCTTTTTAACCAGATTTGTAAACAGGTCGCGATCAATATTTTGCAGTACAATAGGCTACCTTGGTTAAAAATCGAATTACGGTAGATGCATGCTAGCATTGCGCTAAATAATTAGACAGCTAACATTAATTAGTGGTGTTAACATAAAGTCAGTTATTGTATATGGCATTAATATTATTCTAAAACACCTTCACTAGTTGTTTTAACCAGATTTGTAAGCAGGTTGTAAACAACATTTTGGAAGTGCCTTGGTTTAAAACAGCTAAAAGCTAGCTACATTAAGTTGCTTGCTCAAATCTCAAATTCAAACCAACGTATTCTCAAGCTTGGAGCTGCCTCTGTTCAATGATTGGCTCAGGGGGTGGGAGGTGGGATGCGCCTTCCAGGCAGCTGCTGCCTTGAAGTCGACGGTGAGGGCTCAAAACACCATTAAGCTGAATTGCGCCATGAATGACAGCTATTTATTTATTTATTTATCGCGGACTTTTTTTTTTTGCCTTAGGCGCTCGGGATTTGTTGTAGGCGCTCGGGAAAACGGCTTAGGCGCGCGCCCAAATTTTCTCTATGCAGGAAAACCCCTGTATATGACCTATAAACGTAATATGCATTGATGCTGCTGCTCCTGAAATACATACTGTATGTATGTAGGACTAATGAAATGTATTATGTTTTTTTATTCTTCCATGGATAATATTTCGTTGTGCAATTGTCTGCAGTGTGATCTAGTTTCCACTTGAATTGACATACTATCAGAAAAGGAATGAAAAGGTGGTTGTTTAATTTTCATTCAATAATTAGGCCCACCATGTGGACTAATGGACGTAATTTTGTGGATGTGTAAGTTGTGAAAGGTCATGGAAATGTCATTGTATGCCATGGAAAGGTTTTGAAATCTTATCAGTGAAAGTGGGTGGAAACTCTGTGATATTGAGAATGAATGAATCAGTGAGGGACTCCAAGAAGAGTGGGAGGTTTAGGATTAATGGAATCATTCTGAGGTTTACGTTTGACTTCTGAAACACCACTCTCCTTTTGTGTAAGGGGGGTATTTTCAGGTGAGTGGTGTAACGGGAAATCTCCTGTGCCTTCTGGGTCAGTGACTCAGCAGAGGCAGCTGTGGTAGACCCACACATGATGAGGAACACTTAGGCAAGGCACAGCCCAGGAATAGCTTTTCTTTTTATTTGCGAATATGACGAGTGCACATTATTGATTTATCTGTCTGTGTTGTCTCTCTCTGTTTTCATTTCTTCTCCATGTTTTCCACTGCCCCTCTCTCTCTCCCTCCCTCCCTCTCTATCATTCCTCGCCTCTCGCCTTCCGTTTGTTCTCCTCCCTCCCTTCTCTGCCCAGTTGGACCAAGGAGCGCAGGGTGCTGCTGGTGAAGTCCTTTGAGAAGAAGAAGTGGGTGGTGGTGCGGCCGTTGCCTTTCTCGCGCACCTACCCCCAGCAGTATGACGTGAGTCGGCAGTCACACCTCCTACGGGCAGATTGGCTGCAGCCGGGGAGCTGCTTGCATAAGTCCCCTCAGCCTCACTCAGCCTTTAAATCTGGCAATTGAATCTCACTTATGTCTCAGTATGTGATGGTCAATGGCCTTTAAGAAAGTTAAGGGTTGGCCATGATCAAATTTCACTTGCTCTTGTGAAATACTCCTATATTACGCATTTTGCGGTGTGACCACATAGACAAAAGCACACAGAAATATTCCCTCTCCGATAGACTCTTACACAAGCTTCCTCCCCATGTGTCTGTCATCCCCAGATGTGTGTTCACGTCATGAAGCAGAAGAAGTGTCACTACATTGGGAACTGCTCCTTTGCTCACAGCCTGGAGGAGAGGGACGTGTGGACCTACATGAAAAACAATAGCTGTGAGAACATTCCTCCTCTCTAACTCCCTTCTCTCTCTCTTTCTTTCTCACTCACTCAATCACCCTCCCTCTCTGCCAGTCACTCCCTTGGAACTTGGTGTTCTATTCATCTCATTTGGTTTGTGTGTGATTATGAGCGTGCATACCTTGGGTGTGCAGCTTTAGTAAGGTGGCAGTGGGTACAAAGGTTGCCTTACACTAAACAAGCGTTTTATAGAATTGAATATGTGTGCACACTTTAGCTCAGAGCATGATTACAGGGACTTTATTTTCCACTGTAACCCCGTCTTTGAAATGTCTGTCCCCGTTCACAGTGCGAGACATGCAGCAGATGTATGAAATGTGGCTGGCACTCACCAAACAGAACCGCAGCTCCGATGGAACGCTCATAACCCCACCCCCCGAAGAGAAACAGATCACCATGACAACAGATTACGGCGAGTCAATAGTGAGTAATGGGTGATGTCTTGGTGTGAGTCATACCAAAGATTGTAGACTACTTAGTGACATCATTCGAATTGATTCAAATGATTGTGTCTACTGGTGCAAAAACGTCTTGCGTCTTTCAGATCCACATCTTTCAGATATGGAATTCATAATTTAAAAGGTCATTTAACTTGGCTAGCTTAGGACACTACAGGAAGCTATTAGTGTGGCTTGTGTTGTTGCAAGAAAACTTGATGAGTTTCAAACGCAGCTTTAACTACTAACACCAGTTATGTTAGCTAGCTAGTTATGATTTCATAGAAACAACACTCCTGCATTTAAAAATGTTTTGAAAAGGTCTGGAACAGGGCGATCTAGTGCACAGCGATCAGGTGCATTCTAGTGACTGTATAGTAACTAAATAATCCTTTGAGCATATAGGTCTCCACCTCCCTGAATCCACTTACACAGTTTGTCCCAGCACGCATGATTCCAAGTTTAAATTTCAGCTGTAACACGTGGTTCAGTACCTTTCTGGAGGCTATTCTGTTGAGGTGGATTGCATTCCGTGTTTTACTGTGGTCACAGAGCTTCCTTAATGTATAGTCTTCAGGTTCTTTTTAGTCTTTATGCTGGATTTCTATTATGACTCAACACAGTAATGAGTGTGTGTGTTTGTTCATGCGTGTGTACATGTGTTTTCTCTCGGCAGGCAGGGCGTAGGTTGTCAGGCAGCGGTGACCTGTGACCCAGGCCAAAGTGAGGAGGAGCTGACCAATGAGCAGTAAGAGAGGATCAGGTTACCTGCAGCAGCAGCAGCAGCAGCAGCAGCAGCACCAGCCTGCCCCCCAACCCATCCCCACCCTAATCCACCCCAACAGCAGTTTGTAAGCCCCTCCCTCCCAACACCACCATACATTTGGAAAACCTCAGGATCCCTCGCATATGAGAGGCAACACAACCGTCTGTAGGACCAAATTGCACAAAAACACAGCAGTGCGTGCACACACACACACTCATACTAACTCTCGCAACATCCTCACACCCCACCGTTCCCACCCCTGCGGTTAAAAACACCTGCTTGGCAGCACTGCTCTGAGATAAATTATAAAAGGTTGGCACGTTCGCCAGTGATATGTGGGGACAATCTGATAATCAACCCCTCTCTTTTTGTGAAGAGGAAATTATGCCAGAAATTATCTTTTTGTTTTTCTTTTCTTCCTTTTTTTGTTTGAATATAAATACTACTCTGGTTGTCTGCCATATTGGCAGAAGAGTATGAATGTATTAGCCAGCCAAGGCCATAATAAGGAAGTTTAAAAAATATAAAATAAAAAAAACCCTCAGACACATTGAAAATTGTGGAATGTAATGTTATTTGGCAAACCAAGGTGAATCTTGGAGATATTAGATCTCATGTGAAAACACCCCCATCTTCCCACCATCCGAGCCCTACCCTAAGTCCTACCTCACCCATTAAATTGATCAAGCTAGCATGTCATCAGGCTGCTTGCCAACCCCCCTCCACCTTTCCCTGAGGGCCCTACACATGTCTGTGCGCTCTCAGCCTAGCAGACCCACATGCAGGCATGCAGATAATCCTACGCTGGAAGGGTTGTTTGTTGCCAGTCAGCAGCACTTACCTGAGCGTCTCCACCGCCCCAAGCTCAGGCAGCTGTGGCTCCAGTAGTTAAACTGTGGCAGCCATGTTCTATTTGGCTCGCAACCTTCTCCGTCACTACTCAGTGAAAGGTCTGCAGGTAAAGACACTTTGTCTCGCATAGGTAGACCCCCCCCCCCCCCCCCCCCGAAAGGCTGTTGACTATCGTTCTTCGCCATCCCTGATGTCTGTTAGCGTCGGTTTGTCCACAAGTTCAAGTATGGTCTGGCTGTGACATGAGAACATGGCCTGTAGCCTTCCAGTGTTAACTCTGTCCACACTGGTGAACCCTGAATGCTGAGGATTTGTTTGCGGGAATGGATTAGGATTACAAGAATAGTCAAATAATGCACCATTTGATGTGCCTATCTAGAGTTATAACCATTTCCAAAATATATAGTCAGGGCACGGCAATATATGCCTCAGGAGTCTGGGCAAGCTTTGTCCTTACCTACGTTAGAAAGGTATGTGGAGGTATGTCTATATTCACACATGTTATACACATACATATACATATTTACAACTATCGCTATATTACTAATGATTATTGATAACTTAGCCGTTAAGCTTAATTAAATATAACCTGACCTTGTATTGATTACATAGAAACTCTTGTTATTGAGCTATGCTATATGACATGTATTGCTGATTAGATGACTAGTGACCTTTTTTTTATTTTTATTGCTTCTGTGAGGGTCATTCCGACAGCCTTGAGTAAGTTTGGCCAGGCTCTGTGGTCATAGGAGGAAAAAAACAAAAAAGAAACAAAAAACTTTCTTTGCACAAGCAAGTGTATGATCAACATCCAAGAGAAAAAAGGCAGTGTCTTCTGAAAGGGCTGTTGAAATACAGGATATCTTTACTTACTTGTGGAGACCACGTAGCTAGCTGGCAGCCCTTCTCAACCGCTGAATCAGCTCCTGTCAGTTGATCACATGCTGTATGACACCATAGAGTTTGGCTGCTTCTGGAATGGCCCAGGTGTATGCTTCACTGAGGGATGTATTACTACTACTATTATTATGATGATGACTATGATAATGATTGCTCTATTATGACTATTTCTATTCTCTTATATGCCATTGATATACGTATACGTTAATTGCGATGTATAACTCTCTCTTTATATATATAAATATTATGTATCCATGTATGAATATTATACTTAATGGTAAATAGATGTCCATGTATGCTAAGTGGGCTGTCCATAAAGGTACTGATAGAAGGAGAAGGGGGCACCTGGGAAAATTTGTTGGCAGAGTGAGTGACGGTATCGGTTGCTTCATTATGCCAGTTTTCTGTGTGACTTCCCCATCACTGTTGCACAATGAGCTTAGGTTGATTGGGCAGTAGGCATTTCATAGGATAATTAGAAGTTACAGAAGTATACATGTTATAAACTTTCCGGAAAGACGAACCCATTTAGATTCTTGACGAAAAAGGCTTAGGGCGCTAGTTTTGATTCCGTCGATCGGTCAGTCAATCAAGAGGTGGGAAGTTTGAAGAGTTCCCTGTCCCCCTGCCCCAAGTACTCTGTGATGATGTAATAATGCAACTTCCCAGTACCTGAGTTGCATAAGCTGCCCATGACCGCACACAAAGCATACATTGATATTTATGTTTGTCTGCATAGCGCCTTAAAAGATATATACATATACAATTATAAAATGCCCCTAACATATATAATCTTACTCTTCCAATATATGATATAATGATATATATATATATATATATATACACTTAGAAACTCATATAAGGAAAATAGGTAACAGGTGATGGATGTGTTTGTAGTGATTTTCTTTCTCTCTGGTTGTTTGCAGAGTGTGGTTGTCTGTTACGTGCACAGCCTCTCTCCTAGCCTCCCCTTAAAAACTCTATCCTAATTTAGACCATCATGAACTAGGAAGGAATGAGGGAGGCAGAGCAGTGCGTCAGACCATGGTCTCTTTCAGTTTATGTTCCAAGCTGGAGTGGTTATCCCTCCCTTTTCATGGATGAAAGGCCTGCTCCACACGTTTGCAAACAGTCATATCAGAGGACTAGGATTTCTGACCACGGCTGAGAGAGAAAGAGAGCGAGAGCGAGAGAGCTTGGAGAAAAGATGAAGAATCACTCCCCACGACCCTGTCCGTCCCTTCCCAGTTTATCTTCACAACGCATTCTGAACATGGAACTAGAATCTTTTGGGTTCTTTTGGAGATTAAGATCACGCGTGGTTAGATGATTTATGTGTTCAGCTCTTTCAGCTAAAGAAAGGAGTTTTTTTTTTTTTTTTTTTTTTTTTTTTTTGTAAATCAGCCCACTCAACACACTGGTAAGATTACTCACCCACTGTCATGTAATTTCCTTAACAGGGTGTTCAGTGTATAATTTCAACAAGTCCCCTTCAGTAGGTTATGTTTCAACCATGTTCAGAAGAATAACAGTGGAGAAACTCACCTAGTTTTATTACAATTTTTTTTCTTCAGTGTCTTGGTTGGCTGAAAAGAATCAGGGTTTTCAAAAAGGTGAAAAACAATGCCTCTTTTTGTACTGTGTTTTTACATTTGTTTGTTTTTCATTTCTCCTTTTTTCCCTGGTTGGAAGAGAAGTATGATCACATTGGACCAAATCTCATGGAAGTGTTTAACAATAAAGAGATTGTTTTAGAAAAAAAAAGGTGTCGTCGTATGTTCAATTTTTGCAGGTTATGTCTAGCAGATTGAGGATTGTGTGTCATGAGTGCCTGTGCTGACCAAACATTGCAAGAACTCTCAGTGGAACCACTGAATAGTTTACCAACAATACCTGAACACTTGTCCAACACCAACGTTGAAGAGGGGGAAACATGACCTTGCTTAGGCCTGATGATAAACAGCCGTTATACTATAAATTATAAAGTTTATAGGCTTTATGGCATTCATGGGAGGGACTGGTTATTTGCCACGTGCTCTAACTCCTTAATCTTAAATGGAATGCAACTCTGTAGTGTAGTCTCTCATGTAGTGATTGAAATCAGTGTGGTCTTCTTTCTAAATTGGTGACAGTATCGAAAATGTTCTATGGATGTGGTGCTTTAGAGTGAAAAGATATTAAACGTGCTGAAGAACACCAGAGGTCCCAAAAACATGCTCACCCATTGTCAAGTAGATTTGCAATATTTTGAGCTTCGATTTCGAACATTTGTCCATTATCACAATAAGCAATACGGTTAGACGGTGCTAAATAAAACTCTATGCAGGTTTATCGGAAATCGTGCTTGAATCATTTCATAACAGATTTTATTTTTTATGTTTGCGTAGCTTAGATAACCAGAAGTTGAATGCTATTGGCTTTCGCTCTGAAAATGACGTTGCGTAGAGTCAACCAGAACCTTACAATCGTTCCAAGGCGGTGTTTTTGCTACCACTGTGACTACTGATTGGTCAAAAAACATCAAATCACAGTGAGTACAGCAGATCTGGGCGGGATTTGTTGAGTAACATTACGGACTTTGGAACTTGTGGGCTCAAGGAAAGTTTCAGAACTATTGGCAGTGATCAATTAGACCCTTTGGACGCTACATGTCAAAACCCTAGCCTTAGTCAGTTATAATAGTCAGTTTGTACCCTACGATGTCTTCAGAGATTCCGGAGATTTTCAAAGCCTTGCTTGAGTATCCATTCTCAATCCCCAACTTTGATGACGGTAAGAACTAGGCTATACATTCAACAACATGTTTATCATGTTTTTTTTTTTGCTCTGAGCTTTGCCGGTCAAGTTGCCTTGGAGGAGAAGCAGTGACGGCAACATGCTTGCAAATTATGCAGACTACATGAGATCCATGTAGCCTTAATGTTGAAAACGTTCTGGGGAAAACTCAGTCAGACTCTTCAACATCTTAAAAGGCTAAGCAATCCGAATTACATGGTGTATAATACAGTCTGTCGGGTGACAGAAAAACAGTCGACCAGTGTCAGTTTCAACACAAAACGGAAATCGCACAGAATAAAACACGCATCTCTGTCTGAAAATCTGTAACCACGCGGTCTTCATAATGCTGACTAAACCACCTGTGGCTGTCGCGTAGTTCATCTGAATCCTGAATGCGTGTGAAAATCAGGACCCACGGAAATATTTACATAAAGTATAAAATCGATAATTGGACTTGATCCGCTATATTTCGTAGCTGGTATTTATCAGTGTTTCTTGAGTGGGCGCCCTGTATTCCTCGAAATGCAGCTTTCAGGTTTACACTCTGTCCCACATTATTACGTAACTTCATATCAGGTTAGAACGCACTGTGTCGACATTATTTGATAATTTTTTTGGGGGGGGGGGGGGGGTTAGAACCCATAGCTGGGACCCCGATGTCCTTTGAGTGGGTAATGCATTCAGAGTGTATTAATTAAGAGAGTGTACTGTGGATATAAGTCTGGATAAAGTGTCAAAACCTGCTCGAAAGCAAATGTAAAAAATCAACTTGAGTGAAAGTTAGGAAAGG
Source organism: Clupea harengus (assembly GCF_900700415.2). NCBI lineage: Eukaryota > Metazoa > Chordata > Actinopteri > Clupeiformes > Clupeidae > Clupea > Clupea harengus. The sequence continues at coordinate 9,393,657 of NC_045174.1, read as the reverse complement.
TCCTACTGTGCCGCCCAAGTCACTATTTGTATCTGATGTAATTTGAGTAAAAACATATTTCAGTTTAATAATATAACTTTGTGTAGGATACAGGTCAGATTACACATTTACAAAATAATTTTAGTACAGGTACTCGGATTGCTGATCCTAAACCAGAAAACTATAGCCTTGTAGTAGCCTGTCAGTCAACACGACAGCTGCAGTAAGTTCTGATTTGTACATTGATCAGCATTCGTTAAAAGAAATCCAAGGTGATTATCAAAGCGTTTGACATGGCCAATGCAGCCTTGAGTTGTCTAATTTGGTAATGTGCAGGGGAGATTGTACTTGGCCAACTATAGCCTCTGGAAATAATAAAACGATTAAGATTCTTTACTACTTTAGGACAATTGGTTGAATCTTTTCGGGTTATCACCTAGGCCTACCGTAAGTGAAGTCAGGCAAGAAGGTGTCTGTCAAATTGTGTGCGAAGAAACACAACTTTGAACTACCACTAGGGTGTGCCATTTACTCTTCTGAATTGTCATTCAAGGTCATTAAAGTCCGTGACTTTAGGCAGACAGCCTTGAGAGCCGAGGACTACAATTAATTAGTAAAGGCTTTAATGAACAAGGTGAACTGTGCTTTGGTGGAAGACAGTTTGTGAACATAATGTGGCTATATAATCATGATACTGGGTAGGTTAGAGTAGCCGACATACAGCATTGCCTAAGTTTTGCTGCTGCAAAATGATACAAACGTGACAGTGTCCTAGGCTACTCTCGGTTGTTTGTATGTCAACATACGATTGTTCCACGTATTCGTCTGTGTGTGTGTGGGTGGAGAGTGTTCAGTACAGATCTTGATGTGGCAAAATTGTCGGTAGCCATTGGTTAGTCCGAGAGCTTCGAGTACGATGGCAGGTCGAGGTCAGGCCCTGTGTAGGTTGTGTAAACAATTTCTAAACCAGTCACAATAGAATCTGTTGGTTACTGACGGAACCTGAGCTAAATTCGTCCTTTATTATCACACCACCCCTTGTTTATAACCACGCCTATGGTCTATGGCTAGACCGATTGGGACATAGTGGCATATTTACGTAAACGTTTTTACACGTGTGTGGACATGTGACGTGTACTTTTAGTCAATTGACAACAGAATGTAGGATCATTCACTGCGGACTACCAAGTCCTATGAGTGCGGTAAACATTTGTATTCACTGAGGGGTAAATGTGTGCTGGCATAAACAATAATATAATAAATAAGTATGGCATATATATATGGCATATATGGCATATATATAATAAAAGTATGGCAGGTTGAAATGTTGCCTATTTAACTTGCGTGGCAGTTGGAATATCTGGGAATTACCAATTTAGGCTTGAAAGAATATGACACACTAAAGTGGTCTTGTGTTCTACAAATATATGCTACAATACTGTGCGTAATAGTGTATGGAAAACAGGCTATATAACTTTTCAGGTAGCCAATGACGATTCTCTTTAAAGCCATAAGGGTGGGGCCCTGACGTATGTACTTATATATTTAGATTGAAAGAGCACGGGTAGCCTATCCAAAGCCTGAATTTATTATTTTTTTGTAGAATAGGCGCGGTTTCGCCTTATTATTGAATCAGCGAAGGATGTGAATCGGGCTAGTTCGGTCAGAACTGAAAGAGAAGCAGAGAGAAGTCGGTAATTACGCAGAATTGTAATACTCATTCGGGGATCACAGGTTAACGATTACAACTCTGTGATGTCTGTGGAACCCATCACAGTCACGCTGGGAACAGATACCAGCACATCTAGTTCCTATTCGCTGGCTTTAAAGAAAATACTTGAAATACCCCCGCCGAATTTACTCGAAGGAGACGACGGTAAGCTGTGTTACACTGTATTGTTTGGGGTAGGTGCTGTCTACTCGGGCAACATGTGAACAGCCATGTGAACTGTCAACGGCGTATTAAAATTGCATTTACAGGGTATTGGTTCACAAAATGTGGATTATAAATCTTTCTCAGCCCAAAGGTCGTCGCAAAACTGTCAATGAAGACACGTACTGTGACGTTGGGGGAAGGGGTGATGCTGGGGAGGCTATTTTGTACGCATGCGGATATGTAGAAGCTTCATGGCCACAAATTGTCAAATAGCACATTAGAATTTGACTACTTTGTGTCGATAAATAAAGAAGCACCTACCAGATATGGTATGTAAATACACCAAGTTTTTTCCGTTTCCTTTTCTCGAAATTAAAGTTTTATGGGTTGTGTAACTGTTCTCGGCTGTTAAGTGCCTCTCCATCCAGTGGTGTCGCACTTTGTCGGATGGTGTTGGAGACCTCATGAAATTATTTGGAACTCGTTGTCCTTTTGAGTCGGTATATGTTCTAGGTAACACATTCAGGGTATGTTAATATGAGAGTCTGGATAATGTGTCAACCTGCTCAAAAGCACACGTAAAAAAATCAACTTGAGTAAAAGTAAGGAAAGGTCCTACTGTGGAGACTATTTCAGCAGGTACTTAGAAGTTGTAGCCTAAGTAACATTTCAGTTGAATAATATACCTGTGTGCATAAGCAGGATGCATAGTGTTAAAACATTACAAAATTATTTTAGTCTAGGAAACTTGGATTTCAGTAACGCAGTAAAGTAAAGCACCGCCTCCTAAAATAAAACGTGTATGAGTGATGTTGGATAAAGTAAGTACTGATCGTGTGTGTGTGTGTGTGTGTGTGTGTGTGTGTGTGTGTGTGTGTGTGTGTGTGTGTGTGTGTGTGTGTGTGTGTGTGTGTGTGTGTGTGTGTGTGTGTGTGTGTGTGTGTGTGTGTGTGTGTGTGACCTTATATGTTGTAGATGTTATAGGTCCATGCTTATTTAAATTTGTGTGTTTCAGAAAATGACAAAGAAAAGCTGTGCACGGGAGAAGGTATGGATGGCATTGGAGCTATCGCTGGGATGGGACCCTCAGCTGCCCTAACCCCTGCCATCTGGGACAAAACAATCCCTTACAATGGGGATTCCTTCCACCTTGAGTACATGGACCTGGAGGAGTTCTTGATAGAGAATGGCATCTCCGCAAACATTGAAGAAGGATCCAAGAAGAGCCCGAGCGAGGGGGAGTCTGTGGCGGAGGCCGAGACATCATCTCCTGTGTCCAGTGTGGTCAGCAAAGCTGAACTGCTTCCCTTTCTGGAGCTGGAGCATTGTGAGGAGGAAGTAGTCACCGGGGAGAGTGGATCTGCCACAGGTCAGCAAGACTGTTGTTATAAACAAGTATGTATCTGTAGATTGTAGTTCAGACACAGTGATAGGCTCCATGCAGTCTAACGTGGAGTGTCTAACATGGCCTAATGTGATGGATGATTTTGTACTTTTTATTCTTGGTATTACTGCTTAGTTAGTGCTTTAATAAATCAAATAAATCCAGTTTGCATGTCATGGGACTTGATGCAAATCAAACATACTTTTTCTGGCTAATCCTCATCTCCTTCCACATGGGATCATAGAGGAGGAGTGCATGACTCCTGAACCCGTTGACCCAGATGAAATCGAGGTGGAGGTGAACTTTGAACCCGACCCGACAGACCTTGTGCTTTCCAGCGTGCCTGGTGGTGAGCTGTTCAACCCCCGCAAACACCGCTTTAGTAGCGAGGACCTCAAGCCACAGCCAATGATCAAGAAGGCCAAGAAAGTATATGTTCCTGATGAGCAGAAGGTGAGTCGTGTGGGGAAAAGTCCTATAACGTTACATGATGTATAAACACTATATGATGGCCAGTGGTGTAGGGCTTGTGCTGTGGGTAAACTTCAGATAGATGCTGACAACCATGGAATTTGAGCCTCAATACTAACACACACCCCTCCTGTGTCAGAGGGATCGGGTTTCGAGTACAGGGTGGGACTGTGCATCTCGCTGTGCAGGTTGCATGTATATATAAATGTATACAGACAGGCTGTATAAATGTGATGATGAAGGTGAACTATCATGTAGTGCTCGTGAAGCCTAAACAACTCCATGCCTGACTCGTTGTGTCCCGTTTTAACCATTGTGTACCATTGTTTTCTTTACCTTTTCTCAGAATGACAAGTACTGGGAGAGGCGGAAGAAGAATAACTTTGCAGCCAAACGGTCACGTGACGCCCGGCGACTGAAAGAGAACCAGATCACAGTGCGGGCGGCCTTCCTTGAACGAGAGAACACAGCACTGCGGCAGGAGGTGGCCGAGCTGCGGAAGGAAAATGGCCGCTTCAAAAACACAATGTCTAGCTACAAGGCCAAATATGGACCCCTGTAAGTCTGTACGAAAGGTCATGGCTGGGTCATGCACTCAAACGGGGCAGGGTCACCGGGCTTAACCCAGGAGAACCCAGTGCTATTATGTAGCTCTTTAACATCCAGGCTAAATTCAGTTTTCCAGTCCTCACTCTTTGCACCAGTGCATTATACATTCTCCCCAACAAGTACCACAAGTGAAGGAATTTAACATATTTTCCTGTGTAGAAGTTAGAATTTAGAAATGAGGAGGATGGGGTTGATGAATGGTTATTTTCTACTGGCACCAATGCCACATTATGTCGCCTAATTAGCCTACACTGTTAGCAGGCAAAAAGGGGGAAAAAACATGTCTGTTTTACACATCAAATCAATCAGAAAAGTCAATGGCAAATCTGGGTATGACCTCTTCCCCCAAGACTGACCTACTCTTTCTCTTCTTTTTCAAGTGCACCGGCAGAAGACCTCTAGATCATACTTGTGCGTGTCTATTTTTATGGGATCGGGGAGGACTGGGTTATACAGCATACAGAAAGTGTAGTGTGTAGAATGCATGGGGTGTAGACTGCATACTGCTTTCAAAAGGCGAAGAGGATGAAGAGAAAGTCAGTGGCTGGATTATTGTGAGTTTTAAGAATGTGAGCCGTCTCTATGATGGTTATTTTTATTGTGTTCTTTTTATTTGAAACACTTGCCTTTTTTGATTTGTTCATCTGTGTATGTACAGTGTTCGGGGGTTTCAACTCTATTTTTTTTTTTTTTTGTTCTATTGACATACTGCAGCAAAGTGTGTTCTGTTTCATGTTTTATAAATGGACGAGGACTGGTCCAATGCGAGGTGTGAGTAACAGTGGGTGGGCAATGGGATAGGATGAGCACAAAGATCGGCCTGAAGTGGTCAGCCACGGCTTGCGTCAAAGTAGATTTGTCACTTCTATCTAGTAATGAACTCATTTGCTTCCTTGTCATCTTTGTCGTTTGACTTGACTTTCAAATTTCACTGTCGAAGAAATTGATGTGAATGAAAGCAATCAGTGACTAAACTAATGTTTGCATGTTCTCCCCGTGTTCACAAGGGGTTTCCTCCACTAAAAACCCCAACAGAAAAAAACAGGTCTGTCCCTGACCAAGACAGACGGTTCACCTCACCTGGTCCCCGGGCGCTTAAAAAAAGCTGCCCACTGCTCCTGGGGTCCTGGAGGAAGGACAGTCCGGAATGGGATAAATGCAGAAGATAAATTCACAAACAACCTCAGGCCTGTGTGTCCTGTGTCGCCTCCATGTATTCACGTGTGTTGCAGTGTGCAGTGAGTCGCTTGTGCGATTTAAAGTCTGACAATTATATTATTTTGTAATTTGTTCACTATCAGACAGCAGTCTTTAAATGCTTCCATTAGAGGTAGATATGCATGGTCCCGGCATTCGTGCTTGCAGTGCAGTGTTGTGTACAATCTGTCTACCTGTGCTGTTTATTCAAACTGAACATAGAGTCTGATGTTTATTTGTGAAAACATATCACCTGTTTGTCCTGGCTTATGTTCCAACGCATGTACTTAGTCAGAGAGTTCATCTTTGCGAAGATGAAACCATACCAAGTAATTTCTTCACAGGTAAACTGCTTTGCTTACTGTCTGACCTGGGTGTTATTTTACCAAACAAGATTACTGACTTATCCAGATAACTGCCCTACGCTAAACCAAAAAAAATGGCACTGTGTCAGCTTTGTGTTTTAACAGTTATCCAGTTGACTCAGAAATATTGCTTGGTAAGACATCCTTTTTAAAAATGTTCAATATGTGCACTTTTGTTGACTGTATAGAACCACAAACTGGTTCACCCCTATACTCTGGGATCTTATGGAGGTCATCACCTGACTGTACAGCACATGTGAGAAGCCTCCTCCTACAGCTCATGTTCCATATTGAGCGTAACACGCAAGTGGCCTCAACTGAAATAGAACTGGTTAGCACTTTGATATATACTGGGTCACAGGTCAACCAAGATGGTTTCTTCACCTCAGCCACCGACAGTTCAGGAAGTCTTTGAATTACTTTTCTGCAGTAGAAAGAGGGCAGCACCGTCTTAGACGAGGACCCAAAACCCTCAAGTGTCTTAAACTGACTCCATACAGCACTCAGTGTTGCCTGTTTACACCAGGCTCCAGCGTGTAACATATCAGGAACCAAACTTGGATTCTCAGTTAAATCCTCTGTTGTCTTCAGCCAACACGTGTTTTTGTTTGTTGCCATAGTGTCTTCATACTGTGCTTCAGTAGTAAAATAGAGCTCAGTGTAATTACAAGAGGCATGTACTTGGTGTAGTCTTCATCATCATGAGTCCAGGATTATTTATGATGATTTATAAATAAAGTTCTGGAGAAGCCCATGGGGATGATCACCCCATTTCTGCATTCCAAGAGATTTAAACCTGCTTTACCTCTCCCTATGTCATGTATTCTGGAGTAGCTAAGCATCCTACCTCTTCCATTTCACTAGCTCTAAGATCACATTACCCCATATCCACGCAATCTCCACTGTAGGCATCCCAGGACCACAGCCAGCTACCAAGCCAAACATGCATGTTATTAGTGCTCTAAATCAAGCATCCTGATGGGCAAACTAGTGAAATGCTCCTTCAGTCCTTCCAGGAGTTTGCAATCTTATGTTTTCACAATTTCATGCAAATTTCTGCATAAAACATTCATGGAATTTCTGCATTTGATTTTATTTAACAGAAAATCACAGCAATTTCAACTGCAATTTTTGGAGATACCTGCAGCAAATTCAGTCACTTTTGGTGATGATAATTACAACAAACCCACTCAAGGTCCTGGAGGGACTGCTCTTTGCCAATTGAAGAGGTGGGTTTAGCTTCACAAAAAGGGAAAAAATTATTCACGCATGCATTAGGTTTAACTGGACTCAGGGATGTTTACCATTAAAGTTAAAATTTTATCATTTCAATGAAAGCTCAGCCATGTGTATTTCTGTCTGTGCATTGCCACCATATCCTCTGCTCATCTACAGTTTTCTATTTACACTATTTGAACTGTTATCACATTTCCTATGATAGGCTTCCAGTAATTTACAGCAGCATTAAGAATAAAAACATCAGGCTCAATAAGAATCACTTGAGCTTCCTGGCTCGCGATTCTGGCCATCTTTTTAAATGTTTTTTTTTTTTTGTTAACTTTGGAAGCAGCAAGTTCTGAAAGAAAACACCGTTATACAAGCCCTTATTTTACATTGGCAATGCATATGCCTCTTTGTAATGTTTTTTTCTTGCTTTCCAGTTTTTGTTCTGTATAAAGCAGATCGTTCCTGCCTTTTATTGTGATGTGTTGTAAATATAAATTAAAAACCTAGTGATAACAAGGTCACATTTACTTGTGGTTGTCTTACTGCGATGGTCAATGCATTTTGACAAAAGAGCTAGGACTGACAGCATTACTTCCCTGTATCAGTTTTCACTCCAGATGCCAGGCCAACAATGTCAAGACTGAATGTACTGTGAGGACTTCCTTTTAGACTCCTTTTATTCCTCTAAGTTCACACACTTACTGTCTTACCTGTGTGTCCAGTCTTTGTGTTTTCTGGATCTCATTTCTTTCAGGTGTTTCACTATCTGGTATTATTTTACATTGGTCAGACTTTGCAATGTAAACAGGAATATCAATAAACCTTGAACAAATAATCAAAATTAATATTGGGGTACCTTATGTTTACACCAGTCGCCATTATAGGCAAATGTTTTTTTTTTGTGTGCGTGTTTTGACAAAAAAAATGTTGCTAACTTCAGATCAGACATTCAGTGTTCAGAATTGAGCAGATTGAGACAAAACAGATGCCCCAACAGCATAGCTATTCTTTCAGAATGATGCACATTTCTCTTGCTCAACATGAGGGGAAATAACAATATAGCTTGATGGCATGTTTCGGTTTATGTTTCAATCAATAAAATCATAGCGCAGTAGCCCTGTGAAAGCGAGGCATCCATGACTTGGTTCTAATCCCTACAGCTAGTAATATAACAAATGTCAACAAAAACTAAATCGCATAAATGCCTTCAATGTAGAGCCCTTTACATGAATTCCTGCAGCAGATGCTTTACACTCACACTCACTGCAAGAACACAAATCACTGGTAATTGTAATAAACATTGTAATAATAATTCTTGTACAGTGTCACTGTCATTCTTGTGCAATGAGAGATCAATTTAACATAAAAAATGAATATCAGAGAGGCTTGCTTTCTGAATGTAGCACATAATAGGAGTAGGAGGAATATGTGTTGTGGTCTTACATGTTGCTTGAGAAGGAACACCCTTTTGTGCTTCCTTCCTCTAACACAACTGACCCACTACTGCCTCTAGACAAAAAAAAGAACAATATTTCTGTAAAAAAGAAACTTTATTATACCAAAAAACCCCTGATTAAGAACAGAAATGTGAACTTCTTGGCTAAATCTGAATCATCATTCTCCACAGATGACTCGTCTTTTCTTCACCTCTTCTTAAAGCCATACTTTTTCCTCTCGTAGAAAAGGTCAGTCTTGGAGCTTCCGAGATTCACAATCTTGGGACACCCATCACGCTGTGTAAGGATGCAAAAGGAGGAAATGTCATAATAATATTCTCATATATAGAACAGAAGTCCCTTTACTGACACCAGCATCCGTTTGTGAGTGTCTAACAAAATGTAGGTGATGGAGTTAGTCATTATAATGCACGTATTGAGATTAACATCATCACAAAAAAGGTAATTAAACATTATTATTTATCTTTTGTCCACCCATCAATTCCCATTGATCACCATTTGTTCAAGTAAAAAAAGAATCAATAACTAGAAAAAAGAACTAAAATAACTAAAAGAATCAATAACTAGATTTGAGTCCTTGTTGTCTCGTTATCAACTAGAAGTGATACACTAAATAGACAGACATACCAGCAAGAAATGACTGACCAATATATTCAATTTAAAAAAGATATAAAGATGGCAAAACATAAGTATGTGTGGATCATGAAGGTGTATACTGACATCTTTCTCTTGGATTGTGCATTCTTTGCAGTAGTACGCATCTGACACGCCTGGTCCTCCACAGATCACACAGCGTCCCTGGTAAGACCCATAGTTGCACTCGTCACAAATCCGCACTAGCGTACAAGGTCTTACGTAAGAATCGCAGATGACACATTTTCCATCACCTAAGACAAACAGAAAAGAATGACACCATACCATGGAACATCATAAAACATGCATAACTGCACAACACATTATGAAAAGAACATTATTTGAACTACAGGGGTTGGACAATTAAACTAAAACACTGGCCAATATAGTGTTTGAGGTTTCACGCCTGTATAGGCATGGCCTCGTGGCCAACCTTCACTGATTTCCCATTCCATCAGTAAGAGCAAAGTGTGAAGTTTGATTTAGCAGAGCAATAGCACAGCTGTACATAAAACATTGCAATCCACACAATGGGAGACATATCAGAGTTCAAAAGGGGACGAATTGTTGGTGCGCGTCTCGCTGGTGCATCTGTGACCAGGACAGCAAGACTTTGTGGTGCATCAAGAGCCATGGTATCCAGGGTAATGTCGGCATGCCACCACGAAGGACGAACCACATCCAACAGGAGTAACTGTCGATGCAAGAGGAAGCTGTCTGAAAGGGATGTCCAGGTACTCACCTGGATTGTATCCAAAAAACATAAAACTGCCAACTCAATGCAGAATTAAATATGCACCTCGACTCCTGTTTCTACCCAAACTGTTCCTCAGGAGCTCCACGGGGTCAATACTCATGGTCGGGCTGCTATAGCCAAACCTTTGGTCACGAGTGCCAATGCCAAACTTTGGTTTCAATGGTGCCAGCAGCGCAAATCTTGGGCTGTGGACAATGTGAAACATGTATTGTTTCCAAATCCGTGAGAGTTACAGGGTGGAGAAGTCCCAAAGATGCTTATCACCCGGACATGCCCAGAGTGAAACACGGAGATAGATCAGTGATGGTTTATGCTGCAATATTATGGCATTACCTAGGCCACATACTTGTTCTAGATGGGCACGTCACTACCAAGGACTACCAAACCATTCTGGAGGACCATGTGCACCCAATGGTTCGAGCATTGTACCCTGAAGGTGGTGCCGTGTATCAGGATGATAATGCACTAATACACACAGCAAGACTGGTGACAGAGTGGTTTGATGAACATGAAAGTGAAGTTGAACATCTCCCATGGCCTGCACAGTCACCTGATTTGAATATTATTGAGTCACTTTGGGGTGTTTTGGAGGAGTGAGTCAGGTAATGTTTTCCTCCACCAGCATCACGCAGTGACCTGACACTGTTCAGCAAATGGAATGGCTCAAAGTCCCTCTGGCCACTGTGCAGGTCTTGTATCCGTCAGCTCCAAGACAAATTGATGGTGTACTGGCGGCAAAAGGAGGCCCTACACCATACTAATAAATGATTGTGGTCTAAAACCAGGTGTTTGTTTCATTGTCCAACCCCTGCGTATGTTAACGGTAAAAAAACGCATGGAAACTGAACTGTAAACACAATTTAAAACCAATATGTAATTGGGAAACAAACTTACATTTTTCACATAACCTCCCGATAGCTGTAAGACAAATAAACCACACAGCAGATAAGTAACTTCATAATTACTTTGAGCATGGGGAAATTCAGGCAACAGGCAACAACACAACCAGTGTAAGGTTAGCATTTCGCAGCACGTAAGTATGCTAGCTAGCAGGCAGTCTATGATAAGCATTAGTCAAGTATTATATTACCAACTCCTAAACGCTGCACTTTTATGAACGCCACGTGAAAAGTGGTTTATTTATGATTTCTTAATCGAAATGTAAGTACTACCTCTACCAATGCCATCACTGATATCTTGCATATCTATCGTTAGCTTTCTAGCCTGGCTAGCTAAAGAACGCGGCTACCCACTGTAGTTTATGTTACACTCTTCATAACCATTTGATAATTTCAGATATATCAAATAAATTAAATCACACAGTGGAAGTACACGTCATCTCACATTACTTACCGACACCAGCCTGTTTCCTGCAAAAAATCAAATCTGGATGATGTTTAGCCATTGTACTTAAACTACCAACCACAGACGTTCAGCACCAACGCCGTGCCGGATATGTCCTTTGAACTTTCACCCGAGGAAAACTTTAACCTTTCAACTTAAGGAAATCTACTTTGTCGAATTAATTTATTATACCGTAGATAACACTAAATGGCAATTTAGTTAATATTATTAATATTACTGAACACGTACTAGAAATACCATTCGACGATATGTGTCGGAATTTAACAAAGTCAATCTAAGTCAACAAAATTATAATATCGCACATGTATAAGATGTGTTTAATACATTTTACAAAAATTTGGACTCATCGCCCTGTTTTTGTTATCATATTAAAATGTAAATTGTAAAGGTTCAGATACTATGTGAGGAATGAGTGTTATGGGTACCATGTGACGTCACTGTGTTTCAGCGCCGCCATATTTGTGTCCGACAGAGAATCAGAATCAGAAAGGTTTTTACTGCCAAGTAGGTTTTCACCTACCAGGAATTTTTTGTGGTACGTTGGTGCAAACAATAAACATACACAATAAACAATAAACAATACACATATAAAGTTATTTTTCAAACAGCAGGAGTGTGCAAATAACAGTTCGGGTAAAGTGTCCGTGTTCAGGGGCGGGGGTCCCAGGCCTTGTTGATGAGGCCAGCCGCAGACGGGATAAAGCTGCTCAGGTGGCGTGAGGTTTTGGTCGTGATGGACCGCAGCCTTCTGCCGGAGGGGAGTGGCACAAGGAGTTTGTGTCCAGGGTGGGAGGGGTCGGCCATAATCTTCCCTGCACGCCTCAGGGTCCTGGATGCATACAGATCAAAGTTCAAAGTTCAAAGTACTTTATTTGTCATTGTCACAAAAACAACGAGACAGTAGAGGCAGCAACAGACAGCTAAAAATTGAAATTGCTGTGGACATTAACTGCCACAGCTAAATAATAATAAATAACAATCAATGAATAGATAAATAAATATCCCTGAGTAAATTAAAAAAAGAAATATATACATTGAGGTGCATCAATAGTTGCAGGGTGGAGTGTTAAGAGTGCAGTCTATGAGGGCGGGCCGGGCCGGGCCGGGCCGGGGGGGAGGTTGGTCTTGGTTTTGGGTGAGCTGTTGAGAAGCCTTATTGCACGAGGGTAAAAGCTCTTTGCCATTCTGGAGGTGCGCGCTTTTGTTGATCTGAACCTTTTCCCTGACGGGAGTAGCGGGAACAGATAATGGGCAGGGTGGGAAGGGTCCGTGAGGATGCGATTTGAACGCTGCAGGCATCGGGAGGAGGAGATGGAATAGATGTCGGGCAGCTCTGCTCCGATGATCCTGCCTGCTGTTTTAATCAGCCTCTGGATGGCTGCCTGCTCCGCCTTTGTGCAGCTGGAGAACCATACGTTCAGGCAGTATGTCAGCACACTCTCTATAGCGCAGCGGTAGAAGTTGCTCAGTAGTCTCTGAGGAAGGTGTTCTTTCCTCAACTTCCGGAGGTAGAAGAGGCGTTGCTGGGCTTTCCCCAAGACGGAAGCTGTGTTGTTTTCCCAGGACAACTCCTCCGTCAGCGTTAGACCCAGAAACTTAAAAGAGGTGACTCGCTCAACCTCTTCCCCGTTGATGTAGAGTGGGAGATGGTGATTGTGCTGAGCAGACTTCCGGAAGTCAATGATCATCTCTTTTGTTTTCTTTAAGTTGAGACTGAGGTTGTGCTCAGAACACCAGGCTGCCAGGTTTCCCACTTCTTGCCTGTAGGCAGCCTCATTGTTGTTGGAGATGAGGCCAAGCACTGTTGTGTCATCTGCAAATTTAAAGATGTAGTTGGATTGGCAGGAGGGAGTACAGTCATGGGTGTAGAGAGTGTATAATAGTGGGCTGAGCACGCAACCTTGTGGGGCGCCAGTGCTGATGGTCAAATTCGAAGAGTGGTGCTTCCCCAGTTGTACTCTCTGTGTGCGATTGGTCAGGAAGTCCAATACCCAGTTACACAGTGTAGCACTGAGGTTTAAGTCCTGAAGTTTGGAGATGAGTTTGCCTGGAAGGATCGTATTGAAAGCAGAACTGTAGTCTATAAATAGAATACGGATGTAAGTGTTCTTTAGCTCCAGGTGCTCCAGTGCAGTGTGAAGCAGCAGGGCTACTGCATCCTCTGTAGATCTGTTCGCTTTGTAGGCAAATTGGTGTTGGTCAAAGGAAGCTGGTGTGATGCCTCTTATGTGTTTCAAGACCAGCCTTTCCAAACATTTAGCAGGTATGGGGGTGAGAGCCACTGGCCTATAGTCGTTCAGGCATGTGACCGCAGTCTTTTTTGGCACAGGTATGATGGTTGATGCTTTGAAACATGGGGGGACATGAGAAAGGGCTAGAGAGCGGTTAAAAATGTCTGTAAAAACCTCTGTCAGCTGGTCCCCGCAATTCCTTAGTACGCGGCCTGCCACACCATCTGGTCCTGCCGCTTTCCTGGGGTTGATGGTTTTCAAGCAGAGTCTGACCTCGTGGGGGCTCAGAGTGGGTGCAGCAGCGTCAGAAGGTAGGGGCAGAGGCAGCTGACCAGTGTTGTACCTGTCGAACCGTGCATGGAACTGATTCAGCTCTTCAGACAGGGTAGCACAGCTGGACGGGGGGGATGACGCAGTCCCTTTGTAGTCCGAGATTGCCCTTATTCCCTCCCATACTTGTCTCGGATTGGTGTGAGTGTGGAAAAGTTGCTCAACACGTTGCCTGTGCTTGGCTTTTGCAGATTTTATGCCTCTCCTCAGTGCTGCCCTGGCTACGCTGTACGCTGGTGCATCACCTGATCTGTAGGCTGCGTCTCTGGCCTTTAATAGTGTACGCACCTCTCTGCACATCCATGGAGAGATGGTAAATTGCAGCCAATCACATTTTCCGCAGAACGAATGACACGCTGCAGTCTGCTTTTGTCCTTGGCGGTGGCAGCAGCGTACCAGATGGTGATGGAGGAGGTGAGGATGGACTCAATGATGGAGGTGTAAAAGTTCACCATCATTGCCTTTGGCAGGTTGAACTTCTTCAGCTGCCGCAGAAAGTCCTCTGATGTGCCTTTTTGGTGAGGGAGATGATGTTTAGCTCCCACTTGAGGTCCTGGGAGATGATGGTGCCCAGGAAGCGGATGGACTCCACACTGTCAACTGGGGAGTCACTCAGGTGATGGGGGTGGGTGGGGCTGGGTTCTTCCTGAAATCTACAACCATCTCCACTGTTTTCAGCGCGTTGAGCTCCAGGTTGTTCTGTCCACACCAGGTCACCAGATGGTCAATCTCCCACCTGTAGGCAGACTCATCCCCACCAGACATATTAGGGTCACAACCCACGGTCACAACCCACAGAAAGTTCAAAACGCTTAGGGGATATGTTGTGCTGTTGGATGCGGATGCGAAAATACTACATTTAAAAAGTCTAAATTTGAAGAAACTATAAACAGAAAACAATACTATTATTATATTATTATTATTATACTATTACTATATATTAACATTTATGACTACCTAGCTACTATTGGTTACAAAATTCTTATAATACAATTGGAATAATTGTTGAATCGAGCACAAATGTGGCAGCAGGCTTCACGGAAGTGACGTCTTTGGTACCCACGATCAAATGTCTTCATAGAGTGACGTCAAGATTTCTCGTCACATCTTTGTCAGTGAACAAAATGGCAACCTACTGCTTAACTGTCACCCGGCTTCGGGTAAGTGATAACTTTTCAGTAATTGTTGATAAGTCCGTGTTGTGTTTCTCACTCGTTTAATTTTAGAAATATGTTTAGTTTCATATGTATAAATGACAGTTTCTGTAAAAGTTTTGCCCCTTGCGGTAGCTGGCCTAACCTAGCTGAATCTCAGGTCACCGTGTTCTGAGAATCTAGCCTAGCTTGGTAGCTAGCTGGCTACGTTTGCAGCAAGCTACTGTTTTACCTATTTGGATTGGGTGAAAGTTTGTCAATTATATGTTTATACCCCTCAGTTAGAAAAAGATGTAGTCTGGCAAACGTATTATCGCAAATTCCTTGAGTGACAGCCAAAATGTCTTCGTCCATCGTTGTTGAGAATCGTCTTAGGTTAGCAAGGTTAACACAAGGTGACAAACAAGCTAGCTGGCGTTAGCTATCTCTACGGAGCATAGCAACCACTCAGTGCTGTGGGCGCTGGCTGTGTAGAAGACGAATATTAGACGAACTGAAACAATGACTATGCGTTTTCGTAGAGGGTGTGTATATTTAACATATAACTCATGTTCTCCCGAGAAATAAAAAATCGATACTGTCACTTAATGCCTCTAATTTGTCAATATATGGTCTTGTTGATTGTTAACTGAATATATCATAACGTCAGCTAAACGGTAATTAACCTATGAAGCTCTTGTGACGTTAATTTCTCAGCCAAGAATATTCGATAGGGTCATTTTCTTTACTTTCTGTTGTTTTTACCTGATCACCGTTAAATCCAAGGTTAAATCTGTATGTGCTTGGTTATCATGACGTGGCCTGTAATGATCTGAACAGCTGTCGGAGTAGCGATGTTGCGATGTTTTTGCCTTAATACTGGTCAGATTCATTTGACCCATCCTGCTTAAGGAAATTATGAATCCACATCTACTCAAAATGTCTTGATACTGGGCCTTAGCCAAGCAGCACTTTTGAGTCCGCTCTTACGACCATTTTTTGGTTGTCCTTAAGTGACCCCTAAGGGAACGTACCCCTATCTGCTGTATTTGAATGTAACTATACCATGGTACTGCTGTATTGCCATTTTCTCTGTTATGTAATGTCATCTAGGCTAGTGTAGGAGTGAAATCTGGCATTGTTTATTTTACGCACACAGCCTAATGGTACAAGTGTCAGATGATGTTTGCCTGCCCATGCTTTGAATAGATAAACAGAAGATTGCCTCTTTAATGGGAATAAAAGATAGGTATCTATTCACAAACAGATTGATTCGTGAGAGACGTTGTAACTGGTTCTGATGGAGACAGTATATTTGTACAGATGATACATTTAAATAGTTTGTGGTTGTGGTGCTCTCAGCTGAGGTGAGACACTAATGACGGACTTTTCAGCCATACTTTGGTGGGTGACGATGTAGGTTTGGTTCTAAAAGGGATGTAGAGTCTAATTATGGTCCATGTAGCTACAGTTGGTCAAAATTGACTTAATGACATGGCAACAGACAGACAGCATATGAGGTTTTGACATGGTACTTCATTGCAAAACAATTGATTGAGAGGATTAGCTAAGATAATTATTGAAATGTTTCTGTATTGGGGTATTTCTCCGTTATTAAACAACAACAACAACAACAACAACATATATTTAGATTTGCTGTTTATGTGTGTACCTTTTTAGCTAGCTCTGGGGCAGGGTGCCCGCCGCATGCATGTGGCTGCAGCCCTCAACGCTAAGGCCAAAGTGTCCATGAGCCGCTTTGAGCCTACCTCCCACATCAACTATGAGAAGCTCCAGGCCAATGTCAACATTGTGCGCAAGAGGTAAGTGCTGTGCCCCCACAATGCCTAAATGCACCAGTGTTCTTGCCTGCTAAAATAAGTTGGTTGCTTATGATCTCTGTAAAATGTTGATATCCCAGTCATTGTTTTTGACACGACTGCTAGCGATTTGTCCACCGTATGTCCTCTTGGCCTCAACAGGCTCCTCATTTGATTTGAACCCATTGACCTGTATGACAAGCCTTTTACAGTTCTTGCTTCTTTCTGTTGGTAGGCTCAACAGACCTCTCACCTTGTCGGAGAAGATTGTGTACGGTCATCTGGAAGACCCCCATGGACAGGAAATTGACAGGGGCCGCACATACCTGCGTCTGCGGCCAGACCGCGTGGCCATGCAGGACGCCACGGCTCAGATGGCCATGCTGCAGTTCATCAGCAGTGGCCTGCCCAAGGTGGCTGTGCCCTCCACCATCCACTGTGACCATCTCATTGAGGCCCAGACTGGTGGACCCACGGACCTGAAAAGGGCAAAGGTAAGAATGGGGGTGGGGGCAGGGTTTGTGAAGGTGAGGGGTCATGCAGATTTAGATTTTAAAGCATTTTACTCCTGATCTTTTAAGACATGAAATAGAAATAACTTAATAATAAATACAATCTTTGGAAATATCGATGGTATAGAGAATTTCTGGATTATTGCCATCCCCACTGAACTGAGGTTGCTTTGACAGAACAAAAGCCATTTTGTGGGTGCTTGTATACAGCACTGTCATGTTTTTTTTTTTTTGTTCATGTTGGAATTTAGAAAATCATGCCCTGTATTTCTTGGCAGAATTCATCATTTACTAACTGCTGCATAAAGGGAATATCACACTCAAGGTCATGGTGGTATTGTATATCATCATAGCTGTGATAAGCAGCAGTTACTCTGTGGCCTTGTCTATCCGACCTAAACACAGCCATGAGGTGTCCCAATTCTGTCTGATTGCCAGTCCGGTTCAAATCTGAAGAATTATGCTACGTATCTGCCTATGCACGGTAAGAGGAGAAGCGCTGAACTACTGATCGTGTGTGTTTTGTCTTTGGATGTGACACAGGACATTAATAAGGAGGTTTACAACTTCCTTGCCAGTGCTGGTGCCAAATATGGTGTAGGCTTCTGGAAACCAGGCTCTGGGATCATCCATCAGGTAATGAAGCCAGTCTTCAAACTCTTCCTCTCTATCAGCTAATGTCGTAAGAGTCACATATCTCTTTCACAGCTTGATGAAGAATGAGTTTTTGTAATCCCTGCCTGTAGATCATCCTGGAGAACTATGCCTATCCTGGAGTCCTGCTGATTGGTACAGATTCTCATACGCCAAACGGCGGCGGTCTTGGCTGCATCTGTATTGGCGTGGGTGGTGCCGATGCCGTGGATGTTATGGCTAACATACCGTGGGAGCTGAAGTGTCCTAACGTGAGTTCTTGTCTTATCTCTCTCCTTCATCTCTCCCCATAGTGTCTTCATTTTTCTCTTGTCTCGCCACTGTGGTTTGACCTACTTCATTAAAGAAATGTCCCTTAGCAGACAGAGCCTTTAAAATAGACTCCGGTTGCTCGTACATTAACATTTCATTGTGGAGGATGTTGTTCTTCATACATTGTGTGATCATGATTGGTGATATTTGTGAGTTGAGTTCACAATATGAAGCCTTTTGTTTGTTCAGGTGATCGGTGTGAAGCTGACTGGTGCTCTGTCTGGCTGGACATCCCCCAAAGACGTTATTCTGAAGGTAGCAGGCATACTGACTGTAAAGGGTGGCACTGGAGCTATTGTGGAGTACCACGGACCTGGTGTAGACTCCATCTCCTGCACAGGTATGATGTCACATGAGATTGGGTGTTTTATGTGTGTGATCTAAACAACCTTTAAGCACCCATAGAGATCAAAGACAAATGATTGACCTTACAATATTATTATATATTATTCTCATCAGTAATTAATATAATGAATATTGTTCTCATCAGTGTGTTGTAATTTAGTTAGGGCTAATACTCCACACAGTATGTAATTTATCTAGTTATTGTGTATGTTAGAGTTGGAATTCACAATTGTATGATGCTGTCATTTTATCCCTTGCTGTTATCTTGTGCAGGAATGGCAACTATCTGTAACATGGGAGCTGAGATTGGGGCCACGACCTCTGTTTTCCCCTACAACCACCGTATGAGGACCTATCTTGAAAAAACCGGACGTGGAGGTAGGTGCTGTCCTTGACCTCTCCAGTTCCTCACCTGTAACTGTTCAGTGTCCAAACCAGCACAGTTTGCTGTTGGATGCTGCCTAGTTCTAATGATATTGTGAAATCATTGTTATGAATTGTAAACGCTGTTTTGTCCCGTTCACTTTAGAAATTGCTGCTCTGGCTGATGAGTACCAGGACGTGCTAGTGCCTGATGCGGACTGTAAATATGACCAGGTCATTGAAATCAACCTGAGTGAGGTCAGTCCCTTGAGCGTTCGTTCGTTTAAAAAAAAAAAATGTATGGTCCATTACTAGGTATAGAAGTATCAGTTCGGGCTTGTCTTGTTCATGATTATTCTTCCCTTATTCAGCTGAAACCCCACATTAATGGACCCTTCACCCCTGACTTGTGCCACCCTGTGTCTGAAATTGGCAAGACGGCAACAGACAGCGGATGGCCTCTGGAGGTCAAAGTGGGTAAGTACAAGCTGTAGTTCCTGTTTTGGAGCTGTTTAAAGTTAGCTCAGTGTCACTTGAAACCATCTGAACTATAATTCCCATGTCTTAATTGTGCGCATCTCTCCCATTCTCAGGTTTGATTGGCAGCTGCACCAACTCCAGTTATGAGGACATGGGCAGAGCTGCCTCCCTTGCCAAGCAGGCTCTTGACCATGGCCTCAAGTGCAAGGCCGCGTTCACAATCACCCCAGGGTCTGAGCAGATTCGTGCCACCATTGAGAGAGACGGTTATGTAAGTACTAGGAAATGGACAGCTTTGGTCAATCACATTTTGTGATGTGACAGCTTAGGGTTTATAGCTGCTCTGTTATAAATCAGATGGGTAAAGGTTAAATCAAACAAATCATATTTCCTGGTTTGCCTGCAGTCCAAGATCCTAAGTGACGTTGGAGGTGTGGTGCTGGCTAACGCCTGTGGACCCTGCATTGGCCAGTGGGACAGGTACTACCTCTCTACATCATCTAACATATTCAACTGTCTGGTTTTAGTATAACATCTGGGATGCATTTCTATGCATGGATCTTCACTGGCCTCATGATTTGATTTGATTATGATTCAAAGGGTATCAATTTAGTTATTAAACGATTTTCGATGCATCATGATGCATCTTGTCCTTCATGTTTTATATTCAGAAATACAAATACTCTATTTTCCCCTTCCATTAACTGTCCTATATATAACAAAAATATAACATAAAAACAACTGGATCTTACAAGATCAATGATGCTCCATAACACAAGAACAGAAATTCATATGTAGGGCTATCGGGTAAATACAGACGTGGACAAAATTGTTGGTACCCTTTCGTTAAAGGAAGAAAAAGCCACAATGGTCACTGAAATAACTTGAAACTGACAAGCTCCAATTTGGTCTCATCTATCCAAAGGACATTCTCCCAGAAGCCCTGTGGCTTGTCAATATGAAAAATAAAAATACTGAAAATGAACTAATGAAAATCAGACATTGCTTTTGAATTGTGGTTCAACATAATAATTAAAAAAATTAAACTGGCCTGGACAAAAATGATGATACCCCTGGAAAAGATTTAAAATAATTTGACCATAAGGACATGTTTAAACTAAGGTGTGTCCTCTAATTAGCATTACAGGCTTCTTCAAACTTGTAATCAGTCAGTCTGCCTATTTAAAGGGTGAAAAGTAGTCACTGTGGTGTTTGGTATCATGGTACCACACTGAACATGGACCACAGAAAGCTAAGGACAGAGTTGTCTCAGGAGATTAGAAAGAAAATTATAGACAAGCATGTTAAAGGTAAAGGCTATAAGACCATCTCCAAGCAGCTTGATTATCCTGTGACTACAGTTGCACATATTATTCAGAAGTTTAAGGTCCAGGGGACTGTAGCCAACCTCCCTGGACGTGGCTGCGAGAGGAAAATTGATGACAAATTGAAGAGACGGATAATACGAATGGTAACCAAAGAGCCCAGAACAACTTCCAAAGAGATTAGAGGTGAACTCCAAGGTCAAGGTACATCAGTGCCAGATCGCACCATCAGTCGCTGTTTGAGCAAAAGTCGACCGAGGAGGACACCACTGTTGAAAGCAAATCATATAAAAGCGAAACTGGAATTTGCCAAAATGCATATTGACAAGCCACAGGGCTTCTGGGAGAATGTCCTTTGGACAGATGAGACCAAATTGGAGCTTGTCAGTTTCAAGTTATTTCAGTGACAATTGTGGGTTTTTCCTTCTTTAAATGAAGGGTACCAACAATTTTGTCCACGTCTGTACATGGAAAACCTATTGAGGAGAAGCATGGATGGTATTTGGCTGATTTGGGTTTAAATTCGGTTTTTTGAAATGCCTTATGCTGACAGGCATATTATTTAATTGCATTTTTTCCCTCTAACCCCTCAGGAAAGACATCAAGAAGGGAGAGAAGAACACCATCGTCACATCCTACAACCGTAACTTCACTGGCAGAAACGATGCCAACCCTGCCACCCACGCTTTTGTCACCTCCCCTGAGGTACATCAAGGACATTCTATGATGTTCACATGGTCGCTGCAGATTGTAACCTCTAACGCTTTCAGTGAAGACAAGTAACCTTTGTCCAAGTTCTGTCTACCTGCTCCTTATCTCCGTTGTGTCGTCCCTTTTGCCTCCAGATCGTCACAGCCATGGCCATTGCCGGCAGGCTGGACTTCAATCCTGAGACCGACTTCCTCACTGCCGCCAATGGAGAGAAGTTCAAGCTTCTCCCGCCCACTGGTGATGAGCTGCCCGCCCGTGACTTCGACCCTGGTGAGGATACCTACCAGTACCCACCGCCAGACGGCTCCAGCCTCCGTGTGGACGTCAACCCCCAGAGCAACCGCCTGCAGCTGCTGGAGCCCTTTGACAAGTGGAGCGGCGGCGACCTGGAGGACCTGCAAGTCCTCATCAAGGTAATCCGCTCAGGCTGAACATTTGTTGCTGAAAAGTTGGTCACCCTCGGTGTAATTCAGGGGGTTCTATTTGTTCAAATCATGTACATTTTCCATAATAAATCTCTCCACTGTTAGTGAAAGAGACTGAAATCATAATCTCTGCAATCATTTTCTCAATTTCTTAACTATTGGTGTGTGTGCTACCCCTCCCTCACAGGTGAAGGGAAAGTGCACCACAGATCACATCAGCGCCGCAGGGCCCTGGCTCAAATTCCGTGGTCACCTTGACAACATCTCCAACAACATGCTCATTGGCGCCATCAACCTAGAGAACGGCGCCGTCAACAAGATCAAGAACCAGCTGACTGGAGAATATGGCGGCGTTCCTGATGTGGCTCGCCACTACAAGGTAAGCAGAAGTACCCGCTGGAGTTAAACAGTAATGTAGTGCTTGTATGTGCCTCATGGTTGTTCTACTGACCTTGAGTTAACAGCGCTGTTGGTGGTGATCATCACAAGTTTAAAAATAGCAGTGTGCCCCTTGGCCTAAATGCCAAACACCTTGCAAAGTGTGAGTGCTGAGCATATTGTGGGTGGCCTACTGTTTTTTTGTTTTTGTTTTTTTCTTCCCCTCACTGCTGTGTTGTTGTTGTTCTTCCCCCTCTGCAGAAGAGTGGCGTGTCCTGGATTGTGGTGGGGGACGAGAACTACGGCGAGGGCTCCAGCAGAGAGCACGCCGCTCTGGAGCCACGCCACCTGGGGGGCAGGGTCATCCTCGTCAAGAGCTTCGCTCGGATTCATGGTACACGACACTCACACTAAAACAGAAAAAATCCTGCTCACACATGCATGCTCGTCTTAAAAGAGGTTCCTTACACATGTCTACCTATAGATTTATAAAACGCCTGATTGCAGTGGTACATGGGAGGAAGATCAGAACTTGTTAATTTGTTGTTCAGTGTCCCAGTACAAAACAGCCGTTGCCTACAGCTCCATAGTCTCTATCCATTTCCATATGGCTTGGCACTTTACATTTGATTAAACCGATCACAGTATTATTTCAGTTAGTTAGTTTTTGGTAATTGTTACCCAGAGCTATATAAAGTATTACAGCTTTGGGGCTAAAGTGGATGCAAACATGTACACATTTTTGGAATGATGCGTTCCATACAATTGATATACAATTTCCAAACTATCATTTCACTGTCTTTATACCTTTTTATCTGGATTATTTTGTAAATAATGAATAATGAAGTTAGATTTTCACGGCATTTATTTTCGGCAGTAGCCTTCAAACTGGACTCGCACAATATGGCATATTTGAAAGGCCGGAACATACAGGTCTGGCTCAGCCAATAGAATGAGGACTTATGCAGCAAGTGATTCATTTTGAACACTGATCATCGTGCGATTAGCCAAGTTAGACGTGACCAGCTGAATAGGCGCTGGTCGTTGTGCATAAATTGCGATCGTCACCGCCAAGTGTTTAAGGGTTCGAGGCTGACCAGTAAAACACAAGCTATGCACCCTTCGTAAGCATGGCCCTCTGTGTTTGATTAAAACATAGACACCAACCATTTGTCTTTTTTTGTCTTTTTTTTTTTTTCCAGAGACAAACCTGAAGAAACAGGGAATGCTGCCTCTCACTTTTGACAACGCTGCCGACTATGACAAGATTCGCCCAGATGACAAAATCACAATTGTAGGCCTCAAGGAACTTACTCCAGGAAAGGTGAGTAATATGTGTCAACACTGCCTACAAAGCCACTGTTTTTGTACAGGGTTCTTGGTTCTATGAATTTAGATTTACATTGAAGGGGTAGTCTGCGATTCTACTCCCGCACACTTTTTCAAATTCATCTAATTGCTCCTCACAGTCCTCTAGCTGTCTATTCAGTGTTTGCGCTTAAAAAAACTCTGGTCTTCGTACACAGTCCTGGCTCTGTAAATGGAAACAAACATAGTGGGTTAGACCAAGCCATAAACAATCCCAGCCAATCAACACAGTGTTTCAGGAGCACGTAAAGGGTATCAACAACCTTTTGCGAAACTGAATCGCAGACTCTAGACTCTCAGACTCTATTTTTTATTTGCCTATAAATGAACCGATGGAATAATTTCAATTTACAGGGTAACTGTTACGGCTAATGACAATTGGTTGAAGGGTTTTATGTCATCTTTTTCTTCTTCTGTTTAATTTCCTCCATCCAACTGTAAAAGACTGAAAATGGTGTGAATTTGAGATACTATGTTCAGTCTCTGTTTCTTTTTTTGTTGTTTTTTCCCCATCTCCAGCCTTTGAAGGCTGTCATTAAGCACCTTGATGGCAGCACAGAGAGCGTCACCCTAAACCACAGCTTCAATGAGACGCAGATTGAATGGTTCCAGGCCGGCAGCGCCCTCAACAGGATGAAGATGATGCAATGAGACGGGCCTGACAGAGAGAGGAGGGGTTATATTCAGGGGAGCAGAAAGTGGGAGATGTCTTTTGAATAGTCCAGTGGGGTTTAGCAGTTCCATAACTGGATGTAGACCAGGGATAAGTTGAAAGCCCACCCCTCCAATAGACATTCATAATCTTTTAACCAGACCACCATGACTACATGAGATGATTTTTTTCCGCTGTACAGAGAGGTCACTCACAAACACCCTCATTGGCACAGGAATACATGAAGACTATTGCAGCGCAGCAGGGGATGTGGCTCAGTTAGTCACAGGACTGGGTACTTGTGTGCAGTTATGCAAGGTTCTCCTTGCTACCTTTTGTTGATGGTTAAGTCAACTGAATTGTCAGACAGCCGGTTCTCTGTATTTATTTCATAAAGGGAAGCTCGTAGTAGAGCACAAAGTTGACATATGTACACGCAAACACACACACACACTTTACTGTCAATAATTTCAAGATGGTATTCATTTTATGCCTCAAAATGCTGCTGTCTTGTCAGTCCTGCTGTTGTCATTTTGTGGCTTTTTAAATGTCCTGGACCTGTTTTTAGTGCTGTTTCAATACTGTACTGCAATGGACGCTGCATGCAACTTTGTGCTTGATGAATTTTAGTGACCAACGTAGGCAATTCGTTCACCAGTTGTCTGGCTTCTTGGCCTAATTCAGGATTAAATTATTGCTCCTTTGATACAGCATGTAGAAAGTGGTTGGACCTGTCTAAACTATGAACTGGAAAGGATTCTCTGGTCAGTCAGCTGTAGTGGTACACTGTCATATTCAGGAAGGTCAGAACCATCTGTCCATTAATTCAAATTCTCTGAAATGTCAACAGACTCCTCCCACTCATGCCACTACCGCTACCACTTCCACCAGTATCGCAATCAGTCCCCTAAGTGCTCACTACCCATATTGAATTCCTCACATGTCAAAACTTCCACTATTGTAAGAGTATTTATTTATATCTTCTAAAAAACTCCAGATGTGCATTAACCAAGTCAGAACTGTCCGATCATCTGACGATCATGGCTCAATGCTATCGCAGCCATGGTTGGACCTCCAAACTTGCGTCTGCCCTTTTAACACCCTTTTTTGTGGGGTTGTGTATTTCCTCTTTAAGTTTTTGTCATAGAGCTAAACCAATGATTAAACAGATGCCTCATCTGGTCTCCTATTGGCCAGCAGTGATTTGTGCAAGCATACAAAAAAAAAGTTACTGAAATGGCCCAAGCTACTTTCTGTTCGGATTACTTTAAAGCAAAAACTCTGTGATAAAACTCTGTGAGCAGTGATGCCCCTTTTTGTTTTCATATGTATCTTTCCCAGTCACTCACTCACTCTCTGACTCCCTCATACACTCCTCCTAAGTGTTCAGCTCTGACGGTATTTTGTTGAACTCTTCTCCCTTTGTTAACAACTGGACGTTGTGTCTGGTTCCATGTATATTGACATTTTTCTTTTTTTTCTGTCCGTTTTATTTTTGTTTTGAATTTATTGGCTGAATTTGGTCTGACTGGGCACTGGGTTGTCATAAATTTAATTTTAGAAAGAACAGCGGTGTCAGTGTGTGGTGTGTGTGTGTGTGTGTTCTTCACAAGTGTGGCCAATCCTGAATGAGAGTAACTGTTCAAGGTTAGGGCCTTGGCTAAAGCACGATTTTTTACATCTTAGATTTCTCTCACTCCTGTCAATGAACATGCACAATCAGTCGCCTATCCCTGACATACTGAACATGATGAAAGGCTGTCAAGGCTACAATATAGAATATCACTCTCTTAAAAGATTTTAGCTTAAAAACACCTGATGTTAACCTTAAACAAGCTGATTTTAAATCTTACAGGTGGGAAGTTGTTATTTAGCTTGAATGAAATTTCTTGTGTGTAGTTTCATTTAAAGTGCAAATATGTAATATATGTTGGCTGACTGCAATGTATATAAAGTCAGAATGTCTTGTTGCCATCCTGTCCCTATGTTTATTTTTTGAAGTTTTTATCTGTATTATTTTTCAATACTCATTATAACTGAATGAAGTGCAGCAATCCTTCTGCAGTGAGCACGTTCCTTCATCATCGTTATCGCAGTAAAGTAAATTTGAAGTATAGGCTGTCATGGGTTAGTCTAAACAACCACGAACATGAACACAGCCTTTAACATGACACGTAGCTCAATTGTAATTTAGACTAATATTGGCCAATTTCGATGCTGTTAATATGAAACATCGTGGGATAGAAAATGCTGTTTTGTTATCCCGTGTATTACAGTTAACACAGACAAACAAAACATCTGTCTACATTGAATTAAGGAAGGAACTTTGCCACTTCTTGTTTTAGGTTTCATGTTGCTCAATCAAAAGTGCAGCTGTGCATCAACAGAAAACGATGGAAGCGCTGCAAAAGTTGTTCAATTACATTTTTTTCATCATCCTTTAGTTCAACCATTACTTAAAAGCTACTGATCCTATTTAATAATTTCAACTCCGCTTGTCTTATTTTTTGCATTTGTATCGAAACATTTCTCATCAATTTCTATACTGCATAGTTATCCCTCATCATGTAAGCTTTGGGCAACGTATGCCGGTTCCGCAGTTTGCATAAGATAACAGTTCAGTACTGCATGATCATCAGTCGTTCACTCATGCTTTCAGCATTCTGCACACTAGCCTACATGTTCTGTCTTTGAGCCAAACTGCTGAAAACAGCAGAAAACCTAATAGTCTTTACGGTGAACAACATATGCATGTATTTGGTACGCCATCACAAATAATTCATGATTTTGCAGTGTATATTAGACAAGATAATTCTGACAACAAATGTAGCCCATCTTCAACCCCGCCCCTTTCTTTCCTCTGTGTAACCACTGTCTGAAGCGGAGTTGCCCATTTCGACAGAGCCATAAAGGTAGGCTTTTTACGGTCTTTACCTTTCCCATTATAGCCCAGTTTGGTAGGCCTGGTTGGCTAATAATGATGCGATGGACTACTTTGTCTGTAGCGCTCTAACTAAAGGTAGATTTACATATTTACGGAAGAGCCATAGTAATTTGTATTCGTCTGGGATGTTCAGGTTGGGCTGCATTGTTCCATTCGCTCATTCACTTGTTTGAGCTCAGACTTGTGAATACCCACCTATGATTTAGTGAACTCGACTGACAACGATATATTAGTACAGGTGGCTATCAAACCTACACTTTTTGACGCCATTCTTTTACCGGTGGAAAACCTCTCGACTCCAAATTCACGTAAGTCATGTAAAATGACTTGTGAGTATTTTAATCGCCCTGCATTCAACCCAGTTACCTACACTAAAGGTTTCATACTCGCGTAAATAGAAAAATCCAATGTTTTACAAATTGGGTTAATATGGAGTGAATATGTAGGCCGCCAAAGAAGCGATGACTTGTAGGCTGCGTTTGAGACGTGCCACCCATACTGATGATGATGGGCAGAAATACCATTCGTCCTGCCACCCTACAGACGCCCTTGTCTTGCTGCTGAAAAGCAGCGAATCTTTCCCTGACCAGGACAATGCGATTTCATTGGAGATGAAGCGCAGGCTTAGTCTATGTGTTCTTATAACGCCTTTCTCTGGAGCATATGTGGCTATGATCTGGCGCTTAGATCAGGTTTTCAAATAACTTGCTGCGCAAAGAGCTATTACAATGTTCCTTACAGTGTAATTCCACACGTTGTAACACGTTTGAGGTTGATTACGACCAACCCAATCCCCCGCTTGACGTCATATATGAAATGCTTTTACAAAAATAGGCTATAGGCTATTTCATCTACAATCATAGACTAAGCCTGAACGGATTCAGATTATCTCGCAAATGTGTAATATCGTATTTACCTGAATGGGTAAAGCAAGTGTTAGGCTACAGCTTGACCCTTTTGCTTTACCCCGCAGGAGACTAAATATAGATCGCTGCACTTGTTTGATCTGGACTCGTTGACGCCATTTGTTTCTCTGTCGTTTGAGAGCTCCTGAATGCTTTCAGAAATTTGATGAGATTCAGTTGGCAGCGGTGATGTCCTGACCTTATGGACTCAACATTGTTATAAATGGAGTGAAGGTCGTGCGTAATACCATAAAGAATTAAATCCCTAGTTGACTTGCCTCTCAATTCTCTGAGCTCTGTTCATCAGAAAATTATATATGAGCATTATGGCTTTGACCTATGGCATTAGTCATAGTCCAATTTAACTGTGATGACGAGGTGGACCAGGCAGTAGGAACTGCCCTCAGTGGTTTGACAAGGACTCTGCTTTTCTGTCCAACTAAATATTTCATGTATTTGACACACTTTTGAGATTGCCTCTGGCATGCATCAGCAGCTCATTCTCTATAAAAAAAAAGTCTGTATCTCAGCAGCACTGTCACATTGGCCCGTCCACCTCTTTTGGCATGTGTCATAATCTCTTAGCCTACTTACACAGTGAAGCATTCATCTTCTTTTCTCTCCCATTTCTCGCTCTGTTGTTCTACCTGTCTCAACCACTGATTCTCTTGCCCCCCCGCTTTATTTCTTGGTGTCTTTCCTCTAAAGATCATTTCCGATGACCCTCTAGAACCCTGATATCAAACTCCTCCCTGGTGGTTCAGCTCAACAGGTTGATCCAATCTGGATACGCAGATGGACTGACACACCTGTGACTACAGTACGCTCTGCTGTGTCCAAGCCACCTGGTTTGTCTCAGAGGATACCTGCCCCATTTCCCTCCCCAGTCATGGCCAACACGGACCCCTCGTCTCCAGCCAAAGCCCCGCTGTCCTCCACACATGCCCCCCTGACCCTGTCCTTCCCTTTCTTGAGGGAGGGCAGCCGCGTGTGGGAGAGGAGGCCGCCCAAGTCCGGGGAGCTGCCCAGCCCTCTGCCCACCAAGCGTACCCGCACATACTCCGCGTGAGTCATGCTTAGAGGGCATTCACACTCACTGAATGTCTGTCACTGGGGGGGGGAAGCGTGTGAAATGAACATACTGTACTTTCAAATTCCTCACACTATTGGCACAGGTTATATTACATGTGTGTGTGTGTGTGGTTGTGAACATGTATGTGTATTTTTACTCATATTCGTATGTCAATGGCAATGAAAGAGAGATCCATCAAGTTCAATAGCCAGATTACTGAGTTTTCTCTGACCTTTTGCTCGTATTTTCTATATGCATTGTTTATCCTGTTCTCCAGCACGGTACGGGCCACATCAGGGCCTGTCTTCAAAGGAGTCTGCAAGAGCTTCTCCAGGTCACAGGGCCATGGTTTCCTCCGGCCGTCTCATGGAGGAGAGGACATATTTGTCCACATCTCTGAGTAAGTACCAGGGATTGGAGGCAGAACACTAAGTTCTTTGCCATACAACACCTTGTTATTTAACTGCTAACTTGTGTTATGCAGGATGATGTAACTCTCTTAAACAAGCTAATTATACGATGTATAACAAGCTAATTATAGTATGTAGGCACCCATTAATAAGCTACAATTATTCACTGCAACACTGTGAAACATAAAGGTTAATCACTTTGAGGTTGTAATACATCCTTTTCTGGTTAGCATTGAGGGTGAGTATGTGCCTGTGGAAGGGGACGAAGTCACCTACAAAGTTTGTGCTATCCCACCCAAGAACCTGAAGCAACAGGCCGTGGATGTAGTCATCACCCACCTGAACCCAGGGACAAAGCATGAGACCTGGTCTGGCCAGATCATCAGCTCCTAAACCCACCTTCATGCTTGGAGAGGGATTCTAGTCCACACAGAGACAGACTGCACAGAGAGAGAGAGAGAGAAAGAGAGAGAGAGATAATAGAACAGGATGGAAAGGGGGAACATTCAGCACAAAAGATGGCTCGGGGGAGTTTAAATGAATATGTAAAGTAACGAGGTAGCGTGGTAACGGGGGCATGAGCTGGGATAGGACGTTGTGAAAGAAGGTTGGCTAATAAGTGGGCTATGGGCTGAAGCTGGAATGAGGGTTATGCAAGTTCAGTTTTTTTTCTCCCCAAATTCTGGAAATGTGTGGTGGAAAAGTGTGTGTGTGGGGGTGGCGGGGGTTGGGAAGTCTGTACACAAAGGGATCCTGGCAGAGGTAATGCTAAATGTGGCAGGCAAAACATGCAACTACTGTGAAACAAAAACAAAAAAGCAACAATTTCTTCCAGATGTTCTTTGTTTTTGCATATTTATTTATTCCTTTTTTCATGTATTTATTTTGCATTTAGAGTAACCGTTCGTTAGGAAAATGTTAAACTCTTCTGAAATGCCATGACCACTACGTTTTCACTGTCCAGCACTAGGTCAGTACGTATTCATAACATGTCTCATTAATCAGTGAAAAATTACTAACATTTTAAATAAATAAATTAAATACATTTTAAATTAAACAAATTAAATGAACTCACCTTTTGTAACTTGACAATATGACAGTTGAAATCACTGGTTTACAATTTCTAAAGTGTTACCATTTGATTACATTCTTTACTGCTGTGTCACATAGTCCTCTTGTCTTCTCTGTACCCATATAGAAAGGCACCACAGTATTACTTTCATGCTTTCAAGAACATTTTGGTCTTTTTTAAGTTTACTTTTCTGGTTGACTCATAGTTTATTGTATTATGTTACAGTGGCTTGTCTTTGTCATAATCGAGAAATGTTTAATAAATAGTTTTATGATTCACTTCCTTTTCTAGCTTGCTTTTTCTAGATTTAAAGTCTTTTTTCCAATAATAATAACCTAAATGAAATTATTAACGGAAACTCAAGTACAAAAAATGCCTTATGCAGCAGTCACGAGGAATCTCTTGTCCTCAATATGTTGTGTAACAGTTTAGTGGGGGAAAAAACCCAATTGGGCCTCATACCCCACACACAGGTTGCTCCTAACGCATACCTTGTCCATTTGTGAAAATTCAGATCTCTTCCCGAGAGCAACTCCAACCAATGGGAGAGACATTCAGCATTCCGTTACGAAATTCCACAAAAGTTCCCACGTCTGTTAATGCACCACACTGTGAAGTTCAGAATGGGTCAAGTGGTTGAAATTATTTCACATAGAATTCATGGATTGTAAGAGTCTCACCTTGAATCTTTGGCAATTTGAGCCCTGCCATGTAACAGAGAGTAGGAGCTCTTGCAGTAGCTCCTCTCCCAAATGATTCTGAATAGCCTGAAACAAATCATCAAAGACACACTTGGTTAGCAGCAGACTCCCCTCTTTTCTTTAGTGATAGGCTTGTAGGTTTTTGGAGGAACTTGGAGGCAACCATTTCTTTCCTTCTTCCCTCTTTTGAGATGAGCTCGCCATCCTTAAGCTGAACAGTTCAATTTTCCGCAAAGACATCATCAAACTTTTGCAGAACTAAATTGAAACATAAAATGTGTTTTGTTAGTCACAGTTGGTTAGTGAAGGAAGCTTTATATTGCGCAGAAACTGGTACCAAACTGTCATCCACTTCCCCAAGCATGTTCTGCTAATTTGGCATTATCAGACCCACTGACTACACCCATCGTCACATTCTTTTGCATGGTTGGAAGAAAGTAGTCAATTACAGGACTCGATTTTCTGTTGAGATAAACACACAGACACACACACACACACACAAGGAAATACACCTATTTTGGTGACATTATAAATTAACCAGATTCCAGCAGATTATGACATCATTTCATAACAATGTTTTAAGTGCTAAGAGGTCAGCCAACTCGAAAAGGATCACAGAGCACAAGTTGCGCTTGGCATTCAGCGTTTAGAATTAACCAGCTTCTCCTCGTAAACGTCATGGTCGTCAAGTTTTTGGTATGACTCTGGTGATGGAAACCTGGATGCAACAGCCAATCACTATCCGGCCTGGAGATCACATGTGTAATTTAGTTTTGTTTATAAACAAGGACCTCAGATGCAGATTTGTGGTACTGTATTGTGGTTCCGCACTATTGCGTATTAGACTGAGAACAAATCTGAAAGCCAAATTCGGCTCTTAGATACATCAGTCTTTTGTGACCTATTATGATAAGTTGCAATGGACGTTGAGTCATTTTGACAGGAAAGGTCTTTACATTCTCCAATAGATGGCAGACAAAGCTCAAACAATGATGGGTATGAAACCTTAGGTCCTCCTTCCAACCAGGATTGCCACCTGCATGTAATAATACAGTGAGTTTATGACCAATTTTAGCAGAACTTTATATTTTCTTTCTTCTCCCAAACACAGCTGTTCATGGAGCCAGAGCCTGTTATATTTAGATTTTAAACCTACAATGATTCAACATGCTCTTGACCAGTTATACTCTGTGTACATACCTGAGAGCTCTCCTCCCCCAGAAAGGGTTTAACAATGGTAAGACAATTAAGTACCATTATCTCTAAATACCATTATCTGAATTGCCCTGTTCCTGATATTTAAATCATGGCAACCCTGAGGTGTCACATTGATATATGAGGCTGTTTTAAAGCGGAGCAACAGGGCGTGTGGGAAAAACAGAGTAGAGAATGTAAGATGTTGTCATTGGGGATGTGAATGATAGAATTATCAGATGCTGGATTGCATTTTTTGTTTTGTTTTTGGGCAGTCCTTTGTGTCAAATGTGAGATGTTTGAAATAATGTTTTGTGAAAAAAAGATAGCATGGGTGAGTTTAGTGACATTTAAGTTACTGTAACATTTTATATATTATATATTTGGAATTTACAAATCAGTTATATTTTTTCAGTTGGTTCATATGTTACCTTAGTGCTCAAGTCAATACAATTGTGAAGTCAAACACCACAAACAGTTTTATTGCCATCAGTACACAATCTGACTGCTTTTATAGCAGTTAAATTTATCACCACCACACAGGTCATTCATTTTATGGTTGCTGCAACCTTTGTTCTTTTCATGAATGTTGTTCCCTCTCTCGGTCATATTACTGGTTCTAGGGTTTTCTTCAGAGTCGTCTACCTCCATCTTCTTTTCTCCACCATCTTGTTTTTCCCTGGTGAGCCTGGCTGCTGGAACCAAACTTAATTGCTAATAAAATCTCACACGCTCTAGGCCTACAGCTGTAGTCCACCTGTTTAACAAGGTCCACACCATCTCCAAAATCAGTGTTTTACTGTGGCAGTCAATATAAATGTTTCCAGTGTTGCTGGAAGTACAACTAGTAGCATATATTATGAACTCTTTTGGTTCAAAAGAAAATAATACAATTCTGTTATCACTTTCAGTTTCCAAATTCAGAACCACTTTCTCCACATAAATGCAAAACAAATGTATAGGTTACCCTAGATGATTACCATCCTTTAAGAAATGTACTGAAACAAATCACACAATGGCCTTATGGGGCTGTAAGCTTGTGCTTGGAACTTGTGAAAAAAACTAACCTATCTTTTTTTCCTGTGGTACACACATGTGATAATGTATTATTACATACCAATTGATACAATATACATTTCAGCCATTTAACAGCTAATATGTGGTGGTGCATTATGTGTTTACACATGCTGGTGATGTATTGAGCCACAGACTGAAATCAAACGTGAGCCGTTTGTCTGTTGTTCATTAACGCAAGTCGAGGAAAGAATAGGTGCGCAACCAACCAGAGGTGAAACACAGGTGAACAGGTAGGGTCTTCAAAGTTTAGACAAAGACTGTCACTTATACCTTGACCTGTCCCTGGGAACTTGGATTACACGACATTTGACATCTATTTAGTCGATGGAGTTGTTAAATGGTCAAAACTTCCTCACACCAAAAAACGTTTTGGGCTCTACGACAAAATGAGGACGGGTGGCAACATTTGCAGACTACATGAGAAATGAAGCTGAATGGCTGGACGAGTTTGGAATACGTGAAAAGCAACACCTAGGAGGTCTGTTTTAGCAACATATAGGCATACAAGGTCTATTTTCTTTACATTTGAAAATGACCTCTGAAGGGATTTTCGCCTTCCCTGCCAACCCAACCCAGAGAGGACAACTGGTACATCAAGTGTGGTTATATATCTGCTTGTTTACGTTCATTCTGAATGGCTGTGATTCCTTCAACTTGGGTTGTCTCAATGGAACCACAACCATTAATGTTGTATTACTGGACGACAACCATTCACCGTGGAGTATTGATTTTGTGAGAGAAGCAGTGGATCAAGCTCTTCTGATTGACAGCGCCATCAACTATGAAAAAGGTAAATGTTTGTGCACAATGAATCTGAATCACGCACTAAGTTGAAAAAATTTAGTATTTTTAGTTTTAGCCTTAAGTAGCCTTGACAAAGTATGAAAAAAGGACAACAGGGCAAATAGTATGAATATGCCCACTAAAGGATGAAATAGGAGTGAATAAAGTTAATCTAACTTTTATTAAAGGAAGGGAAGTCAATGTATCAGTCATATTCACACTGCAAATGAAATTAACTTTAAAATTAATCAATCACTGAATATCTTCCCATGTGTAAACACAATTTAGTAATTTGCCTTATGGTATACTGATTGCTTGAAATGGAGTTGTAACTTGACAGATAAGCGAAGACACTTTTTTTCCCCGAGTTCCTTGGTTGTTATTATTCTGTTCAGTTCCTGTTTTAAAGAATAATCCCTCTCAACTGTGCCTCTGTCTCAAGGCTTCGATCGTAATCTGACTGCCAACTACAGTGGGTTCCAGACAGAATTTTACCGGCAGAAAGGCTGTCAAAGCAGCAGCTGTGAAGGGGTCCAGATCCTGAAGTCTTTGACTGTACGTGTTTCCCACATTGGCGCATATCCTGTTTGTGCTTTAGTCAATCAGGTTTGGCCAGTGATTTATCAGACATGGCTTTGACATGGCATGGCATTCTATCAACTATACCTTGGGCGAATTTACAGAGTGAAATGTTGTCGACATACAGAAACAGGACATTGGACAGACTATTGGGGTCACAGGCCTTGCTTAGTAGTCTTTGCTCAAAAGGTCTGTCACATCAAACTTCAGGGCATTTGGTACAAGCTTGTTTTCCATGGCCACAACCTTGTAATCCTTTTTGACAACATGGTTTGACACTACAGTATATCAGTTTGAGACTCGATGAGTCCAAAACAGAGGGTTATTACATGTTGAGCAACCAGACCATGCATGGTTACAGTTACCGTCCAATTAATTAACAGTCATTTAAGTTTTGGAATCAGCTGTTGGTATCATTTGTAACCAATTGAACAGACTTTAATGTAAAAACTAAACTAACTACCAAGAAGGCAACTTCTCCTGAGAACATTTGGTTTACCATGGAAATACTGTATATACCTGAATACATGAAAGCTGTTTAGTTTGATCAATTTAGAGAAAATGAAAGAAACAGACTAAAATGTGTTCAAGCCATAGATCTAGGACAAGTTCTCCTATGTTCAAATACAAGTTTGCGCTGTTCTTGTGTTTTAGGAAACTAAAGGTGCTGGCTGTGTGTTGTTTGGACCGACTTGCACTTATGCAACCTTTAACATGGTGGAGTGAGTACTGAGTCTGTAATAGATGTAATAGACTGAGTCTGTAATAGATATCCCGACCCTTAGAATCCTAGGACCCTTTACCCAGTGTTAGTGCATTCATATTTCGATTTATAGTTTAATCAAATTCAACTTCATTTCCTTTATGACACCCCCTTGCAATTATTCATAGCATTCCCATTCATGTCATACAGTGGAAGTCCTTGTAGTTGTGTAACTTGTATGCTTATAGTAATAGCATGGTAATTCAATAGACTGATGGTTAAAAATCTTGACAGAGAAGATTTACCTCTGTAAAATAGGAGTGCAATGTTGTGAGTCTGTTCTACTGCTTGTCTCAGCTGGGACGTAGGTCTGAAGCTCAGCGTGCCGATCATCTCTGCTGGAAGCTTTGGCCTGTCCTGCGACTTCAAGGCCAACCTCACGCGCATACTGCCCCCGGCCCGCAAGATCTCCAGCTTCTTCAGACACTTTTGGAACCACACAAACTCACTCAAACCAATATGGACGACGACATACATCTACAAAAAGACCGAAAACACGGAGGACTGCTTTTGGTGAGTGCCCATTTCTCTCCCTCTGGTGGCCTCTAAGGCACGAGTGTCTTGCAGACTTGGCACTGTCAGTTATGGCATTTACAGAGCTTTAATGAGAAAACACTGGTGCGTAAATGCACATTTTACAGCCAGATTCTAGCTGCACTGGCCAAAGTTCCTAGAAATCCCACTAAACCTACAGAAAAAGGATTTTTTACAGCCTACACAGTAAAAAAGAAAACAGTTGCTTAACTTTAAATAGCACTACCTCTGTACTGACGAACACTGCAACTCAAAAACAAAGGAAACCTTCACTTGATTTATCTTAGTTGATCCGTATTCTATTTTCCAAATGGATACTATTTTATTATTTGCATTTTCAGACAGATAGACAAACTGTTTTTTTATACTTTTGTGGATATTATGATGTTCATGTTCAGAGAACATAAGTTAATTAGTGAACATAAACAAAATAGAAACACCAGCTTTAAATATCACTGACAGTTTATCTATTTGTGGCTCATAGTTTGTTCGGTCTGCTAAAGCAATTATACTAGTCAAGGAATCGTAATATTTTCTGTTTCCAGGCCCTCTTTTGGAAAAATAACAGCATCTTAATTATGTTTTCAATTTCGTTGGATTTCTCTCTGTCTTCAGGTATATCAATGCCCTGGAGGCAGGATCAATGGAATTCTCCTCGACCTTAAAGAAACGGAGCTTGCTTCGAACAGAGGATGAACTAAGGAAAGCTTTTGAGAATAAACAAAGGGAGAGCAATCGTAAGGACATTTCTCTTCCTCACTATGACCACAATCATAATTCAATAAAAGCATAGAACTTACTATTACCAACATTTATTAAATTCTAATGGAACATTAACTGTTGATACTTGTTTTTTGGTGTAAATACTCCACATTGACCATAGACGCTCACTGACAAGAGTGGCAAGAAGTAACCTTATTCTTAACCCCCTGTTCAGTTTAGAATGTATAATGAATAACTATAGACGTTAGTGGTCAGATACAACTGCTATATTTCAGGTGTACACCTCCAGAAATGCTATTTTACATATCGCAGCTCTGTTGAAGAATCCCCTCTATCTTCCTTTTATCTCTTCTTTATCTTTATCTTTAGTCTTTATCATGTGCGGATCCCCCGCTGACATCATCAGGCTGAAGAATGCATCTGGTGTTGTTGATCCGGCTATTGTTATATTCCTCATCGACCTTTACAAGTCTGTGCCACATCTAGTTATTCTTGTTACATCTAGTTATTCTTGTTCTCATACACTTGAGTAAAAGACAGTAGTGGGCAGTCAATATACTGAGTATTAACAGTGATGTTGTATTCCAACAGTGAGCAGTATTACAGAAATACATCCTCTCTGGCTGAAATGAGAAATGTGCTGGTACTGACCATGCCCAAGTCAAAAAATTACACAATTCTAATGAATGATGACAGCAACAAAACGGTGAGGAGTTGTAACCCTTTTGTGAATATATGTATGCTTTTGCATGGTTCCCTCTTTTTTGTGTTTCTTTCCTTAATTGGTCACATCCTGTGGCTTGAGGTTGTACCATTGCTATTAATTCTGCCTGCCTTTTTTTATTGTTAAAACTCATAACGTTGCTAGTCTTTGCTCACTTGTAAACTTGTCAGCCCATATTCATATCATCATTCCAGTTGAAATATCCATTCACTTTAGTCCTAATCCATTGCTTTGAATGTGTCCCATTCCAGTTCCCTTTTTGAATTTGTACTTTTTATCCCACAGAGAAATTATTACACAGCAGCTTACCATGATGCTGTGCTGTTGGTGGGGAAGGTGATGCGGAAGATCTTCAACACATCAACCGGAGAGCTTGATAACAAAGAAGAGCTCAATATTAATTTCTTCAGAAATAAGACTTTCCAAGGTACGGGAATTTAAATGTATTTATTTATTAATGTTTCATAAGCTTGTTGTTTGGTGAGTCTAAAGGTCTAGAGTCTTTTTTGATAAATGTAATATATTACACACAAGTGCTAAGAAGCAACTACCGTTATAACTGTGAAAGTTAGATGGATTTAATCAAATTCAATACACACACCATTAAGTTTAAAACAAAGACAATCTAGTTCCTCCCTTTCCTGTTTTGGGATGGAGTGGCGAATGCTTGTAAGGGCCAGCACCTCACTGACAGTGTTGTTGATCGCCTTCTCACTCCATAGTGAAGCATAGGCCATCGATAGTTTAGTTTTAGATAGTTTCCACCGTATTTGGTATCCACATGTTCTCGATGTTTGGGTAATCCAGTTGGCCCACCCACCTCATTCGCAGAAGCCATTGTTTACGCTTCCTGCACCTGATTTACCGTAGCCATGACTCACACTTCCTCCACCTCCTTTTATTTATTGATTGATTTATAATTCTTTATTTAAGGGATAGTTGAGTACATTTCACCAGCCACAGAGAAATAGCCTTGCAGTTACAAAGAGCATTACAAGTCTGAAACACATGAACAGCCTGACTTAAAACCCTATGCTATAAAATTTCCAATAAGTATTTTACATTCTGTAAAAGGGACACATAGTAACAAAGATGTGCATTAACATGCCGGGAGATAATCTAGTAAATTATCTAAGTTTTAGAATATAAAAATTGATTAGAAGACCAGGCAACCTTTTCCTTAGACAGTAGGGAAAAAAACAACCAAAGGATCTATTCATTTGGTTCATAGTCCACAGTGTGGCAGTGACTGTTGTACATAGGAAACCCATTCTCGCCATAACTTCATTTGTAGGCAAAGCGATAAAGTATTTATTTTTTCGTTACGTAGACTTCATTAACTACATCTGTCCATTCCTCTATTGTGGGGGAGTCAGGGGGCAGCCAACGCCTAGAGATGGGTTTTTTTTACCAGCAGATATCAGCACACCAATAAAATAATCATTGAAGTGCCCAGAATGAAAGTCAACTTTTCCTAAAATAAAAGTGTTTAACTGGAAAGGTGTTTTCGTGTTAAATAAGCCTTTCAATGTTTTGTCCATCTCTGACCAGAAATGTCCAAGGTAGCACGTTTTCCGTTGACATCAATATCATAAGTTAATAATTAAATGGTCATTTTAGCTAATAGAACCAACTGTAAACCTAATAATACTTAAGTCCCTAATGGTCACAAAGTCTGATCTGATGATCAATTTGATGACT
This sequence comes from Clupea harengus, assembly GCF_900700415.2. Taxonomy (NCBI): domain Eukaryota; kingdom Metazoa; phylum Chordata; class Actinopteri; order Clupeiformes; family Clupeidae; genus Clupea; species Clupea harengus. The sequence goes on along the minus strand of NC_045174.1, from coordinate 9,354,116 downwards.
GTGGTGCGATAGATGTTCAGTGGGTTGACCTGGTTCAGGTGTTAAACTCTGTGGAGCCACACCCTTGAAAATAAATGTTTCTGTTTAAGATATCTTATTTCGCCCTTTGAAAAGTTTATCGTGATTGTTTTTTATTCCAAGGGTTTGTTTTAAGTATGACTTCAGTGCCATTGTGATGAAGCAAACCTATTGTTCAGCATATAACCACAATTACCTCTCTGAAGACCACTAGGAGGCGCTATTGTCGGTGGACTGGGGTCTGCACCTCTGTCAAAGTACAAAGTGCTTTAATGTACATAATGATACATAATGTAAGCCTTTGGCTTATATATATGAAAGTGAACGCAGTTAGCTGTGAGGTTTGGTGGAATATTACCCAATATGGACACAGGAGGTTCATTGACAGGCCTATGTGTTACGTGTCTCGCTGATGTAATTGGGAGCAGAAAGGCTGTTTTTTTTTCAGATAGGGCCATTTAATCTTAGGGTTCAAAGGGCCTTTTTAAAAAGATATTAATAATCTTTGTGAGAGATAACTTAAAGTTGGGCTCTGTGTGCCGACAAAGACAGTACAGAAACCTTTAGAGTTGGTCCACTTGGTATCAAGCGGATTTAGAAGTAACTTTGAAAAATCCTCATTTTATGACTTTTGCTTTCAAGAGTGCTTCACAAGTGTAAAATCTTCTCAAACTAAAACTGTAAACTGTAAGAAGCTGCAACTATAAGAAGACAGTGATAACATTTTGCTTCTTTCATAGGTACGGTTGGAGAGTACCACCTGGATGAGTACGGTGACAGAGATGTGGACTTTTCTGTGATTTATACCACCCTTGATGACCAGGTTCGGTTTCACATTCTGTGTACTCAACTACATCTATGGAAACAGACATCATCATTTATGCTCTCTGCACTATTGAGAGGCCAGTTTGATGTGTGCTCGTGTGCTGTGTTGATCTTCAAGTTTATTGACGAATCTGCCATGTATCTTAGGCCATCTAATGGGTCTGCAGCAAATCTCACCATACAATTTCCTTTCTTTTCCACCAGTACAAAACCCTCTTTGGATTCAACACCACTACCAATGTGACCAGAATCTTGGACCTGACACCTCACTATGTCTGGAATGGGAGACTTCCTAACGATAGCCCTCTTTCTGAGTCAGGTACTCCACAGTAGCTCACTGTCATTCAGAATTCCCTCTCATTTCTCTTTGCATAATCAGTGTTATGTTCCTGGATGAGTCACAGGGTGTGGTGCTTATAAATCTGAGTGTATCAGATAGGCAGACATTATTTTAGTTGCAATGTTTTATTGTTGTATTGTCCCTCCTGACACATGATGCTCCCAGATTTGAGAATTAAAAAATTTAATGACAAATTGGAAGATGTGGTAGAAAAAGGCTACAAACCTACAGGTAGAAATGAGCTACAAACCTACAGGTAGAAATAAGCTACAAACCTACAGGTGGAAATGAGCTACAAACCTACAGGTAGAAATAAGACTGATTGCGTGGGTGTCCACAGGTCTGCAGGATCATGACGTCATTGTAATCGCCCTGGGAACCACAGTAGTGGGAGTCATGGCTTCAGTGGCTTTCATCTTTTACTGGTGAGCTGACCAACCAATCACTGAGCTGAACTTCCAAAAACACCAAACACATCTTTACACTGGAAAGAACACTAAAATACAAAATCTGAGCGCTGATCAGGAATCTGTGATTGCCAACTAAAATTCAGATAAGAACTGACTGATATTGATCTGCCCTTGGCCTGATCTAGAATCAACACATACCTGTAAAGTGTGAACCATTATTTGAGTATCAATTCAAGGCCAAACTGACATATTGCATTATTGTCTGAGCTTGAATGGAGATTTGTGTGAACAGATAAAGAAGCAGACTCTGGTAACTAAGTGTGTGTGTGTGTGTGTGTGTCTTGTAGGCAAAACAGGTCATATCGTCGCATTCAGAAGAGGTGGTCTCACATTCCCTCTGACCTAGTCAACCCGCTGGAGAACAATAAGCGGAACATGGTCTCCCTGAAGGTGAAATTAGTCAATCTATGACCATATAATTGAATGGATACTATGTTGCATAGATCAGGGGATTAGACCTTGTATGACTCCAGAAAGACTGCCATGTGGTGGTTAGAGGAAACCACATGTGCTTGTGCTTGTGCTTGATAACTACCAGTGCAGCTCTCTCACACAAATATCTCTTTGGTTTGGTTTCAAGATTGAGGAAGACTCCCATAAAGACAAGAGCCATAGGATCCGACGTGCACGCTACGACAAAAAGGTTTCATTCTCCTCGACTTTTGCTGCTTTCAGTCACCAATGTTCTGTATTTTGTTATGACTCCAATGGCCTCCTCTCAACCTGAAAAGCAACATGCATTTACTTGTATTTATCAGTAAATGAACATGATGGTCTCTCTCCCTGATGAAATTCCTTAACTTTCAGGTTGTGATCCTGAAGCAACTGGTTCATTCGGAGGGCTACTTCAGCGAGAGCCAGAGGATTGAGCTAAACGCTGTGAGTGGAGTCCACTCACTCACCTGCATCAGTATCTCTGCCTTCATTTTAATATGTGCCCAAAGGAGCCAGCCACAGTGTCAACATGGATCCCCATCAATGAAAAGCTAAACAATTATTTTGTGACATAGACATTCTAGTGTGACATTCTAGTGTGGCTTGCTTTATTCTTGTCCTCATTGCTACATGAAATGTCTGTGTCTTTGAATCACTGTTGCTGGGAATGTCACTTTCACCATGTTGAGTCCCCTGGAAATGTTTTGTGAATGTTGTTATGTTATTGCATGGTTTTTAAGATGCTTGTTCTCTTTAGCTTTTACATATAGATTACTACAACCTGACCAAGTTCTATGGCACCGTGAGATTTGAGCAGGACGTGTTTGGTGTGTTTGAGTATGGGGAGAGAGGCTCATTGAGGGTGAGTTACTGTTGGATTTTGGCAAAAAGAATGTTCATTCGCTTGTAGGATTTGACGTTTTGCCAGAATCACATTTCAGTTTTGTGTGTGAATACAGTTTAAGCTTCTGTCTGCAGTATAACTTTTTATTTATCTCCATTGCAGTATGTCCTAAATGACAAGATCTCCTATCCAGAGGATACCTTCATGGATTGGGAATTTAAGATTTCTGTCATGTATGATATTGCCAAGGTAACATTTTAGTCTGCCTGTTTTTGTTTGTGTATGTAGACATATTTTTTGTTTTTGTTTATGTGTTTATGCTTTTTACACCTGTGTTGGTCGTAGAAACCTCACTAAGTAAATACAAACTGTACCTGTTTAATAGGCCACCTGTTCATGATAAACCTAAAACCAGTTATTCACTCTGTCTTGAATCCAGGGCATGTCTTACCTCCACGCCAGCAATATTGAGGTCCATGGACGCCTGAAGTCCACAAATTGTGTGGTGGATAACCGCATGGTGGTCAAGATAACAGACTTCGGTTTCAGAACCATCCTCAGCCCTGGCCGAGGTAGAGTTCTTTGCTAAAACTATTCTCAAAGCCAGTGGCTGGAAAGCTCCCAATGTGATCACGGAAGGTTCAGGATTTCCGTTTTGTAGTGATTGTGACAAAGGATTGAGATTTTGAATGTGGAAATTCGTCTATGTGTTCATTTGAACTTTGTTGCTTTTAATTTAGAGTGTTAATTTAAGTTTCTTAGCCGCTAGCTCTGTCTGTCATTTATAGCGTCACGGACCATGGCTATCTCGTTATATCTGGGTTATAAATCTGGCTAGTTGAAGTCACTAATTACTTTATTGCTGTAGTCTTCTTATTACAAAATGATAATATGATACTCATCCTCTTGAACAATAGGAAACATCTCTTCCTTATTCTCTCTCTCTCTCTCTCTTTTCTTCTCAGACCTCTGGACGGCGCCAGAGCACTTGCGCACACAGGGCATGTCTCAGAAAGGGGACGTCTACAGCTTTTCCATCATAGCCCATGAGATCATGCTGAGGAAGAACACCTTCTACACGGCGTCCTGCTCAGACCGGGCGGGTGAGGATCCGGACCCTATTCCTTCTGTCCTATGGCAACAGTCGGAATACTGTTTACATTACCACGATCAGCTTTTTTAAAGGACGAATTCTACCCCCATTTACTTACTGTTTTTCCCATAAATGTGTTTTATTTGGTGTATGTTGTCAAATGTAAATTACTCCCAGCATACGTATACGCCACTAGATACATAGTAGTAATGTAAAGTGTCATGAGCATGAGGAAAAGCTATTTATTTGTCACTTAATGAGATAAGAGACAAAAGAAAACTTTACTTTTGACTGGACTGCACCTATTTGTCCAGCAAATCAGTAGAATAATCTTGGGTCTTGTCAGTGATCGAATCGCATCTTTGATTAATGTTAGTCTAGTGTTTTATGTACACTTGGGTCATTCAGAATTTAACCAAAGATTAGAGGAGTAAGCAAAGCTTCGACCACATGTAATGTGCCATAATGCCCGCTTTCTAACACAGAGAAGTTGGCCAGGGTGCAGTATCCTGGTGTGTACAGGCACTTTAGACCGGACCTACACTTTGACACAGCTGGAGAAAGCGAGCTGGAGGTAAGGGACCGGTCGGTCGTGTATGTATAGATGTGGGTGTGTAGTTGGGCATGTTGGGCATGTTGTGAGCATGAAGATGTTGTGCACGTTTATGTGAATGTATATGTGTGTATGTAGCGTGCAGAGTTTGCCTTGGATATCGTATTTTTTACATACATGATGAACTCAGGTGTACAAGCTGGTCAGAAGCAGCTGGGATGAGGATCCAGAAAAGAGACCTGACTTCAAGAAGATTGAAATTACACTGGGCAAGATCGTCAGGTACCTCCTAAACAAAACACTCGGCTCTCATCAATAACGGCACCCATGTGTGCCGCTGTGACCTACATTGTGTGCTGTGTGCCAGATCCTTTCTGCTCCCATTTGTCTCCATTCATTGAGTCTGAAGTGCCTCTCCTGGGCTCCTTCTCTCTATTCCTATGGCATAAATCAGTGAGGCGGCTGCCCTCTAAATGGAGCAGAGAGAGGACTCCATAAAACACTAGCCATGCCTTTAGAAATGTCCTTAGAAAATGAGCTTGGCTTTTCATGTACTGTAATCATAATGCAATGATAGTTGTTTGTATGCAGCGCTTCGAAAGTACAAGAGCTCAATTTGCTGACCAAGCACCGCAGAAAGAAGTGTAAGAAGCAGTGTAAGAAGCACAGCAGAAAGTCTGTAATATAAATCTCTATGTATCTATTTTATTCAGTAGCCTTCACAATCAGGCCAATGAGAGTTACATGGGCAACCTCATACGCCGGCTGCAGATGTACTCCCGTAACCTGGAGTACCTGGTGGAGGAGAGGACGTCCCTCTACAAGGCTGAGAGGGACAGAGCAGACAACCTCAACTTCAGACTGCTGCCTGGGTCAGTACACCTCCCACCAGTTCCCATCCCTAGGCAGACGAGACAGCCAGCAGATAAAGGACATATGGGAAACATAAATTAACGAGACGAGATGAGACCAGACGAGACGGGCCAAATGAATGAATGAGAGGATGAGGGGATGCATGAGTGATTACAGTTATGGGGCACTATGGAGCTCAAACAAGATGGGGAATCAGGCTCATGTCAACTATTTGGATAGAAGGGAGGCTTCTCATTGATATGAATAAATATGACTCAATTACATGATTAGCAGAGAAGAGGTCTTGATGTTCAAGCCAACCAGAGATGTATTTCAATGAGTTTGAAAGGTTGAGATATTTTTCCAATCTGTGTTACCTTCAGCCAGGGGGATTTACATGTATTAGCTTATCCAAATGTGGTAGTAGATGTTACCAGTGCAGTTCTCCCTGGCAGATAAGCCTAGGTGTTTTGCAGCGCTAGAGTAAAGCCTTTGCGGCTGAGCTTTCTAGTGATTGTTACTATGCCAACCGCTGTAGGCTTGGGAGTTTTTTTAAATCATGGTTGCCAAGGCTGATCTGACTCTTCTCTGTCTCTGACCTCTGACCTCTGACCTCACAGCCCGGTGGTGCGCTCTCTAAAAGAGACAGGCAGCGTGGAGCCAGAGCTCTTCGACGAGGTCACCATCTACTTCAGTGACATTGTGGGCTTCACAACCCTGTGCCATTACAGCACGCCCATGGAGGTGGTGGACATGCTCAACAACATCTATAAGAACTTCGACAGCATCCTGGACAACCATGACGTCTACAAGGTAAGAGCATTGGACTGAGAGACAGAGATTAGATCAGAATAGATTAGATTCAACTTTATTGTCATTGCACAAAGTACATGTACTGAGACAGCGAAATGCAGTTTAGCATCTAACCAGAAGTGCAAAAAAGCAGTAAAGTGCAGAGTATGTACATACAGTATGTATAGTGGTAATATATAAATAAATAAGAAATATGCAGTCTGAACAGTATTGACAGTATAACAGTGGTAATGAATACGTTAAGATATGTGCAGTAGAAGACTATAAACATGATCAGCAATAGCAGTAGGTAGTGCAAATAATATATAAGCATATATAAAGTACAGGTGTAAGTACAAGTAATGGTAGTAGTAGATGTTATATACAGAATAAGGTATGAGGCATGATATGAATCAGAATCAGAATCAGAATCAGAATGGGATTTATTGCCAAGTAGGTTTACACCTACTTGGAATTTTGTCTGGTGTGAAGGTGCATACAGTAAACATAAAACATAAAAACATAGAAACACAATAAGTACTACACATAACATAAAATCACAAATAAGTACTACACATAAGAAAAGTACTACACATAAGAACCAAAAAACACAATATATACGATACAAATATATAAACAATGAATATAAAAAAAAGTGGAAAGTAGAGTGCTAAAAGCAAAACAGGAGTGCAATGTGGATGAGCAATGTGCAATGTAATGTGTGTTAATGTAACACAGACTTAGGGTGTGGGGGTGGGATAAGAGTCCAGGTCAGGTGGGGGTCCCGGGCCTTGTTAATAAGGCCAACTGCAGCCGGGAAGAAGCTGGTTTTGTGGCGTGAGGTTTTGGTCCTGATGGACCGCATCCTCCTGCCGGAGGGAAGAACCTCAAAGAGTTTGTGACCCGGGTGGGAAGGATCGGCCACAATCTTACCTGCCCGCCTCAGGGTCCTAGAGGCGAACAGGTCCTGAAGAGATGGAAGATTGCAGCCAATCACCTTCTCGGCAGAACGGATGATACGCTGCAGTCTGCCTTTGTCATTTGGCAGTGGCAGCAGCGTACCAGACGGTGATGGAGGAGGTGAGGATGGACTCGATGATGCAGGTGTAGAAGTGCACCATCACTGCCTTTGGCAGGTTGAACTTCTTCAGCTGCCGCAGGAAGTACATCCTCTGTTGAGCTCTTTTGGTAAGGGAGCTGATGTTCAGCTCCCACTTGAGGTCCTGGGAGATGATGGTGCCCAGAAAGCGGAAGGACTCCGCAGTGTCGACTGGGGAGTCTCTCAGGGTGATGGGGGTGGGTGGGGCTGGGTTCTTTCTAAAGTCTACAACCATCTCCACTGTTTTCAGAGCATTTAGCTCCAGGTTGTTCTGGCCACACCAGGTCACCAGATGGTCAATCTCCCACCTGTAAGCGGACTCATCCCCACCAGAGATAAGCCCAATGAGGGTGGTGTCATCCGCGAACTTGAGGAGTTTGACGGACTGGTGACTGGAGGTGCAGCTGTTTGTATACAGGGAATACGGTGAATACACTATGGACAAGATATGTACAGTAAAGACAGTGGTATAAATATGAAAACACTATAGGTGAGATATATACAGTATGGACAGTAGTATAAAACAGTCTAGTGCAAATGTTCAGTGGCTGGAGGAAGGTGTGTGGCGGTCCAGGCCAGGGTTGAGGGGGGGGGGGGGGGGGGGAGTACAGTCACTGGAGGAAAGTGTGTGGGGGGTATCCAGGAGGGGGTGGGAGTCACCGTGGTGCAGAGTTCAGCAGGGTGACAGCCGCAAGAAAGAAGCTTTTCCTGAACCTGCTGGTCCGTGAACGGAGAGTCTTGTAGCGCTTCCCAGAGGGGAGGAGGGCAAACAGGGTGTGACTGGGGTGAGAGCAGGCCTTTGCTGTTGGTTGTGCTGTAGGTTTTACTGTAGGCTTTGTGTGTGACCCAGTCTAGATGAAAGCTGTTCACCCTCGTTTAAGTGTGTAGATAAAGTGAATAAATGAGTAAACAAACTTGCTCATGTGCGATAATGTCATGTACTGTATATGAGAGATGACATGCCCATACAGCTCTAGAACTCAGTAATTTAAACTGGAGTTTGTCTTGATGCTCATCCCATGTGTGTACATTTCATGACATCACTAGGTGGAGACGATCGGTGATGCCTACATGGTGGCCTCAGGGCTTCCTAATCGAAATGGAAACAGACACGCCAGAGACATCTGTCGCATGGCGCTGGACATCCTGGCCTTCATGGGCACGTTCGAACTATGCCACCTGCCTGGCATTCCTCTTTGGATCCGAATTGGGGTGCACTCAGGTACCCCAACACTGGTGTGCCCATCTAACACGCACACACGCACACGCACACACGCACACACATTTGATTTGACTTGATTTCTTTCATAGAAAACCCTTTTAAAGTGGTTCTTTGAGGGCTGTGAGTATCTCTGAGTCCGTGGGAAGAATGATCCTGCATGTGTTGACGTATAATCTTAATAATGTGCATTCCCATGAGTTGTCTCATGACTACTTAACTACACCGCCTTGTCAGTTGGGTCAGTTTTTTAGTTATGGACAGGAACCCATGACTGTTTCCCCAAAAGAGGTTAAATACTTCTGAGAGGGTATGACTGAGTTGTTCGGGAGTTAATGTGCAGTGTGTATGTGTTTGTGTTTGTTTTGGCAGGTCCATGCGCTGCTGGTGTAGTGGGCATTAAGATGCCAAGGTATTGCTTGTTTGGTGACACGGTCAACACTACCTCCAGGATGGAATCTACAGGATTGCGTAAGTTCTGCTCAGATATGCTGTAGTCTATGAATGACATAATGAAGAATCTCAGCTTGTTTGTTAAGCGCTTTCATTTTCCACTGATATTTATTATAGCAGTTAACCATTGGATCTTATCTGGTGTTGTGAACCTGGTGATAACACCAGTGGTGTAGTCCTGTATACATGAACACCTAGTACGTGGTTTAGTGACTCAGTTAACTCAGAGGTAAACCTCCTAATAGAAGAGCCCTCTGGCTTCATTCTCCGGGCAAACATGAATAAAAGTGACTACACACACACGTGTATAGGACTTTGTGAATGTGAATGAGGGATAATTTTAAATGGGGAAATAAAACTCCTACAAGTTCATGTAAATAGAACAATGGAAATAGATGCTATGGAGATGGAACTTTGACCCCATTGTTTGAGGTTAAATAGTTGCAATTTGATTTGTAAATCTTACCATTTTCATGAGTCAGCTGTATTCTAATGTCATCTGGTGTTCATTAATACTTGAGTGCCTTTGCGTCTGTAACATAGTCTTCTGGGTTTCCCCTCAGCTCTCCGCATCCATGTCAGTCAGTCAACCATCAACATTCTGGAGCGCACAGACAGTTCCTTTGAGTATGAGAAAAGGGGAGAGACATACCTCAAGGTCTGAAGCAGTCTCAGACCGTGTATTTAGAAAGTATTCAAAAAGGATTCACTTTTTTTACATTTTGTTATGTTGCAGCCTAATGCTAAAATCGTTTAAACTAATTTATTTGCCTCATCAATCTACACTCAATAATGACAAAGCAAAGACAGGGTTCTGGAATTTTTGGCCTTAATTCTAAGCTTCAAGTCTGGAGGAAACCAGGCTCAGCCAGAGTGATCATTGGGTTCTTGGTCACCTTTCTTACCAAGGCGCTTCTCCCTCAATTGCTCAGTTTGGCCAGGTGGCCAGCTCTGGGAAGAGTCCCGGTTGTTCCAAACTTCTTCCATTTAAGAATTATGGAGGCCACTGTGCTCTTTGGAACCTTCAGTTCAGCAGAAATAGTTTTGCTGCCTTCCCCAGACCTTTGCCTCGACACAATCCAGTCTCTGAGCTTTGAAGGCAGTTTCTTTGACCTCATGGCTTGGTCTTGCTCTGATATGCATTGTCAGCTGTGACACCTCAAATAGGTGTTATGGGGTAGATTGATGAGGGTAAAAATAAATTAAAACAATTTAAACAAATTTATAACAAAACATGAAAAAAGGGTGGTCTGAATACTTTCTGAATGCACTGTTTACTGAATTACATGTTATATTGTACATTCTATACTGAAAATGATATTGTATATTTATTATAAATATAGTCCATAACATATTCACTAATTACCCACAAATGAGATTAAAGTGATGTTCATTTCAGGGGAAGGGCAAAGAGATGACATACTGGTTGACTGGAGTCAAAGGACAGGACTATAATTTGCCAACACCCCCAACAGCGTGAGTTTATCTCTGATCCTTACATAACTTTAGACTACAGCCATCTGCGAGCTATGGCCTTATCATTTTTTTTAAATACATCCTAAGGGGCTGAGCACTATTTAAAAGTTTGTTTTCACTGCAGATTGTACATTTACATTTAAAAGTGTATACTTACTCATGTCATTTTAAGTCTTAATATCTCTAGCTAAATGTCAAAGAACCCACTGATATGCATTGTGTTTATAACCCCCTCCGCCTATGATTACACCGTCATCCCTCTCCTGCAGGGAGAACTTCCAGCGTCTGCAGCAGGACCTGGCAGAGATGATCCGCACGTGTCTGGACAAGCGGCTCCAGGGCCCGGAGAAGAGGACGACTCTGTCCACGCGCCAAAGAAGGGTGGAGCCGTACGGCGGGGCGACGGAGGACGAACAGCCAGAGTACCTGCACCTGGCTACTGTGGACAACTACAGCACCTACCTGTAGACCTGTCCACACCCCCATCTCAATAAACTCCCGAGAGGACAGACATGTCCATGAAAAGGACTGATGACACAGACACGTCTTTCATTCCCACTCACGCAAGGACACAGCCGACTGACAGAGATATTAGCGACTGATTGTTGTATTGACGTGGTTGATTAGCTGTATCAGGTGTGACAGTGTGCCTGAGGATGGTGAGGACCTGCGGAGACGTTTAGTCACTGTTGACAGTGTAGGTATCCATTCTGCTTACCGTAGCCCCAAGTGAATGTTGATTGTGGATCTTACGCGCAGAGACGGCTTTTCATTTGATCTTAATCCATTCATCTGCCAACAGCTTGTGCACCTTTAGAGGAAAGGGGTGAAGGACTCATGGGCCGTGGTCCTCAAGGAAGATGTTCCACCCAACTTGCACCACGACACACACACACATGTTCTGCATTCAGAAGTATAGAGACTTAGTGGTGGTCAGATTAGTGACTGGTAGCGCTAGCAGTTACTAACGTTACGTGTGCAGGAATGAGTGAATGAATCAATACATTAATGAATGAAGGGGGAGTAATGAATGAAGATATGAAATGTTTCAAAGTAGGGGCCTAGAGGTGTGCATTCACAGCAGAATGCATTTCACCTCACCAGTAAGTAGTTAGTAAAGAACATATGAGGATTCACTCTTAGATATTCCTGTATGATGGATGATACCTTGAATGGATACAAATTATCTTACGGATACACTGTGACCTAAACTGCCTAAATTTAACTTTCTTTGAAAAACGGCACTTTATAGACTTTATAGACACTGTATTTATGTTAGTTTTAAGTGCCTATTATGGATTTTGCAATATACATTTGAATTCCTTAGTACTTCTCTAGTACTTTGGTAGAGTTTATGTTTAATTTATCACTTTAATGATGCCTTGTAGCAGCTGCCTAAACAGCTAATCTGTTCCCCTGGCAGCTGCTACGAGACTAATTGTTAGGTACATGCCAATGATGATATTGTATTTTGAGCTCTCATTTGTGAGCTGACCATCATCTTTTAAAGAATACATATTGTGCATGATCTGAGAGTTGGGTTTGTGATTATTTTACTTTATATGTAGTAACTTAATTTGAAGAATTCCGACCACAATCACCGAGTATTGGAAAAGAAACTTTTATTGTAATTCTACTCAATATACTTGGTATTTACAAGACTAGACCATCAGTATACAAGGACATGCTCTAAGGACATGCCCTGCTTAGCATGGTACTGATGGTAGACTTGGAACTGGTTCACACCTCTTTAGCATGTAAAACAAAGAAGAAATATTGCTAAATTTATAATGCAGAATAATTACCTATAGAATGTCTGTTATACATGGGTTCGGTAAAGTACAGTATGACAAAGCACAATGCTGCAGATGTTTACAGTATTGAAGTATTTAACCATTTTTTAAACAGACGGACTGTTTGATGAATGAATATGAATGAAAGTCTCTTGTGAACCGTAACAGTAAGCAGAAACCAAACGGTACACCAATGTATAAATAACTTAGGAATGTAAAATCATCCATGCAGATACTAAACGCTACCAAACACTCGTTCACACACAGACAATACTCTAGATCCTCAAGGTCCAGAAGAGAATCTGCTTGTTGGGTCTATGTGACCAAGAAGTCTGGGGTTTACAGTAGGGAGTTCTAGAAATGTCTGAGGTCCAGACTAAGATGACTGCTTTACACCAATAATTCTCAGAATTTTCATTAAAGACCTCCATTCCCTAACTTAGATACTGGAACATGCTGACAAACAGAAATGGGGTTCAAAACATACAAAATATAACAAAACTAAACCTATTTGCAACACAAAACTTACAAAAATATGTTCAAAGAAAGTAAAAAAAACACACTGACAATTAATGACCATATTTCCCTCGGCATGCTATGAGCAGCATTCATGGGAACACCAAAAGCAATCCATTGAAAAAATAAACAAGGCAAATGATAACTACCTTAAAAACTACATCACCCATCACCCTTCCACCCCCTTTTGTTAAAAAAAACCTAGATCTATGAGTCTCCACATTTCCCTCTTTGTGTCACACATGAAACCTTGAAGACAGAAGAGCAGATGTACAAACTTCTCAGTGTTTCTCACCCTCTCCCTAGTTCTTTCCCCTGCTTACGTGTCAAACTGATTTGAGGCGCTGTGATTGAAGTAGCTTTCCTGAGGACCTGTCTGTGCACTTCTGCGTCTGTTTGTGTCAGCAGCTCAGCAGTCTCATGTTGGGCTCTGAAGGACTAGCGATCCCACTGCTCCCTTTAAACTCCACGTACAGCAGTCCATAACCCCACAGGTTAATCACAGAGTTTGAAACCAATCCAAATGAAATGACTGTGGCAAATCGATGCACTTCCCGGCCGGATGCTAGACCTGAGCAGGGAGGAGCTTCTTCCGCCTCACCACAGATGGCACGATGGTCAGTGGTCAGAAATAAATCCAGCCTCCGGTCATCCGGCCAGTGGCCTGCTTAAACGCAAAGCCATGCTTATATGAAAGATCATCATCTACAATGAGTGGACTATGTTCAAAAGAAAACAAAAACAACGTATACCATTTCCATGAACACTACCTACAATGAATATTGTGCAAAATGCAAACCTTTATTTCAGTATGACCTTGAAAGTAAGTACCCGGTAATAAACAGTTCTGCCAGTAAGCTTGCAACAGAAATTAAAATAAAAACCTTCCAGAAAATACCCTACGTAACTGTCTTAATGGTACTTTGCACAGCCCACCACCACTTCCTTTGGTTTCCCTTAAATGAGTGAGAGCATCCACTCCCCTTCCCCACTGGACTCAATTCAATTCAATTTAATTCAATTCAATTCAATTTAATTTATATAGCGCCATAACAATACAATTGTCTCAAGGCGCTTAAGAGGCTGGGCCAGTCATCTGTCTGTTGTGATTGTACTTGGCCTAGGACAGTGATGGATTTACGACTCACGGGAGCATAATGTGAATTGATTGGCCCAGTGTTGTGCTTGGCTGACAAGAGAGTTATTGCCAGTGCGTCATGGGATTCGGGAACGATGGGAGGAGAAAAGATACAGCCACACACACATACAAAGTATGCTCTAGCACACACAGACACACGTAGAACTGATTAAAACTCCAGTCTCTAAAAATACTCTCTGATAATCAGAATAGAAAAAAACTAAATTGTAAATATTAACAAATGATGCTAACTAAAGAACGATAATAACAACAACAACAGCGGTACAACGAAAAACCTGCCACACAAACTATCAGGCGACTGTCTTTCTATCCTGAGCTGCCATATAACATGGAAGTCTCAGAATCTGACTACAACAGCATGCAGGGGCTTGAGTGAATGGTGCCCCCGGCGCGTTAGGCAGAGTGGTGGAGAGACAGCTGCCTGCACCATCAGTCGGGGGCCCCCGGGGCTCGCAGGCTGCTAATGATGGGTCACACCAGGGCTCACGACCCTCCGCAGAAACCCCCGCTGAGCGCGCTGTTGGACCGACCATGATTGATGCGCCAAATTATCCTTACAGACGTGTAATTTCCTCTCGAGATGCGGGTGCGTTTTTGTTTCTCACTCGCATTTAGACGGGAATAATTGATCAGACAAGCATTGATTTCTGTAGCTATGAGCCCTTGAGACATCTAGGAAAACGTTTGGCTAAATATGAGGATGAACGACGCGTCATTAATTCTGGAAGCATCCAAATCAACAAAATCAAAACCGTGAAACCAGAACGCTAAAATAACGAGGCTATTAATAGTTTGTACATCCAGTTTACAAACCCATTCTAAATTGTGCCAACTGACATCATATTAAAGAAGAGTGTAGAATAGTGGGGATCCACTGTCTAAAGTACGTGGACTCTCCCAGTGTGCAGCCTAAACGCCCTCTCCGACGCCCACAGAAGGTGAAGTTCGACCCAAGCCAGTGCAAGTGCCTGAGTGTGTACCCAGCAGAGCACCATCACACCCCCTAACTGCAGGCCAACTCAAGCCTTCCTCGACAAAGGGGTGTTCCTCTGTAACTTCCAGATACACACACACACGGACAGGTATCCAGGGTGGGGTGGCGACACCATCAGACGTACTGTGTCATAACTGCTATGCATATAAACCTGGCAAACACTTACACACAGAAGATCTACAGGGGCTGTCGTTCATGCAGAAATACTTGTGTTGTGGTACAATACAGCCAAGGGCCATTTGTGCATACATGGATCTCAAAAGCCACGGACCTCAGCTAGTGCCACGCAGGACAACTGTGTTTGTCTAGACAGAAGCTGAAGCTGGGACCGACGTGGAACTGCGATGGTTCTAACCTGATACAGTATTAGCTGCCTATCAGGATGGGTATTCACCTCTCTTTGGTTGAAAACATTACTAAGGTGTGTTCCTCTTTGGTAGGACTTGCAATAAGATCCCCCCTCAGCTGTTCAAATGAACCAATTTTAGTGTCACGTCTTTCTTTTTCATTCATATTTTTAAACTCTTTGTAGTGGATAAGAACGTTTTACTAAGTCTTAACATAGGTCTTTATAGGGATTTTCACTGATGTTTGTATGTAATAAAAATCATTCAAAAAAAGGCCAGCCACAGCAACAGTGCATCACTGCAGTTATGAACCCTCAGCACACAAACAGGATAAATAAAGAAAATAAAAAATAATCAAATCTGTGTCTTCCTACATCCTGGATCCATTGATCTGAAAGAGCTGTAACACAAAGAGCAAACACAAAGACACTCGTCAGAAAAGATGTGCACACCCACGCCCGAGAAAACATATTCCTAGTTCAAACCTAGTTCAAATCTAGTTCAAATCTAGTGCAAACCTAGTGCAAACCTAGTGCAAACCTATTTCAAACCTAGTTCAAACCTAGATCAAACCTAGTTCAAATCTATTTCAAACCTAGTTCAAATCCACAACACAACAAACACAAGACCTCACTGTAGCATTACACAGGCTACTGCTAAGAAGCTGTTGTTGTGTGAATTTGCTGTGAATTAGATGGCTGATGATGAAGCATAGATCACTTTTGCACAAGCAAATGGCATGTTTCGGATGTCGGTGCAGGTGAAAATGGC
This sequence comes from Clupea harengus, assembly GCF_900700415.2. Lineage (NCBI taxonomy): Eukaryota > Metazoa > Chordata > Actinopteri > Clupeiformes > Clupeidae > Clupea > Clupea harengus. The sequence goes on along the minus strand of NC_045174.1, from coordinate 9,338,067 downwards.
ACATGGCAGAAATGACAGGGATTTTACCGAGCGCTTTGATGTGTGTGTGATCTGGTTACATCACCTCCATAAACTACCCCCACACCCACACACACCCCACCCCCACTAGGCTTTGGGTGACATCCTGCGAGGCCATCCACACATGTGTCTGGCTTTTGCCCCTTGGGGTCTATCTGGCAGTGCTGAAGAGGCACTTGAGGGCAGCAGCAGTGTGTGCGTCCCCTGGGAGTCATCTTAACCCTGACGCTGAATATCTACCACCTGGATCTGCACTGTGCTTCCCTGTTCTGTGGGAATGTGTGAAATGTTTCTCTGAGTGTGTGAGAGAGTGTGTGTGTGTGTGTGTGTGTGTGTGTGTGGGGGGGGGGAAATGCCAGAACACTTCTCTGTGGATGCTTGTGATACTGCATTTCACTGGCAGTCTGACTTGTTTTATCTTGAACCCTATATTTCAGCTTTTAGTCAAATTCAGCTATATTTTTTGGAAACTCAATAACATTACATTAAGGAGAATGTAACTGCTACCAGCAACTTTGTTTACATTTCCTATATCTGTGCAGCGATGAGTATAACCCACTGGCCTGTTTATGTTTTTGGCTATAAGTAGGACTGGAATGTAGCGTGGAGCACTGCCTCTCTAGACCCGGGGGCAGATCGAGATCAATGGCGCACTGTTACAATGGGGCCAAATCAGCTGAGCACCAGCATAGGCGAAAAAGAAAGGGAGAAGGAGAAATGGGAAAGAGAGAGAAAGAGAGACAGAGAGAGAGCGAGAGAGAGAAAGAGAGAGGGCTCTCTGTGTCACCACTTCTGTTTACAAGGGTCTATCCCATGTAATCAACAAGACTCTTAAGGTCATGAGGGAGCCTGGGCCTTATCAGGAAACCTTTTGGCTTGTTGTCTTTGCTCTTGAAGTGGGCCTATTTCTACCCCATGAGCATGAGGTGGATAGTTGTGACAGAGATTCCATTCTTTTTGCATCTCAGCTAATATTAGATATATACGCGTATATGTTTGTTTATGTGTATGTATGTGTATATGTATGCGTACGTGTATGTATTTGACATTACAATAACACAGAACCATTACTTAAATGAGCCAAGGACTGCCAAAATGTGATTGACATAAGCCTACTATTCTGACTATGCATGACAGAAAAATAAATTTTATTCCATTGCACTGTATATATCAAACTAGTTTAAAAATACGACTTATAAAAACACATTTCCTCATGTTTTAACCTCATTATAGCCCACTGATTGGAGCAGTGCACAGCCGCTCAGTGTAATTTTATGGGCGGGAATCAGGCTAAATACAACGTAATCCAATGACAGAGAGAAGCCCGGCAGCCTCCGCACACCCACCCACCCGCTCCCTACTGCAGTGATGACTCACCCTCCTCCCAGAGAGATGCTCACAGTTCCAGCCCTGCTCTGGCATCCCCCCCCCCCCCCCACCCCCACTCTACTGAGGTATCAGTATCCATCTGTATCTATCTGAGGTGGGACTGATCACAAGTCCTCTTGTATGGAACTCTAGACTGGTGTGTATTGGTCGGTTAGCTCCGTGTACAGAATGAAGAGCACAACTAGTGTTTGTAGTTCTGAACACGCAAACATGTGATGAGATGCTTTTTTTTTGGTTACAAAGAGACACATGGAAGACAGTTGTGGTTTCCCATGTTTTGACTCAGATGCCAGATGTTTCTAAGCAACATACAACATCTGGAGCATCCTCTGGTATCCATCCTTGCTTAACAAATGTGTCCCTCGGTCGGTTTAATTATTTGAGGATATTTGAGCAGGGCTGGAACAGATGTCTCAGTATAATTCAGCTCTCTAGGAGGAGGGCTCCAGGATCAGGGCTACGGTGCTACAGCTACAGCTACGTCTACCAAACAACAAAGCACCACTGCAAGCATGCTGGGGGTCGGTCCTCACCCATCCGTGTGTGTGGGGAAGCACGAGTGCTCTACAGTGGTCTGCTAGTCCCTAATCCACTCATTGGGGGCGCCATTTCTCTCCCCTTCCTCCTCCTCCTCCTCCTCCTCCTCCTCTCTTGCCGTGTCCTCCTCCTGTGCCTCCGAAGGCTTGTCACACACAGACACAAAGACACACACACACGACAGGACAACAGAGAATGACGACAGGACAACGAGAATGGAGAGAAGTCAGATGAGAATTGAGGAGAGTGAGGGAGTGGTGGGTGGGTGTGTGTGTGTGACGTGCACAGTGCAGTATGGGATGAGTGTGTGATGAGTGGTGGTGTGACTGAATGACATATTACGTGTTTTCTTCCAAGTCATGAGGAGACGTTAATACGGTTCCTCATACAGAAAGCCTCACATGGCGGGATGAGAGTATGTGAGCAGACTATGATGATTGTTGATGACTGCTGAATACCTGCTGGCTCTGCGCACTGCATGTTTAAATGTGTGAGTGGTTTTGTGTCTTTGTATGTAACTGTGTGTCTGTCTTAGTGGCCCCTTCTAAAACAACTTAATCGATTAGAGGTACTTATGTCGTTCTGCGAATCAATCTCAAATCTCCTTGTTTCTCAGCAAACAGAAAGAATAGAATGGCTACTTCCTTTTGTACACATTTGCAGGTGCAGACAAAATTCTATTCAGGTTCAGTGAGAGCAAAACATGCTCTGTGTGTGTGTGTGTGTGTGTGTGTGTGTGTGTGTGTGTGTGTGTGTGTGTGTGTGTGTGACTCCAACCTTGGTCTTGTGGGTCTGCTCTGTCCCCAGGCCACCACCAGGTGTGTGCAGCTCTTTGGACACGACACACAGGAACTCAGCCTGGTCCTCTGTCCCATAGCTGTACGATGAGCCGATGTTCACCATCTATCAACGGGAGGGAGATATAGAGAAAGAAGGAAAGAGAGAGAGAGAGAGAGAGAGAGAGGGAGAGAGAGAGAGAGAGAGAGAGAGAGAGAGAAAGAACAGGAGAGCAAAGGAGAAGGAGGGAGAGAAAGAAAGACAGGGAAGGAGAGCAAGAAAGAGAGTGTTCCCTGTCACAAGCAGTGCTACATTTATCTGCCACTCTATATAGAGATCTGGGATGGATTAAACAGGGAAATCAGTTTAAATTCAGACTGGATCAAAACATTTCACATTTTGCCAACACATTTTTGTGGGCAGGCGACTCAGCTCATTGGACAGCTTTGAGACCACCTGTTTACGTAAAACGCACTGAACACTGGGTAGGGTTCAGGGGATTTTGTGTTGAGGACGAAGTTAAGGACGTGGACAGTAGGGAAACGGAGAAAAAGGGGAAGGGTGGGGGGTGGGGGTGGGGGTCAGGGAGGTTAATCAACTCAGCGTCAGTCCAACCCACAGTCCAGAGCAGTCCGGGGCGGGGCTTTCGGCAGGAGCGCACGCTGACCTGCTCAAACTTCCAGCCGTCCGACATGGTGGAGACCATCTGCGTCAGCTCCTCCTCCTGACACTGCAGCACGCGGTACACGTGTTTGGGAGGCACATGTTGCTGGATGGAGGAGAGAAGAGATGGAACACAGGAGAAAGAGGAGAGAGAAGATAGAGGACGGATCGGAGGAAGAGGAGAAGGAAGGATGAGGAATGAAAATAGGGGAAAATGAAGTGAAGTATGGTGGGAGGGAGGATTAAGGGGAGGATGAGTATAGATAGATAGATAGATATATGAGTAAAGATAGATAGATAAATATAGAAAAGTAAGAAAACGATAGCAATACAGAGAGAAATGTACAAAGGTTCAAAATAAGGATGAGATAGCATGAATTGGTGAAATGAGAAAGAGAGAGAGAGAGAGAGAGAGAGAAATAAGGAGGTGAGTTGCGGTTGGAGAATGATGCCGGAGAGGGAAGAAATAGCGCCCAGCAGGGGTGGGGGTGGGAGCGAGAGCAGAAGGGAGAGTGGGAGAGAGTGAGAGAAAGCAAGAGAAAGGGAGAGAAAAAGAGAGAAAAAGAAATATTACATAAGCCTGTAAAAAGAGAATCCGCCATGATAATCCAGTAAAACACGGGTGAGCTCAGCCCTCAGTCAATTGCGCGCGAGACAAAGACACACTCAGCAAGAAGAGGAAGTTGCACAAGGATCCATCTGAGCTCTTCTTTTTTTTTGACTTCGCAGAAACGGCTCGTTTTCTCTCCTTTCAGTCTTTTCATCTAATTTCCCCTCCCACACTCACCCTCAGCCTCAGTGTAAAAACCACCAGTGGCTTTCTGTTCCTCCACATGACTTAACACAGTGAAAGGGCTAGGCCTGGCAGAACAACATTACATCTTCACATGTGGTCAAAGGTCACACTTCTTTTGACATACAGTGGATTTTTTCAAACATACTTCTGCTTTCACTACATTGGCGATGTCCCCTGTGGCCCAGGAGGGGGTTATGCACAAACAGGTTTCACCTTTTATCAGTGTGTCAGATATTCCGCCTGGATTCTATCACCATGCTGAACACTATCATACTGATCTATAACAGCCTCTTCACAGATCTATAACAGCTTGGCACACTCGCTGGGTGAACTCAAAACTCAGGTCCCACCGAGATTCGAACTCGGATCGCTGGATTCAAAGTCCAGAGTGCTAACCATTACACCATGGCACCCCTCTGCTGGCTGGTGACTGAAAGTGAGATGGACTCACACTGCAAGGAAATGGACAGGCTGTTCAGGTCACCAAATCCAATGGCCCATAGTGTTTTAAAAATCCAATGGCTCATGGCGGTTTAAAAAAAAAAAACGTAGGTCCCACCGAGATTTGAACTCGGATCGCTGGATTCAGAGTCCAGAGTGCTAACCATTACACCATGGCACCCCCCTGCTAGTTGGTGACTAAAAGTGACCTAGACTGAGACTGCAAGGAAATGGACAGCCTGTTCAGGTAACAAAATCCAATGGCCCATGGCGGTTTAAAAATACAATGGCCCATGGTGGTTAAAAAAAAAAAAAAACTCAGGTCCCACCGAGATTTGAACTCGGATCGCTGGATTCAGAGTCCAGAGTGCTAACCATTACACCATGGCACCCCACTGCTGGTTGGTGACTAAAAGTGAGCTAGAGTCAGACTGCAAGGAAATGGACAGCCTGTTCAGGTCACCAAATCCAATGGCGGTTTAAAAAAAGGACAAGGATCCTCATTAGGTACCTTAATGACCTGTTTGTCTCAGTGTAAAGCTGCCCTTGTGCTATTTATTGCCCCTACTAAACTTCTCCCATTGATTCTACATTTGCCCCGTAAAGCAGCAGCTGGGTGCCATTACCTGGGTCGTCTTACTGTCCCGCTCCAGAATGCGCTCCTTTATGAGTTTAATCAGTGGCGTGATGTTGTAGAACTCGGCCTCCTCCAAAACACCTTGATAAAACAAAACATCAGTATACAACATTAGCATGAGAACAAAGGTGCACAGACTCAGTGAGTGATGTATTCAAATATGTAGCACTCCTTAAAACCCTCACACACAGAGACTGCCTTACCCTTATTACAGAGACTTATTAGAGATTATATACCGGTAAATATAGTTTTCTGACCAAGGCTCATATTTGAATGTCCAATTTTTGTGTTACACAGACTGAGAGTTGATCTGACCAGATCCTATGTATATGTATCCTGTTTTCTGTATGACTATCACAATAATGGTGTCATGAATAATGCAGTAGGTACTCTAAAGTGTGAGACCTTCCTCTGCCAGCTCCTTGTTGTAGACCAGCTTGCCATGTCGCAGGTAGTTCAGGATGGGGCCAAAGTAGGTGGGGTCCCGGTCGATCACATAAGCGCCCGTGTCATCCTGTGAAGAGAGGCATAGGGAGAGAAAACACAGTCACCAGTCTATCTGCCTTCCCCCCACCCACACACACACACACACACACACACACACACACACACACACACACACACACACACACACACAGACACCAGAGCAGCGTTACATCACACACTGTACTGTGTGTGTCCTCAGGGATCTAGCTCACTGAGTGGGAGAGGAGAGAGCTGATTTAAATGGATAAGTACAGCAGTGCTGGAAGGGAAGAGAGAGAGAGATCGAGGGAGAGAAGGAGGGAGGGAGAAAGAAAGAGAGAAATATAGAGAGAGGGAGATGTGCGAGAGAAAGCTGGCTGAGAAAGCCTTGCTTGTGTCATCACAGCGAGTCTCATTGTGACCGCTGATGTGTGTGTGTGTGCGCGTCGGTGTGTGTGTGTGTGTGTGTGCGTGTGCGTGTGCGTATGGCTGAGTGACTTAGCGCTGTGAGGGCCAAGTCAGCTCTCTGAGCTACTCAGAGCCTGATGCACGCACTCCGCTTGGCCTTTTCGAGGAAGATAAGGGCTCGCCTTTCTCTTTCTCTCGTTTTCGCTCCCTCTCTCCCTCTCCACATCTCACTCAGGCCGCTCTCTCTCTCCATTACGGTTCCACAGAGTGCTTTACACAGCCCGGCCCCAGGCACCTCTCTTTACACTCAGAGAAAGACAGAGATTGAGAGATGGGGTGGGTGTAGCGAAGAGATTAGATGCTAGGGGATGGGGTTGATACACTGTGGTATCATCTTGCAGTGGCAAGAACGGTACTATATCAAATTTCACGCATCAATCTTTAATTTTTAAATGAACAATGCTTTGAACGTGATATCAATGTAGTGTAATGAGCTTCTGCTTTTATGTCTGCATGTTACTGAGAAGTCATAGTAAGTCACATTTACAAATCAAAAAATAAATATATTTTGGCAAAACTATCATCATAATATAGCTTAGTGAACAAGAAAACGTGTCAGAAAGGGAGAGGAGTTGGAGGATGATGCTCTGCACAGACAATGGAAGATTTGGCCCTGGCAAAATGGCCAGGATAAAAAAAAGCTTGAGGGGAAAAATGGAGACAAAGTAATGGTAGAGAAAGAAAGAGAAAGACAGAGAGAGAAAGATGGAGACTGTCTGACAGAGACAAACTGAAACCTAATGGAGAAGGAGCGAGCAGGGAGAGAAGAGAGCTCGGGGAGGTAAGTGATAATAGATGGCCTATTCCAGAAAGGAAGAGTGCAGAAGTCACATGGCCGTGCCGTGACAGGCTAAAATAGCGGCTGAAGGAGGGACCGAGAGGGGTGAGAGAGGGGAGATGAAGGCAGAGAGGGAGACAGAACGAGAAGGACCAGGAACTCTCAGGCTAGGCACAAGAAGTGGATCCATGGGAGACGGCAATGCGAGGCCACATGCTGAGGGTTCAGGCCTGTTTTTTATAAATGCCTGAGAAGATGCTCTATACAGCAGCAAACAGACGAAAGATGTTTTGTGTACACACACACACACACACACACACACACACACACAAAACATACAACATACAAATCATATTCTTGCTAAATAGAGGATCTTGCCTTGCATCTATATCTCCATACTTTCACATACTGCAATTCTGCACATGTAGGCTTACAACAACAACAACAACAAAACAAGTAACCATTGTGCAACCTCATACGAGTTCCTTCCTGATTCACTCACTGACACAAACACAACACGACGCGACGCAATGCGACACGACACGACACGACACGACACAACACGACACGGCACAACACAACCTACCCTAAGGAGAGGAGTCTATTCTGACTGACGTGACTAAAACTGATAGCAGGCGAGGTCTGATGACACCTGTGTGACATTCACAGTGCTGACTGTCATCAGGGACAGTTTGTCCTTGCTGGCTTCACACTCTCTTTTGAGCTGTATAACTGAAAACTGTGGGGGCAGGATTTGACTAGCAAAGCGACCGCGCGTCACTCCCCCCTCTGTCTGTGTGTGTGTGTGTGGGTGTTTCTTTAATAGGACCACTGTTGACGGCACACATGATGAGGAGCATGTTGGTTAATGATGGAAAATGTCAAGCCCCATCTCAGGTTAATGCTCCACCAGGAAATCTGGCGAACGAGCCCCTATGGGGGAACTACTATTTCCCACAGGAAACAGATGCCTGGCTAAGCAAAACAATGGCCTTGTTTATGCCTTACACACCATAAAAAAAAAGAATTCTCTCTCTCTCTCTCTCCATCTTTCAGCCTGCTGCTCCCTCTCTTCATATTCTCCCCTTCTACTAACCTCATTACCTAAGCTCTTCAATTATCACCCGTAAAGCTAGAGGGCGAGAAAACAGCACTTGCTTGGCGAAGGGCGGGAGGAATCTCCTCACAGCATCTGAGCCCCACCACCCACCCACCCACACACCCACACACACCCCTTCCCAAACATAGTGTTGGCCATGCAGCCTGTAATTAAGGCGGAACAGATGCAAATGTACAGGCCCCCTACACGTCAGAGAATATCTGCCATTCAAACACCACCCTGTGTTTACATGCTCAGCTACAGGAGAGAGAGAGAGAGAGAGAGAGAGAGAGAGAGAGAGAGAGAGAGAAAGCAGGCCAGTTTGCAGATTCCATTCCGCTGCCTAAACTGTTCTGGCGTGATCAAACATATCTTATCCTTACACAAGTCCTGCAGGATGTGGGGGAGACTTTATTGCGGGTGCAAGTACAGACAAGTGCTGCAATCTGCCTGTGAAATATTACAGCCACTGAAACTAGTGTTTTCCTGACAACGCTGGTTGAATGCGAAAGCCAGCGCAGGACACCCCACCCCGGGCAATTCTTGACCTTTCCCCGGTCCTGTTCAATAATGGATGACGCGGATGTATGTTTTAAACTGGTTCAACTGCCCTCTGATCAACAGGAGGGGGCAAGAGTGACATTTCAGATGGTCTGTTTGCTCTGAGAAAGGGGAGGAGAGCGAGAGAGAGAGAGAGAAATGATACAGATGACGTGGGAGACATACTCACACACACGCATATGACACTACAAAGGCCTTAAGACAAAATAGAGACCAAAAACAGAAATGTCAGTCGAGAAGATCGAAAATAGAACGTAAAATGGGACAGATCTATTTCTGGATGTTAATAAAGATGGCTACTGATCATATGTGAGGGGTGAGGCATTGCCAGCTAACATACGTTTTTCTGCTTGCACTTTATGAGTATGGGTGTGTAAGTGTGTGTGTGTGACAGAGAGATTCGGAAGACTAAGAAAATGTTTATATAGTGGGTAAGTCTGAGTATGTCCACAACACACTGCAGTTAGTCCAAAACACGAGCTCCACAATGCCCCTACAGTGATAAAAATCAGCCAGTCACCAGTTTGGCTGCCAAAACACTGAGGGCCTGAAACTGCACTGGCACTTGTTGGCTCTATTTTGGGTCTGTGTGTGTGTGTGTGTGTGTGTGTGTGTGTGTGTGTGTGTGTGTGTGTGTGACACCAGGTCACACTCAGTGATATGAGACAGAAGCTGTCTTTTCCACAAACACATACACACACACCCAGCATGGAGAGACTGTGTAGGCAGTGTGATGTGTTTAGTAACTGTAAAATACTTGACTAACAAAGCCAGGACATAAGAAGATGGACTTCAGAGGGAGATGTAGAAGTAAGTGGCAATTAGAGCCCACAACAGCACAAGTGGTTAAAAGACATTTTTACAATGTAATTAAGAACCGATTAGAGGGAGAGAGGACGAGGCAGGCAGAGAAAATGGGAGGAAGGGTAGGGAGAGTGGAGTTGAGTAGAAATGTTGTGGCTGCTTATGTGAAGGTCATAAGTAGACTCCCAAGCCTGTTCTACTCATCGTTTCACCGAGTGAACTGATGCACGGGAAACCAATTTGCGCAAGACAGCAAAAAAAGAGAGCTCCTACTCTCTCTCCCTCGCTTTCTCTCTTACACACACAGAATCTGAAATGTCACTCTGTGTGTGTGTGTGTGTGTGTGTGTGTGTGTGTGCGTGTGTGTGTGTGTGAGAGAGAGAGAGGATGACGGTTTAAGTGTAAAGGGGAACTATGTTTTTTTCCAGGCAAAGGGCATAAGACATGATGTATAGTTTGAATGAGAGTGATGCTAGGCGACATCTGAAATGCATTCTGAGCTAGGAAGCGGAGGCATGGCTACAGCAGCTGCATGAAGCTGCACCGCACGTGTGCACCCATCTGACTGAGAAGCTTCATTTGGCCAAAGTGATGCTGTTGCTAGGGCAACTAATCAATTAGACCTTGGTCTTTGCTAAGGAGTCAGACAAGATGGCAAACGGCAAGGTTTTGTTAAAAAGGAAGGGGGGGAACAAATCAACATATGAATCTTGCCTTACCGTGTCAGAATGCAAGTCTTGCTGCTGGCACAGGCGATAGAGGAAGGAAGTCTGTTCTTTAAGCAGTGTCTGCCGTGTTGTGAGGAACACTGTGCCGCCAACATTAAGTCGGACCCATTTGCCATTGTTGGCGCTCGCTGTGTTGATTCCCGACCCGTTGCCAATGGTTTGCGTTTCAGCCCCGCTGGTCTCAGTCGCGGACGAAGCGGTAGTCGTACTTTCGGTCCCTTCGCTGTCTTTGTTGTTATTATTGTTGTTGTTATTATTGTTTGGGTTAGCAGGGAGTGATCCGGATTCCGATATAACATGGGACACCGCTATTCGTTTATCTTCTGTTGCCATTAGGAGAGAGAAATGGCAAAGATGTGATGCGTACCCTGACGAACTGTTCCCACTGGCGTTAGACTAGCCTACTTTGTCACTTGCAACCTCCTCCAACGGTGACTTCTCTTCGACTGCACATCACTCCGCCTAGTTATCCTGTTTATGCAGTGCCGTGGTGCATTGTGGATGTTGAAGTTTTAGAGGCTGCTGAAATTTGCACATTAAGAATGTTCACAACAGAGAGTAAATCAAACCTAAAAATTGATCAAGACTTCAGGGATTAGGACAAAAAATAATATCAATCGAATAAATCACCTCTTTAATACCGTGTTGTGATATTGCATGTCATACTGTTGCATGTAAACAATTATTGCAAGATTAAGGCTGCCAGTGTGATCGCCTCATTATTTGGTACCCTATAGTAGCTTTAGGACAATATTACACAATATTAACAGAACTGGGCTTTAATTAATGCCAAAACAATACATGAATTAGTCTCAAACACTGCGAACTCAGAGGGACAAAATATCTGCACTAAACAGGTTATTAAAACATCAGAGTGAACCTAATCCATTTGCACAGCAGGCATCTTCATACTGGTGGATCTTGCAGAGCATATGGTGGATAATCCCTGATTTACCCCAAAACAATGTAAAATTCAGCAAAAACAAAAACCTGACTTTTTGTCATTTATAACGTGTGCAGTGCAAAACTACTTGCCATAATGACATAACCTAGTTAGGAACTTAAACAAAACTACATTGTTGTGCTATCTTGTTAATACCAGAACTATCATTTAAGGGGCAAATATTGATCCTTTTTCATTGGCCCAGTGACTACCTGCAGTGCATCTTCATTTTTGGGTCGCTTCAGTTGACTAGATTAAAGTGAAGTCCAGTTATGACAAACTAGCCATGAGTGTTCAGTGCATTGTCTTTGCGTTCCACTAGATGAACCATTGGGAGTGGGAGACCTGTTTGGGAGACCAACTCAGGGCATGAACAGAATAGGCTGCATGGTGACAAAGGTGAAGTTATATGTCTGTGGAAGCCCCACGTGGGAGGTGCGGTTGAACCTTGCCCAGGAGAAGGGAGGGAGTCCCCCCTGAGTGGTGGGTCCACTTACAGCTTCAGTCACAAAGTTCTGAGCCTGGTGGTAGTCAGTCACCTGTGAAGACAAAAGGGGAGGGGTGGTGGTGGGGGGGATTTAGTAATGCGTATGGCGTTCCCTCATTAACTCAAAGTATATATGTGTGTGTGTGTGTGTGTGTGTGTGTGAGAGAGAAAGAGAGAGAGAGAGAGAGACAGAGAGAGACAGAGAGAGAGAGAGAGAGAGAATAAAGCAGATAATAAGGAAGAGATTGTTCCTATTGTTCAAGAGGATGAGTATCATATGATCATTAGTGACTTCAACTAGCAAGATTTATAACCCAGATATAGTGCGATAGCCATGGTCTGTGACGCTACAAATGAAAGACAGAGCTAGCGGCTAAGAAATTGACATTAACAGAGAGTATGTGTGTGTGTGTCTGTGTGTGAGAGAGAGAGAGACAGAGTGTGTGTGTGTGTGTGTGTAATACACGCCTGTATGTCCTAATAAACTAACATTTTGGAAGAATTTAGATTTGTATCTCTGCCCATACCTTGGTGTCATAACAGCCTGCAGGACGTGGTCTCCTAATCCTTAAATCATTGCGACAGCAGATGGTTTTGCAGGGGTGCCCCTTGGCATACGGATCTCTTTTGTAGTCTGAAAGGACAACGCAAATTCTAATGACATTTAATTAATCCAAACCAGGGCCGAAATTAGCTGACATTGAGTCTAATGCACAATGGAATACATCTCGATGTTAAATAATCTAATTGTAAAATGAAATAAATTGAGTAGATCAAGACAATCAATATGTACATATCTTAAACAGACATACGTCACTGCAGATAATAGGGCAGATATGTACATATTGATGGTCTTGATCTACTTCATTTATTTAATTTTACAATTAGATTATTTAACATCGAGATGTATTTTAAATTTATTTCATTCAGCACATACTATTGTATCGCATGATGTGTTTCATGGAGGCCCAGCTGAGGACTCTGCCCTGGTCCCTGCGGAAGATCTTGGCCCTTGGACAGAGGTCATAGGAGTAGTCCTCCCCCAGCTGGCTCCACATCAATCCATAGCCACTCAAGTTGTAGATCTCCGGGTGAAAAGGGACATTGTAGGAAGCCCAGTATCCTTATAATGAAATGTGCAGAAATAGCACAACAAAAGAACAACCATAGAAATGTCACAACAATAGCACTGACACTGCCAGACCCATGTGTATATTTTACATAATTGTGTGCTTGAAAATGCAGCATGAGAAATGAGTATTTGCTATTTTTTTATAACTTTCCTTTTTTGAAACTAAAAGGCTGCTTCACCCAAATAATCAAAATTTGAATATCTGAAATCTGAAAATCTACTTTGATGTTATAAAATCAGCTATACATGATATCATCATCATCATCATCATTAAATGAACTGGGCTGTCATGGTGGCTCTCTGTTTCTGTGATGATAAGCAAAGGTGTTGGTATAAGCTTACAAAATTAAAAAAAGGCCTTGAATCACCTTGTCGCAGAGCCTGGGTCTGATCCGAGGACACCACCAGACCAGGGATCTGCTCGACCACAGTCAGTGCCCCTTCTTCAATCTTCCTGCCCAAAGTCACTTTGTTCAGGTCTACCACCATGTACTGGTTATTGTAGGTTCCTTTAAGGTAAAGGCAAAGCCCAGTTAAAGGATGAGGACACAGTGTGCTGAAACACTAAGTAGTTCAAACCTATAGTTTATATAGACTATAATCAGCTCAGTCCATGGAAACAAAGAGAAGCCCGTATCTTTATAAAAGCTGTTCTTACATACAGTAAGATGCAAATATAAAATGTAGATTGTTCACATCTCCATATGGTATTACATAATTCTGCTCTTATACTTAGTACAGCTCTTAAGTACTGTGCATTTGGAGACAAAGGTCAAAGGTCATCATTTTGTTTTTCAAACTTTACTTCATCTACATTTTGCATTCAACAGGGGACACTTATGCCGAACCAGTAAGGTTTTAATATCCATAGTGTAACATACCATGCCATCACTCACCAGAGTTATACTTTGAGAAAATATTAGCCCATTGTTCACCGGTCCATGCCATGGCATTTGCCAAGCGCACCCTCTGCCAGGCCAGCAAGCTGTGTGGCGTCACCGAGGAGAAGAGGGAGGAGTTGAAGACGCTGTTTGTGGTCTGGGTCATGAGCAGCCCGCTGCCCAGCAGGTAAAAGTCATCGAGCGACGTCAGAAGGCCTGTGTTGTCAAAGTGCATCGTTACAAGGCCCACCAACATCTGCAGCTTCACCCTCACCCAAAGCATCCAGTCATCTCTGCTTAATTACCAGGGTAGCTGCTGAAGGACATCTTGCCTGTAGCTATGGCTGCACTGGACAGCCAAAAGTCCCAGTGCTTGTAGATGCGCATGGAAGCAGCGTATGTGTACCAGCTTGAGTGGGCAAATAAGAGGTTTTCATAGCCTGGCAACATCTGAGGGTAAGAGGGTACACCTATTTAAGAAGGAATTCAGGGAAGACTTTCTAAACACTGCACTTATGGCAATTCGGTTGCCGTATTACACATATAAGTTTTATATAAGCACATATATCATACTTATATGCAGAGTACATATAAGTGTAACGGTAGCCAGCGGGTACAGTGCTGTGCAGTGAGTAAACCTCATTCCCTGACACCTTAAGTGACGTGCTAGCAACAGATGCTAGCACCCATGGGTTTTAACCTGCCTCCCATGCCCGAGGTTATGAGTTCGAGTCCGGAGCGGGACTGTGTTTATCTACACAATGCAGGTTACATAAGCACATTTAAAACATAAATAAAAATGTACCTTTCACTTGAATGCATGCAATACTGCAGTGTGGTATGTATATGACACCAAAGCACTCATCAGTAACCAATTTCACTGTTGATGTTTAGATGATCCCCTATGAAAAACACTCATTCAGATGCCATGTGAAACACTACCACAACCTTGAACAAACATGGTTTTCACAATCCTTTTTCAGAGACCAAGAGCTTAATACAGAGAGCATACGAGCTTCTAACCTTGATGAGAACTGAACAGTGACCCATGGTTGGTTTGCTGAGTAAGTCAGAGAGGTTGAATATGCGGGATCTCAGGGTTGGTATCAAGTCCAGGAGGTCCCCAATTGCATTGAGGAACTGTATGGCAAATATCGACAGCGGCTACAACCACACAGAAGGTGAGTATTTTAAGTAGGTTAGGTAGGTTAACATCATACACATGCATGCAAACTCAAATTCAAACTAAAATAAGAAAATACTTTTCATGATAATGCAATGATCCAGATCACTGATAATAAGCTAGATATGAGTGCATACAGTTGTAGTACCTCTCTTTGCTGGCTCTTAGCCCAGTCCGCTGCTCCCGCTTGAAGCCCGTCCATCTGGGCAGCAACCAGTCCTGCTTGCTGCCACAAGGGGTCGTTTTTGTTCAGCTTCACTTGTTCTCTAGTCCATGCGTCCTGCTCTCTGACAATAGGTGTTGAGATAATAACAACACAGTTAACCAAAAAAAAAACTTTGACCTCTGCCATCTGAAGTGGAAATTCGTTTTCAAATTTGCATATTAAAATATTATGAGACAGAATAATATACATATTTGGTTGGAGAGAAAGAGATGGGTTAAATCATAATGTATTTTCATTTTCACATTGTGAAACACTTTTTTTTTAGAGATTGACATAATGGTGCCCCCATGCAATGAGGAATTTGTCTGAATTAGTCTGAATTGTAATTCTGAGTTCATCCTCTCACATATCTTACCTCATAAAATTTCTCAAGGGTGTCAGGATTCGCTTTTCCTTTATCAGCTGAGGGTACATGTTGACGTAGTGATTGAACATCTGCCTGAGTACAAAAAACAACTGAAATCAGGTAAAAAAAATCAATGTGTTTAAAACAAAGCTGCGAAATGTCTTGAAATAATACTCACTGTGCAGTGAGGTAACCTTCCAGGTATCCAGCCAAGAAAAAAGTGACCTCATCAGGAAGGCGGCTCTTTCCGTGCCCAGCTCTTATTTCTAACACACTCCAACCAGTGATGGACAAGCTGTCACTGAAGTATCCATAGGCATCCCCCATGCTGTCCATGACACCTTTTCTCAAATAAACTGTCTTCTGGGTGGCATTCCAGTTCACTGTGGCTCTCTGGGTCTCTTGTGTGTAGATGCACAATGGAACACAATGAATCCTGATACATACTGACTGTCAGACAATCAGTGTTTCAGCTACTTTCACTGCACATATATACATCCTTAGCCTACAGGCTACATGCACTTCAGGTACAGATCAGTGTAATCCACCTAATACATCTTTATGGCTACGTATGTCAAAGGTATTCAAACCAAATCAAACAATACTATTCTTTTTCATGGTTACGTAGGCATACCAGTCAATCTAGTAAATCTATTTGTCCATACAATATGTCACAGATTTCACAAAGAGTAGGCTACAGGGCAGATCTGCGATAGATGACTTACCATGGATTCCTTGACAGGTGGCAGCCAAGACAAACTGAATGATCAGGTTTTGACCACGTAAAGCCCACATGCTGTCAGTTTTATTTATTCAGAAGTATAGCGTCTAAGAAAACTAAAGAGACTGTTATAACCCAACAATATCAAATAGTGGCCATGATCCGTAAATATCCAGGTCGAGAAGTTAGACTGAGGGCGTATGAGTAGGATTTGTGGCTGTGAGATGATTGGAGGATCTGCAACCTTCATTGATTCAATTGGCTGGCAATCCGCGTATATTTCGTAAATCCCTTCAGGACGAAACAAGACCCCTCCGCTGCGCTATAGCCTACATTATCTCCAATTATTCTCCAACAACGGTTTTGTTGATAGGCTAGTTGGTTGCTAGCTGTTGAAATTCTCTATGGCTTTGAGAAGAACAGACCGATTTGTTATGAACATTGTTACGTGATATTCTCTTGGTCCGAATTGAAATCTTCGTCTTAAAACGAAAACGGATCACCCCAGATGGGACTCGAACCCACAATCCCTGGCTTAGGAGGCCAGTGCCTTATCCATTAGGCCACTGGGGCTATGCGACAAGCCGTATGACAAGATTTCTATTTAAATGTATCAGCATGGAAACTTTCTCCACAGCTGCCGAAGGCACGGCCAGCGAAATGTTTCCGGCTTCAGTCAATCACGTTCGCGCATTATGAAACATTTTGAAACATTTCGGGCAATCGCCGTGGCGAATTGTGAAACATTTTACCATTCACGGCAGAAATGCTAGAGGGTGACGTCACATTGCTGAGGCTGGACCTAAGGGGGCGGGTAAATCAAACAGTGTAGCAAACACTCTGACTTTATTTGTTATCTGACTGGAATTTTGCTAATTCTCATCAGCATTTCATTTGCTAATGTTATCTGTTAGTGCTGTATGATATAACTTGATTTTTTTATTTAATTAATTTCAGCCGCTATAGGCTATATATAAATATATATATATATATATATATACACGAAACTTAAAATGTCCACAGTTGTGGGTTCGTATCCCGTCTGCGGTGTGTCTAAATTATATATAAAAAAAACATCCACAGTCGTGGGTACGTATCCCCTCTGCGGTGTATCTAAATTATTTAAAAAAATAAGCCCTTAGATGGCACCGTCATTATAAGGCCACTGGAATAATTGAAATTACCCGTATATTTTCTACTAGGAATACACATGTAAAGAATACATGTGGAAGGCGTCACTGCCATAATAATGCTGTTGATACTTGGCACATGCGCTGTTAGGTGCTGGGATCAGTGCACATGCGCGGTAACTAAGCAAAGTTGTGGTTGTAGCGACCATATCTATGGTAGTGACCACACACTTCCGTCTCTGTATGTACACAAAAAGTGTTAGCTAGCATAGATGCTTAGGGGAACATAGCTATCTGCATACAGATTGGCTCAGGGTAATTCTGTAAAACGAATAATTAGAGCTTACGAGGGTTTCCTAGTGTCACATTTGGTATTTATTTTGATTCAACGAGCTAACTTTAGGTAAGACTGAAAGCAACGTATGCTAGTAGCCAGAAGCTATTCTGATCATTATTGCTAATGTTATTCACCTGTGACAAGCTTTGACTTTGTCGAAGTATTTTGTGACTGAATGTCTACGTTGCTCAAATGTAACGCGAGTTAGTCAATCGTAGTATTCTACACATGCTTAACGTTACTCATAGCGTTAGATACTCACTGTCACGACAGTCAAATCTGGGTAACATGTTGTTAAGCAGATTTTGGGTCAGTTCCGACATAGTTTTGTTAATCATGGATGCCAACTGTTGCTGACTTATTTCTGTGAACGTTCATTTAAGAATAACCATAATTTACAAATTTGCCTTGTCTTGGCTTACCTTGTAACTCCAGAGCCCTTTGTCTTTGTTACAGTGTTGCGACTCGTCCTTTGGGTTCAGACATCATGCCTCTATTTGGGAACACCTTTAGCCCTAAGAAGACACCCCCTCGCAAATCAGCGTCGTTGTCCAACCTACACACGGTTAGTAGCTCAAGTACATACCATATGCTTGGTGCATACTTATAGTCAGTATGAAGCTCACTACGAGTATTTTTGTTCATGTCTTCATACAGCTGGACAGGTCTACGAGAGAGATAGAACTAGGTCTAGAATATGGCGCCCCAGTAATGAATATTGGAGGCCAGAGTTTGAAATTTGAAGAGGGTCAGTGGATTACAGGTTAGTGCTATCACGGGTCAGTCTATGTGGCAGTATTTGGTCAACTGTTTGTAATTTTATATATAATTTTGGCAGTGGAGATCTGTTGTAAAGCAGCAGTTGATTCCGTTTATGTGTAATTTGTCTAGAATCTGGAGGAAATGTTTCGGGAAAGGAGTTGCAGCGGCTGAAGAAGAGGAACCAGCAGCTGGAGGAGGAGAACAATCTGCTGAAACTCAAAGTTGACCTTCTTCTTGACATGGTGGGAATCTACTTTTAAGAATGGCTCTTCTTGAGCGGATCTTAGAATCTAGAAATGTTAACAAGTTTTATGTTTCTGGATTTCGTCTCTTAGGTTACAGATGGGAGACAGTTAAGGGAAGCAGAAAGGAGATAAAACATATAAGAGCTTAGACTGAGGAAATGGCAAGCAGCTCGCAGAAGTAGGCTACCTGCAGTTCAGGCACAAAGCAGCTTTCAGCAGTAGTTAGAGTTAGGTGCTCTTATAGGCAAAAAGGAGGTGTCATCATTTCATCATTTCATCATTTTCTCTCTCCCAGTTGTCTGAAACCACAGCTGAAACTCACCTCATTCATAAGGAGCTTGAGGAAGTGAAGAACCATACCCGGAGGAAGAAGTAATAAGAGGGACAAAATGACTAGTAGAAGCTATTGGGTGTGTTTGTTAAATATGTATTTAATGTAGTCAAAAATTGTTTTGTACACTTGTAAAATACTCTTAACATTTCCTTTAAGTAATACTTTTGTAAACAAATGTAATTTAAAAAAAATGATTGAGATGCTTTGCAGAATATTGATTGCGTTTTAATGTTTGTTTTTATACCTTTTTCTTACAATTTTGTACACAATGTTGTGTTAATGGTCTGTTGTTTTACACAAGTGTATGTTACTCAGTAAAATGCATTTTGAACAAGTTTATTTTTTCATTTTCATACATTCCATAGACTAAATACATAATTTAATATGCCATTACAGATTACTGTTGCACCACTTTAAGTGGTGATTAAGTATAAGGTGCAATAAGAGTTTTTAAAATGCTTAAACCCTTTCAGGCATGGAACAATTATGTATTTCAAAGCAATTGTTGTTCTTGTGTCTTCTTGCGTTTCTGAAACATATATTGACAATTAAGAGAATCATGATATGTAAAGAAGGGCATGAAAAGGGCTGAAACTGAGACACAAGAAGTGTAAAGTGGTAATTGGGCTGTTTAGTCCCTGTATTCTGTCAGCCCAGAAGGTCATCTAAATAGTGGCAATTTTGTGGTTTTATGAAATTGTGTTCTTGTTAACTAATAGCAGACTTTTTCTGTCCAGAAATGATTGTAGTTTTATTAGCATAGTCTTTGTGATTACATTCATTAGATGTTCACTTGATCATTGCATCTATCGCCACGCATATGAGTTCAGCATCAGATTAGGTCGCTGTATATCAGGAAGTGTTGGATGTAATCCTAGAGACCCACGTCGTTACAGTAAACAATCAGGCTCATTATTTTTGCTGTTAAAGAAGGAGCTTACAAAGGGGTTTCGTGTGCTTGAAAATGTACACACAGATTTACATGGATTTCTGCATGTGGTCGGAGACACGTACTTCACTGGGGGATTGCATAAGACAATGAATCCTGTATGCAGGCCTGTGTACGTGGGGCATGTTACCCGGTTAGCCCCTCTTGCTGGGGTAAATGGTGAAGGGGGTGGTAAACCTTTCTCTCACCTCTTGGCAATACACGGAACTGAAGGTTGGTTTAAAGGGGGGGACGTGGCTTACAGCGGCTTATTGCACCTTAAATCATTGGCACGTTTTTTTTTTCTGACCAGCTGCATGCTGATAATACATTTGTAGAATATATAAAGAAGAAATGACTAAAAACATTTATTTGTAATAAAAACAACATTCAGGGTTGCAGCAGTATCAAACCTGTGTGTGGATACCAAAGTTTAATTTGTTTCGGCCAATTAAACATGCAGATTGAATGAATGAGGAAGTTCTGTTGCAGAAATAAAACTGTAGATATGAGACACAGAGGGCATCATCACATATCACTTTTACAGCAAATATCAATTAAGAATTCAACATACACATTTGAAAAAGTTCATGGTCACAAGTTTGGTAAAGCAGTTGAATCCTTTGACAAAGGAGTAAGCACCTTGTTTTCTACTTCATAATTATGGTGTATTTCAAAATAGAATTTTAAACTACCCCTAGTACCACCCTTAATATAGAAAAAAACAATGAACTAAGCACATTAGGTCCCATTAATCAAAACAAGATACTGTCATTTATTTTGTATTAATGAAAAAATTATTATACACGTCAGAATTGGACTTTTGCCTACCATACATTTTGAGACAAATTCCTCATTTTGCCTAATTAGTGGGAGGCTGTCAAGCTTAGGGGCGGGGTGGTAAAGAGTATAATTGGCAGATCAGCACAGTCAGAGCGACAAAAATGAGCAAGTGACCGAGTGGTACCGTACAGGAATGAAGAGATGATTAACATAGAGAACATTGACTCCAATGAACATCTAAGAAAGTCCTCTAACATCCGAAAGCCACATAGCTTTGGCATTGACAACCTGAGAGCGCAAGAACGCCTTACTTATGTTGTACAGATGTAATGACGATACTCATTTTTATCAAAAATGAATCAAACTGGTATTTTTTCTTTAGTTTCAACTGTCTGGACGACAGTCTAATGTTGTGGTGTCACAGTGGATGTTGAAAGTTCTTCAGGTGGATCTTGGAATCACAGGTAAAGTTACAATTTGTCTGTTTTATTCATCTTCAACTGGATCTAGCTTCTAAAAAAAACTCTAAAAATGACTGATGCAGCAGGCAACTTTGTGAACAAAACAAACATTTGTTATTCAGGGACTGTTATCATAGAATTGGATGGGGACTGTTAGACTGTGACAGAGAGGGGTCAATGGAGAAATATCTATGTGATTAATTGTGGCGTCAGGTTCATATATTAAACACATTTCATATACTTTTCCTGTTACTTTGTCTGCATTAAGCTATGTTGCAGCAAAATAATGTTTCCTCCTATATAGAGTGCATTGGGTCTCATCTCATACTCGTTTGTGTGTATGAGGGTACATGTGAGTTAAGGAGAAAAAGTGTGTTTGACGCAGATTACCTCTGGGCTGTATAATTCTAAAGGAGGATTAGTGGGAATTCCGGCTACAAAGAGAGAGATTTTTTACTTATGGTAATGCCTGTTCAGATTTGTGTTAAATAGATCAGTACACAACAAAAAGCTTACACATGTCCACATCCATGACACTCATATTAATTGAAAGAACAAACATACATAGCGAAGTCAACTGAATAAATAGTTATCTGAGAGACCTCTCTCTGAGCCAATTGTGCTGCCGGACAAAGATTAGTCCCGGTCATAGGCAGATTATGAGTAAGAAAGGGTGTAAGTACAAAAGTTGGCATAAATTATTGTAATAAACTGAAATCTGTGTCAGTATCACATTTCCGCACCAGCTCTTCGGTTGAGCTTGAAGTCTTGCATAACCAAAGGTATAATTAGGCACATACTGTTCACATCCACCCAAAGAATAAAATCTTTGCAAATAGTATTTAGAACATGGAGTTCATTGGTTTATCCATTCCTAGTAATTAACACATAAAATCCTCTGTTACAGGTGACTTGTGTGTGAGAAGAGATGGGATCCAGCACAGCAGAGAGAGAAGCCCCAAGACCCCCAGATGGTGGCTGGGGCTGGGTTGTGTTGATAGGATGTTTTGTCGTCACGGGCTTCTCCTATGCTTTCCCCAAAGCTGTTAGTGTTTACTTCAAAGAGCTGATGCGAGACTTTGGTTGTGGGTACAGTGACACAGCATGGATCTCTTCCATCATGTTGGCCATGCTCTACGGTTCAGGTTAGATGGCATCCTCAATTTTAAGAAACTGAATACTTTGATTATGGCTTTTGTGGCATTCCCTATGTGACAGAAGACATCGATATTGGACATTGCAGCCAAGACAAATCTCAAGTTAGTAGTTATAAA
This sequence comes from Clupea harengus, assembly GCF_900700415.2. NCBI lineage: Eukaryota > Metazoa > Chordata > Actinopteri > Clupeiformes > Clupeidae > Clupea > Clupea harengus. The sequence goes on along the minus strand of NC_045174.1, from coordinate 9,315,733 downwards.
ACAACATATTTGTAATCATCTCTGTTGTCAGGTCCAGTGTGCAGTATCATGGTGAACAAATTCGGATGTCGTCCAGTGATGCTGCTGGGAGGGCTGTTGGCATCAGCAGGAATGATCAGTGCTTCCTTCACGACTAACATCATACAGCTCTATATGACTGCTGGTGTACTGACAGGTGTTGATGCCTCTCTTATCAAATCAAATACTTTTGTCTCTCTCCTCTTGACATGGCCTGTCTTTCTTGTTGAGTTTCCACTCATATGTTATTTTCCATTTTTGCCACATACTTTAATGGTTTGCTATTTTAGAACTAGTAAAAAAAAAAATTCTGATTCAAGAACCAACTTATGTAACTCTCAGATACTATAAAGCATAAATAGTTTTTAAAGTAACACTATGCAACAATTTGACACTTTTTAATGTATTGTTTTATAGGCAAATAGTTTTGGTACAGTCTTCAAATTCATTTTGATAGCATATGGTCATGTGAAAGATAGATAAACACCTGTCTTTCCCACTAGCCATCCAGGATGCACTGTAGTTCTGTGTTTCCTGGCTGGAACACCTTGCAAAAATGGAAGAAAAGCTTTCACAGCATGACATTGCCAGCTATACTGCCAAAAGACACCAGTTAGCTTCTATCAGTGTCAACTGGGCTGTTGGTGGTGTTTGCAAGGTTTTTGCATGCCTTTTAGGTAGTTAGCGTGCTCGTTTTGGAACAGAACTCCTTATTGCTGCTTTAAATCAGATATTCTGAATGTTGAAACAATCAAACAATCAGCATAACATTTTAAGAAATGGCAAATTCTGATATGTCAATCTCTCCCTAGGTATCGGCTTAGCCCTCAATTTCCAACCCTCCCTCATCATGATTGGCACCTATTTTGACAAGCGCCGCCCACTAGCCAATGGACTTGCGGCAGCAGGGAGCCCTGTGTTTCTCTCGGTCTTGTCCCCGCTGGGCCAGGTGCTTGTGGAGAAGTACGGCTGGAGAGGGGGCTTCCTCATCATGGGTGGGTTGCTGCTCAACTGCTGCACCTGTGGGGCTATCATGAGGCCCTTGCTTGGGAAGCTCAAGAAGGTGCCAGCCGGGGTGGAGGCCAATGCTCAGGAGCTGAAAGAGATGTTGCCGTCAAAGACTGGCAAAGAGAACAATGGCGTGAAGAAGAGTCAGAAACCACCAAAGAAGAAGCTGTTGGACTTCAGCGTGCTCCGTGACAGAAACCTGGTGATTTATATCATTGCCAAGTTCATTGTTGTCCTAGGCCTGTTTGTGCCCACCATTCTCCTGGTGAACTATGCCAAGGACCAGGGTGTGCCTGATCGGGATGCCGCCTTCCTGCTCTCCATCATCGGCTTTGTCGACATCTTTGCACGACCCACTTGTGGTGTGGTGGCGGGCCTGAGTTGGGTACGACCAAAGATTCCCTACTTCTTCAGTATTGCCCTGATCTTCAATGGTCTCACAGATGTCTGCTCAGCCAGGAACACCAGCTACATGGGGCTGGTGATCTTTTGTGTGTTCTTTGGACTCTCCTACGGCATGGTGGGAGCCCTGCAGTTTGAGGTTCTCATGGGAATAGTTGGAACTGGTGGTTTCTCCAGTGCTCTCGGGCTGGTGCTGCTCTTTGAGGCTGTAGGTGTACTTATTGGACCCCCCTCTGCTGGTGAGTAGTAGTCTTGCAGTCATAGCACTAGGTGCATGGTTAGTTAGCCCTGATCTTTCCTGCCTTCTGGCTCTACGTAAAGTTTAAATCTGGTCCTTTACTAGATTTCGATTTCAATGAAGATAGACTCCTATCTTGATTGATTTGTCTTTGTCTTTGCAATAATTGTTTGAGAAATTGTTTTCGGAAATACATGTAGCTACGCTTTATTCTGAGATTTAACCATTTTCTTACTCATTCACAGGACGCTTGGTGGACGCTTTCAAAAACTATGAACTGATTTTTTACATGGCCGGATCTGAACTGCTAACTGCAGGTGTGTTCCTGGCTACAGCGTCTTACTGTTGCACAGGGAGAAAGAAAAGCAGGGACTCACCGAATGTAGAGGAACCAGATGTCGAGGAGGAAGTCAACCATACCAATCATGACTCAAACAATGCTCACCAAGCTGCTCTAAAGGATGAAGAAAGCTAAGATCCAAGTAGACGAAGAGAAGATCAATGAGAAGAAGAGAACCCAAGAAGATCAATGAGAAGAAGAGAACCCAAGATATAATAAAAGTTATAGGCCTACATTCGGTAGATGTCTTTTGGCTAAAAGGTCATTTTTCTTGGAACTGGTGCATGAATGAGGTGGTGCTCATTTGTCATATTCTTCAGTTGGATTCACATTTTGTGTATAAATCTTATTTGTTGTGTGTCAAACTAAGATAAGACAGTCGCCCGCTTATTACAACAGCATGAGTACATCCTGCAAGATTGACAGATTCGGTCTCAACATCTGCTCAAAAAGCAGCAACTTGTAAATATGTTTGTGTAGGCCTATGTCTTACAGATATATGAATACTGTACATTAATACCTCAATCCAAACCTTCTGTTGTTTTATATCTCCTTTCTGCAATAAAAGCATATCAAGCAAGCATAATGATGCTCTTTTTTTCTAATGAATAAACGTTTTTGTCTGTTTTGCTTACTCTTTTCTTCATGAATATGCCACCCCGCAGAAAACATATGAGTGCGTACGACTTAACCCGGGGCTGCACAGTGCTGACTTAATGTCATGTGACAAGGTGATGTTCCACAGACAAAGTCAGACAAAATTCCTAACCAGCTCGCATCACGTTAACCCTTAGGAGTCAGTTATTGCCTGTGGGGAATATGGAGTTTTTTGTAAGGGTATGTTTAGATTTGATTTAAATAAAAAAACATTTTACTACATTCCTTTTACTCATGTTTTTATTGCTGAGGTCTTCTAGAATATAATCATACATGCCACTTTTGCTTCAATGTTTTTAGTTAGGGGAAATATACAAAAACATCAAGGCATGTCAGACTACCTAAAACAGGCCTTAGATTAAAACCTCATGAGAGCAAGGCGACTGCCGTTTTTGACGTCAGGTGCTACAGTGGCTCTCCATCCGCTGCATCCATGACGTCAGACCATCCCCCTTGAATCTCCCGTCATGACAAGTATGATGTGCGTTTCATTAGTCTAGAATACGTAGTTTTAAGACATTTTAAGAAATATCTGGATCTGATATGTGATTTCTGCAACAGTGGCACTGAAAACCTTTTATTATACGGTGTTATGTTGTGCTAACCTATAGTGTAAGCTGATGAAAAAATGTGCAGAAGAAAACACTTAACAGTGAATTTATGAGACCTGCAATGCTGACTTGTTGACTGTATATCAGGGGTCTTCAACCTTTTTCAGCCAAAGGACCCCTTGGCTGAGAGAGACACTGAGCAGGGACCCCCATCCCCAAATTTAGGCCTGATATTCATATCTTTTACTTGGAAGTGTCAGTCACACACACACACACACACACTCCCCTACTCATGTTTACATTTACATTTAGTCGAAAAGCGACGCACACGGGAGAGAACAATCAAGCCACGAACAATAGAGACCTAGTGTAACAATAAATACTATTTTACATAAGAAATAGAAAAAAGCAGTGAGATTCTGTGGCATCATCAACCCCAAGGGAGGAGAAAGTGGTTAAAGGAGGAAAAGCAGAAGAAACCAGTGAGGAGAAGTGGGTGGGAGAGAAGTTGCGGAGATTGCGGTGGAACGAGATCATAGGAGGGGATGCAGAGGGTTGTTCAGCGAGCCGAACATTGAACCGTATGAAGAAGTGGCCCGCGAGGTGCAGAGGGGTAAACATTAGGTTGTCCGTGGTGCAGTTTCGAGCAAGAATGAGATCAAGCTCTTTTCCCGCTTTGTGAGTTGGAGGAGTGGGGACCTGTTGTAGGTCAAATGAGTGAACCAGGGTCCGGAAGTCAGCTGAGTTGGGATTATCAAGGTAGATGTTCATGTCACCAAGGATGAGCATGGGACATTCATGCTGAGGGAGCAGGGTGTCAAGCTCATGTACGAAATCGCCCAGTTGTTCTGGTGGACGATAGATGACGACCACATAAGCTTTAACCGGAGCAGTCACCATAATTGCATGATGTTCAAAGGAGGCATATTTGTTTGAGGGCAGCAGTGGAGTACATTTCCAGTTGTTGGAAATTAGCATGCCCGTCCCACCTCCACGACCAGATGGCCGGGAGGTATAGGAGAATGCATAGTTGGTGGAAAGCGCAGCCGGGTTGCATTGTTTTCAGGTTTGACCCATGTCTCAGTGAGAGCTAAGAGCTCTAAGGAGAGGTGGTTGGCATAACCAGAAATGAAGTCGGCTTTGTTGACTGCAGATCGACAGTTCCACAGGCCAACAGAGATGGAGGTTATAGCAGATGAGGTTTGTTGAAATGAGCGGAGGTTACGCTGCCTTTTGTTATGCTGAGACCTTCTGTAACCGAGAATGTTTGAACAGAATTACACATCATCTGTAACACACAACTCGTTTCAATTTATTCTGTTTATTATTGACATTTTTTCTCCCTTTCAGTTAGCCATCACTCTGTATTTAATTAGGGAAGGACAAAGAATTGAGTAGCTTGAGAAGTTAAGCATGGATGAAATATCTAGTGAGAGGCCTGACCCTGGTGAGTGGCACAGAGCTAGTCTATTCTGGGGCAGATGGAGATTGTGAGGCAGAGTGCCATTTCAGCCTTAGGCTGCAGTCTTGACCTGTATTTGCTCTTCAGGTAGGCAAGAGAGGGAAATCCACTTTCACAAAAATATGTAGCAAAAGGTAAAAGGCTCCTTATTGCTTTTGCTGTCAATTGAGGGAAGTCTTTCTGGCAAGAAATCCAGAATTGGATGAATGGTCGTGTGGCGTATGTATTCCTGTATGTGCTGTCAGTGGATAGTCTTGTCTTCGCGCCACAACTCAGCCTCAGAGTGTTTCAGGTGTGTGAAAGCGGCCATTGCTGCTAATGAATGACCGCAGCAATCAGTGTTGTGTGTCCTGTCACAGTCAATCGCTCCATTTTCACTACCTTTTCAACACTGAGGGCGTGGTAATCATAGACATGACATCCCCCTATTTCTTGGCATTAAACTCTTAGTAACAGAAAGTACAACTGATGATTATACTAACAATACATTTAGTCATTTAGCAGACGCTTTTGTCCAAAGCGACGTACAAGGGAGAGAACAGTCAAGCTACGAGCAATAGAACCTGGTGTAACAATAAATACTACCTTACATAAGAAATATAACAAAATTAAATAAAAAAGAAGAAGTGCAGAAATGTAACTGCTGTAATTGTAAGTTACGCACTAGTCGAAGTGCCAGTAAGGACGGGAAGTGCTCTCTGAAGAGTTGGGTCTTCAAAAGCTTCTTAAAGGTAGAGAGGGACGCCCCTGCTCTGGTAGTGCTAGGTAGTTCATTCCACCAACGTGGAACTACAAATGAGAATAGTCTGGACTGCCGTACTTGCACAGACGGCAGTGCCAAACGACGCTCACTAGAAGAGCGCAGCATCCTGGGTGTAACATTTGCCCTTACAAGAGCATTTAGGTAGGTGGGAGCAGAACCATCAAGCACTCTGTAGGCAAGCATAAGTGACTTGAACTGAATGCGAGCAGCTACAGGCAGCCAGTGGAGGTCAATGAGTAGCGGGGTGACGTGTGCCCTTTTCGGTTGGTTGAACACCAGACGCGCCGCCGCGTTCTGGATCATTTGTAGTGGTTTCACCACGCAAGCCGAAAGGCCCGTTAGGAGGGTGTTGCAGTAATCAAGGCGGGAACTCACCAAGGTTTGCACCAGCAGCTGGGTGGCATACTGGGTTAGGTACGGCCTGATTTTGCGGATGTTGAATAGCGCAAAGCGGCAGGACCTAGAGACAGAGGCAATGTGGTCCGTGAAAGTCAGTTGGTCATCAATAATGACCCCGAGGTTTAATGCTGTTTTGGATGGAACAAGAGATAAGGAGTCAATATTGATGCTGATGTTGTGGTGGATGGCCTGTTTGGCTGGAAAGACCATCAGTTCCGTTTTGGCCAGGTTCAGCTGAAGGTGGTGATTTTTCATCCATGTGGATATATCAGCAAGACATTCCGAGATCCGCGCCGAGACAGTGGTGTCCTCAGGAGGGAAAGACAGAAACAGTTGAGTGTCATCGGCATAGCAATGATAGGAAAAACCATGCGAGGGGATGATAGGTCCCAGCGAAGTGGTGTAAATGGCAAAGAGAAGTGGTCCCATCACCGAGCCTTGGGGCACCCCTGTGGTGAGGCGGTGAGGTACAGACAGCTGACCTTGCCATGACACATTGAACGAGCGCCCAGTGAGGTACGATTCAAACCAGGAGTGCGCCTTGCCAGAAATGCCCATACTTGACAGTATGGACAGAAAAATGCGGTGGTTGACTGTATCAAACGCAGCTGATAAGTCAAGCAGGACGAGAGCTGAGGATTGAGCTGCTGCTCTAGCTGTTTTTAAGGCCTCTGTCACAGACAACAGGGCTGTTTCGGTGGAGTGACCGCTTTTGAATCCAGACTGGTTTGGATCGAGGAGATTGTTCCTTGATAGGAACTCTGTGACCTGTTTGGAAGCTGCCCTCTCAATGGTTTTTGATAGGAGCGTGAGAAGTGAGACCGGTCGATAGTTTTCCACCTGAGTGGGATCGAGAGACGGCTTCTTGAGCAGCGGTGTTACCCGAGCCACTTTGAATGAAGAAGGAAATGTTCCAGAATTAAATGAAGCATTAATCACCTGTGTTATTGCCGGTAAGACGGCAGGCGATATGGCTTGAAGGATGTTGGATGGGATGGGGTCCAGCGGGCATGTAGTTGGACGGCTACCTGTTAGGATTTTGGAGACCTCACTCTCGCTGAGAGGGATGAAAGAAGGAAATGATGAGCCATTGACGGTTGCGCCCTTAGGGGGGGAGACAGTTGGTCGAACTGTTTCCCGATGGCTGCCACTTTTTCTGTGAAAAAGGAAGCAAAGTTATCAGCAGTGAGGTTAGTAGCTGGGGGAGGAGGAGGAGGGTAGAGCAGAGTTTTGAAGGTGGAGAATAGTTTCCGAGCGTCAGTTGCACCGTTGATCTTGTCATTGAAAAAAGTCTTCTTAGCAGCAGTGATGCTGGATGAGAAGGAGGCCAGCAGTGTCTGGTAGCTTGCAAGATCGTCCAGTGCTGCAGATTTGTGCCACTTTTTTTCAGCCGCTCTGAGATTGGAGCGCTTCGTTCGGAGGGTATCACTCAGCCACGAATGAGACTGGGTAGAACGAGCATGTCTGGTGGAAAGTGGACACCAACTGTCCAAGCATGAGCTCAGAGTGGAGCAGAGTGATTCCGTGGCATCATTGACGCCTAGTGAGGAGAAAGTGGATAAAGGTGGAAGAGCAGAAGAAACCAGAGAGGAAAAGTGGGTGGGAGAGAGGTTGCGGAGGTTGCGCCGGAACGAGACCATCGGAGGGGGGGACAGAGGGTTGCTCAATGAGCCGAACATCGAAGCGAATGAAGAAGTGGTCCGAGAGATGCAGAGGGGTTACCGTTAGGTTGTCCGTGGTGCAGTTCCGAGCAAGGATGAGGTCAAGCTCTTTTCCTGCTTTGTGAGTTGGAGGAGTGGGGACCTGTTGTAGGTCGAACGAGTGAACCAGGGTCTGAAAGTCAGCTGAGTTGGGATTGTCTAGGTGGATGTTCATGTCGCCAAGGATGAGTGTTGGACACTCATGCTCGGGATGGATGACAGCAGGGTGTCCAGCTCATGGACGAAATCACCCAGTTGTCCTGGTGGACGGTAGAAAACAATCACATGAGTTTTAACAGGAGCAGTTACCATAATTGCATGATATTCAAAGGAGGCATACCTGTTTGAAGGCAGCAGTGGAGTGAATAATGCAGCTATTGCCTACTAAATCATATTTCAGTAATTTCAGTATTTCAGTAATTATCATTTTAACTTAATTTTCTGACACCTTTTAACAGTCAGCTGTTATAAAATTAGCTAACATTACCACACGGGAAACATTTATTTTTTTCTTTAAGAAATTATTAATCACTGTATCTTCAAATCATTACCAGTAAATTCTAAATCAGTATATCTTTACAGTATCTTCAAATCATTAACTAATAAATTCATAAAAACATAGTCGGACAATCTACTGGGTGTTCGCTTCGTATTTGTGTGTCAGAGTCATGCATGGACTCTGAATATCAGTGGCGTGTGTGTTTTCTTCTGATGCCTCTTTGATTTCTGTGTCCTCGGCTTCCAGTATTTCCCCCTTTTCTTGAAATGTCCCTTGTTTCAGTCCATTTCTTTCATATTTCTGGTGGTGTTTCTCGCATATCGTGCTCCTGTTGGGGATTCCACTACCACTTTATTTCCGGTCCTGCTGATGATTTTATGTGGTGTTGGTTGAATGTGGTGGAGAACTTGTCAGTTTTGTCTTGTCTCAAAAGTACAGTGTCACCAACACACTGACCTCTGACTGCGCGTGTCTGCATACAGCTTACTTTTAGCCTTTTGCTCAGTGTCACGGTCACATACTTCCTGATCCGTGTACACCTCAATCAGTTCAGGTAGCTTTCCTCTCATCTTTCGTTTGAATAGCAATTCAGCCCGGCTTTTACCTTTTGTTGGATGGACGATGCTTCTGTAGATTGTCACATTCTTTCTCAGTTTTTTTTTCCAATCCAGTGAATATTATATTATATTATGCATACAAATGTAATACATCGGCTTTATATCAGTTGAAGAGATTCTCTTCATCTCTGACCACTACATGTGCATATACTTCAGCCTGTTATCTTGATATCTTCTTAAATCCATAGTGATGAAAATACATTTCTGTGAAAGGATAACCTAATTTGGCAATCAATCAAAAAAATGATTATTCAACTCCCTGTAAATCACTCTTTATGTCCTCCAAGTGGTTTCAATTGGTCAAAGAATCCCATTTCTCTGAACTTTTTTGTTGGCAAAAAATCCTCCATGTGGTGAACAACCTAATGAAAATATTTGGCTTTTTGAAGAATGTATAAATTCATTGTGGAATGCTGTATCAAGCCATTATAGCAAGCCTATTCAACTGGTGGCCTGATGTTTTGTGTTTTTGCTGTCTTGATTTGACTCTCTGTGATCGCGTTGTGTGAGTTTAGCTCGTGAGTCTTTCTCCTGAGAACTTTGTTACCTCCTTTTGAGTCTTTTTTCCAGGAACCTTTGTAAACCTGTTTTTAGATACGTTTTGTTGTAACTGTTAAACTGCCTAGACTGAGTTTTACTCTATATCAACGATAATTTGATAATGAACTTGGGGTGGTGGAGCAGTGAGTTGAGGATGTCATCGCATTTGATGACGATAGTAGACTGGTTGCCTTTGTAATTGGCCAATTTTCACTTAGATCACACCCACTCATATTTTCGGTTGGATTGGGTACTTGTCATTCAGAGCATGTTTTTTTATTCGCCAAACCGCCATTCCCATCCGCTAGTGTTCGTTTGGCTCTTTTACGGAGTGGACGTCGCATTGTCAGGCAAAGGCCTCAGCATACGTTGAAAAGAATTTAGCTACATTTTTACCTAGGTTATAGTCAAGTGGGTAACGCGGCTGTTTTTTCAATCTGTTGTCATTTAAAACGGTTTTAATTCATTATTTTAACTTTCAAAACCTCATCAACAGCGGAACATGCCAAGAGGTGGTAAGTCATGCGGCTCTTCAGATAGCTGGCTAGCCTGGTAGCTAGCGAGCTAGCCTTGCTAACGCTAGTTAGCCAATTTAACATCAACTAACATTACTTTTAGGATTGAATTTAGCAGCTGCTTTTAAAATGCTTGTTAGCTACCCAGCTAACGTTGGTAGTTTAGCCGGTCAGGTTATTTCTCTAAATCATTGTGGAACAGAGCTGAAGTTGACATGATGATGTAGTTATTCAAGATCATGTCATGTCGAAAACTTGATAGTTGCTATTTAGCTTTGTGTTAATAATTCAGCCAATGTTTGATACGTTTTCATAGATTGTTAGCATTTTAGCTAGGTGTCATTAGCGTTCAGGACGCCATGCTGGGAACCTGCTCGTTAACGTCATTGTTGCTAGCGCAGCTTGCTAAGTTTTCACCGGCCCACTTTCACATATGGTCACATCGATACTTTACCGTGCGTTGCCTTAATCAATGACGTTGACCTGAGTTTTCCACGCTCAGATTGTCCGCAGTGCTGCTGTTACCTGAAATGAAAACCGAATGTTTAGAATATGTGAACATATTTGCCTTGTTGATCCTCAGTTGGTCTTCACAGCATGAATAATCGACTGGTCATGTTTTTTTCAGGTAAAAAGGGCCACAAAGGCCGTGGAAAACAATTCAGTAATCCCGAGGAGATTGACCGACAGATGAGGGTGCAGAGAGAGAAGGTAAATTGACGTTGTTTAGTAACAGTAATCTATAACGGAGAGCTGACTTGCTTCTTGATGTTGTTTAGTCATCGTCGGTTGACGTAAACCTGACGTTATGTTCCATAACTGGACGCTGAACTGAACTACGTATGTCATGTTTGTGCAGGAGGCAAATGAAGGAGTGGAAAAAGAAAGTGGCTCAGATTCTGAAGAAGAGACTAGCAGCAGTGATGACGACACTCAGGTAAATATCTTGCCATTCATCTATATTTAAAGTGTCTGAGTAGTTGCTCTCATGCAATTGCAACCCTGATCTATCTGTCTGCAGTTGAATTACATGAGCACTCAATGTGTATGTATCGTTTCATATACCTCTAACCTTATAGGCAAAGAGAAAAGGAGTGGAGGGTCTGATTGAGATAGAGAATCCCAATCGTGCGTCTCAGAAGAGCAAGAAGGTGACTGAAGTGGATGTCGCTGCACCAAGAGAACTGTCACGTCGTGAGAGGTCAGTGCTTCATTTTGCCCACCTTGTGGGTTATCTGCTGCTCAGTTGATGACGCACTTCTACTATGATCCAGTGGTAACTCAAGGAGGATACTAGGTTATAAAGATGTGTGACTGAGTTTTAAATTTGTCATTAGTTGGCTACTGAATAAGTATTGATTAGGATAAAGGAGCACAATTTCGTATATGTTTGTGACTGTACGTTACTGTGTTTTAGGGAGGAGATTGAGAAGCAGCAAGCCAAAGAACGCTACATGAAGCTGCATCTTGAGGGGAAGACCGATCAGGCAAGAGCTGACCTTGCCAGGTTAGCCATCATCAAAAAACAGAGAGAGGATGCAGCTAAGAAGAGGGAGGATCAGAAGAAAGGTAAGAAGACAAGTAGCATCTTGGCAACAACAGCCTCTTTTGACTTGGGGGAAGAGTTGGGAATGCATTGGAGTTCTATTGGGTAGCCTTTAGATGGCTGTGTACATTTAATATTCATTCATGAGCAAAAGACCAAAAGTTGTTTGCTGTTGGTTATGACCCACCTTACATTTTCTGTCCTTTTGTTCAATTTCAGTAAAAGAAGATCAAGACACAAAGTCCAAGCGCTAGCCCCGTCAGGCGTAACGGGCTGGACTGCTCTACGGGGAAGGGAAGGGAGGGGAGGGAACCAGTATCTAAGGAGGGAGACAGCTCAGGGTTGCCCACACATTCTTACCCCTTGTAGCCCCTCCACCTGTGTGCAGAGTGGCTGGGGCGAAAGGGGAGAGGGGGTGAGGGTGGTCTCTTTTTCAGGAGTCCTGAAGGGTGTGAGGAGTCAGGCTTGGATCACGTGTCGTGCTGGACGGGTTGATGAACGGTCGGTGGGATGGTAACGCCATTCTGCCCTGTGGCCGATTCTAAAGGTGCCCTCATGTTGATCTTGCCCTGACTCTTTACTGTGTCCTGATTCTTATGCTGCTGGGAGTTCATCCTTGATTTTTAATTGTTTTCTTTTTCACGACACAGAAGCTGTTTACGTCAGGTTGAGACAGGGACATCTTACAAGGCTGGGTTTGGACTGGCAAACATCAGTATCAACAGGGCAACGCTATAGCATAATTTGAGCACGTGCAACAAGTTATCGCTTCCTGTCCTGTTCTGGCCTTTTACATCCACCTCATGTGTCTTGTCTCCGTATCAATGCATAAGATCACAAATTTGAAAGGTTAAATTGATAGTGAGAGGACCGTAAACGCACTAACAACTCTGATGGCATGCAATGCTCATCTGCAACTAGTTTTCTTCAGGGTGCTTCATTTTACCAAATTAAACAGAAATGTACGTACTTATTTTTTTTTCATTTTATTTCGGTGAGATGCCATTCATAAAGGGTAACTGGAGTAGTAGAGAGGCCTTTTGGCTACTATCAAGTGTAGAGGCAGAGTGTGAGTGATGCTTAGTCTGAGCTATGGAGTAGCTCTAGAGTCTGCAGACTCGTCACTGTATTGTCTCAGGGAGGTCCCAGTTCTTAGTTCAGTAATGTGCCATCAATGACCATTGGGGTGTGGATTGTTGGATTCGGTTAAGAATATATATGGGGAGCACAGAGAGATGAAACATCTTAATTGAAAGTAATTCATGAAAATGTTAAATTGGTTTTGAGAGAAAAGCTATCTGGAGCTGTAAAAACAGGTTTTGTGTGATTCATCCCCCAAGACAGATGAGCTAACCGGGGACTTGAGTGGGCTAGTCTGATTGGACAAGCGTGTTGTGTTCCTGTCCTTAGGAGTCATGGGAAACGTGAACAGACACACACGTGGCACTTCACACAAATGACAGCACTGAGGCAATAAACACTCTTATTTACCTCATCACTTCCCCAAAGCAGACGTGGGCATTCCTTACCTCGGAGAGCCAGAGAGATGGACTCGTGTAGTTGCATCCTTTCTGTCAAGTGACCCGTAAGCAAGGTTATGTTTGTGTGGTTGTCCAGTAGCCCTGCCTGCCCTTAGGCATTACTTCTGGTCAGGGTTCACCAGAACCTTTTGCACGGTGGTGGTTCAGGTATACAGCAGTTAGCCTGTTTGCCATTGTAAACAGGATAAAAGTTAAAAAGCACTTCATCCAGTTCCTGTCGTGCATTCCCCTTTGTTGCTTTGTTGTCATGTGCTCGCCTGGAAATGGGACCTTTATTTTTGTTTTGTTGCCTTTCAGAGTCTCTGAGGACCAATTAACTGTCTCTACCCTTGTCATTAACATCCTATGCTTATGCCTGTACATTAGGAGGGACCTTAAATGCCTTGAACAATGAGGAAGCAATATTCCCTTAATCTAACATACGTCATTACTTTGGAAAATATACATATATATACAGGACAAAGTGTTATAAAGAACATTTTTAAAGAACTCAAGGACTGAATTGTATACTAGAACTGTTGGGACTGGTAGGAATTGTACTTTTTTTGGTCAACTTGTTGTATAGAAATAAATCCATGGACTCATTATAAAAGTGATCCTGTGTTTTTTTTTTTTTTTCTCCCTCGTTTGTTTAGTCTTTTTCACTGTGTGTTTTGTAAGTTGTGAAGTGGCTGAGTTTTTCTGGTACCTTCCACAGTTCCCCATTAACTCTGCAAAATTTCTGTTCTCTATTTCTGTACCACCTGCGCACAGGTGAACCTCATGGTTAACCTTTGAAGGTGAGGTTTGCAGCACTGCCTCTGCTTTAGCTCTTGGAAGAGGCCTGAAGCTGGCCGTCTTGAGCCCTCTGAAGCCTAACCCAACTGGGTTCTGAACTGTTTCCATTGCTTGAGAAGGTTGACCGTCAATAATAATAATAATAATAATAATAATGCATCACATTTTATATAGCGCTTTTCACAGTTCTCAAAGATGCTTAAAGTCAAGGCAGTCCTGTAAGGTCAACCTGTGAGAGGAATGATAATGAAAACTGCTCATACTAGAATTCAGTATCAAGACAACAAGCATTTAAACATAATGTAGTCTCCACTGATGTAGTAGACTGCTACTATCAATAGGATTTTTTTTGCTGTCAGAATTACCCCACTGATTTTTCTTCAGAACAGTCAATGCTGAAAGTTAAATATGATTTACATCAAATTAATTTTGTGGCGTTATCAAAATCTTTATCACAGCACTGAACAGTTTTACCACTTCAGTTAATTTTACCCCATTTTAATGTGTAAAACTGGTAATCACAGAAGTATATATTTAGCATAGTGCCTTTCAGTACTGTTCCTTTGCCATGTCAATTACTTCAGCAATCCAGGGTGAGCCAGTTGGCCGCATACCTAATTACACAATAGAAATGTCACTCATGGATATACAAACAGTTTATTCAAAAATCTTTCCTCCTCTGTCTATCCATTTCTACTGAGGCCCAGAAGCTTTGACGTGTATCTCTGACAGGGATTTTCCCATATCACACCAAGCTTTTGAACTTGGTGTTTCCTACAGACCTCCCTCTACCTTTTAACCCCACACTGTAACCAAAAAGTTTGAGGTTTAGTTAGCTGAGAGGCCTGCTATCTTTGTCCCATAGGGTAATCATATTTCTCTTAAGTGTGACAAGGGGCCCCATGTTGTTGCCAAACACGGGAAAGTATCTTTTTCCTCATGTCTATGATTCTAACACTTGATCATTCTGAAAGAGATTCTCACTGAAGATGATGCAACCAGAAAGAGGCTTGAGGTAATCGAGAAGAAATTTTGCGGTATCCAGTCTTTTGTCCCTCTGCTTAAGCAGTCAGTTGCCTTGCAGCGATTAGAGTCTTTAGTCGTATTAGTCTTTAGAACTGGCACAAATGTCTTTTTTGATGATTCTTCTTGTAGTGCTGCTAACACCAGCATTGTTTGCCATCTTCTGAGTATTGGCTTTGATATAATTATTTTACTTTCTGGTTACCTTGAGAAGTATCACCACTAGGGGGACCAGTTTACAATGCCATGCTGACAGTGGCTCTAGCGTTTGTCCAGTCTGCCTTAAGAACGGGCTAACCCTCAGGGAGAGGCCTTTGTTAACCTGTCCTTTATTTTAATGGTTTAACCTGAACCTTCAACTATAGCGGTAGAATCACTAGTGCAGTCTTATACAGGAAACCATGAGCACCATAGACCCTATGGTGCTCAGTAGAAGAGGGATGTTTCCTCTTTTCTCTCTCACATCCTGCCGGGGAATGTATTTCTTGGAGTCCTTTACAGAAGCGTGACCCCATACATAAGAAAAAGTTTGACAAGATGATTTGTTTCTCTTGCTCTCTCAGTCATGAACACATGTAGCCTACATTGCTGAGGACTGTTACACTATGCCTTCAGACGACATCCCTGTTGTCTCTTTCAGCCGTCTATCTCTACAACAGAGCCACATAAATACCAAAGTACACAATTTTTTGGTGTGTTTATGTAGGAAATGTTGAAGGAAAAATGTTTACTTCTCAGAAACGCTGGTCATATTCTGAATGTGAAACCTGACTCAAAACCTGCATGTACTTTGCTGTCAGTAGAGAACGGCTATATAGTTCTCCCATATATGGTTTCTATAAAGGAGGACTTTATGTATAATAATAATAATAATAACCATGTATCACCCCATACTACTCAATTCACATTGACATTTAGATGGTCTTGGTTGCTTCGAGTTTCACAGCGTCAAACCTCCTTTCCCCTTTTGCAACTTCCTCTTTCATCTATGAGGTATCTATCGCAGACTAA
Organism: Clupea harengus; assembly: GCF_900700415.2. Taxonomy (NCBI): domain Eukaryota; kingdom Metazoa; phylum Chordata; class Actinopteri; order Clupeiformes; family Clupeidae; genus Clupea; species Clupea harengus. The sequence goes on along the minus strand of NC_045174.1, from coordinate 9,300,126 downwards.
AAAACTAAAACCACTTGCTGAAACATCTCGGCAAGTGTCGACTGCTTCTGGGGGTGACTGCAGCCTGCCGTGCTTTGGAGGTGACCAGAACCAAGTGAGGAGATATCAAATAAGACCAACTCTCTTGTGCTGCTGACCCGAAGATATACACATAGGAGCCACACAGGAGTTTTTTCCCCACCCCCCAACACAGGGTGAACTCTCCGAAAACGATGTTGAAACAGTTCAGTCTCTTAAAACAGTTTGGATCAGTATCAAAGTAAGTGATGAGATTTCTGTTGTTTTGAATAGTTCAGTCGTTTGTTCCTCCTAAGCTTTCAAGAAATGGAAGTATGAAGAGGACAGTTTTATCTCAAATATAAGTCAGTGCATCTTTTCCACAGTGTTTCTGTTTCACCTTTGCTTCACTCACTGTTTGTCAAGGGGGAGAACAAAGAAAGTTCTCAATCCAAAGCTGTGGTACTTCAAATCTCATTTAATTAATGCTGTTCTTCATAATTCAGTTCAGTCAGTCTGCTGGCTTTTTTCTACTGAGAAGGACAGATGCTTTCATACTGTCCTCAGTGAGCAATAGATGGAGCTTGGCAACAATATTGTGTGAAATGACGTGTGATCATATATGTAGATTCTCTCTCTCTCGCTCTCTCTTTGAGAGGAAAAGCGAGTATATGTGGATTTTCTGATGTGGATCTTGTGTGAGTGTCAGGTTTTTTTTTACGAAACCACCAACGTAGTTGGCACCTCCATTCAGCAAAAGCCCATTGAACTCCGAATCACACTTACAAAAGCCGCAAGCTATGCTTCTGTGACCCACAACTATCTAATCTGGAAGAGATAGTAATACAAAACTAAATGCATTTCAGTTGAAAAACTTCCTATCAGCCAGGTCGCTTTCAATGGGTTGTATGTTGTATGTGTGGGTGAGCGTGTAGGCCTCTGCGTGATGCATGTGGGTGCACGATGTCTTGCTAATACAAACTGCAGAGCATAAGATGCAAGTATTTTGCAAGTGTCACTGACACTGACGTCAGTGTGGGGTATGTTCACACACATCACGCAAGCTATGAGGAGTCTGCAGTGGCACCAAAAGCACCCATCACCCCTACATGGCTCCTTGCCGAACGCATAGACAGACAGCAGATACTCGATTGCAAACTGAGTGGGTGGTCAAACGGTACAAAGATGCGTGTGCTCATGCCTCAAATACATAGTAGACTGGTGACTCACAGGGCTCAGTGTTTGTCTTTTATCTGCCGTTTTCCATCCAGACTTTCTCTTGTAAGTTCTGTTTTTGTGTTCGTGTGAGACAGAAAGGAGTGTGACCAAAAGCTGAAATGAGAGTGAGGGCTAAAGAGGAACATGTTGCTATTATCATAGATTTGTATAACACACAAAGGCTCACACACACACATTGTGAAAAAAATATCTGATCCCTCCCATTAAGGTCCCATGAACTAACCAGATGCATGCAGAGAGCACACACAGTCATCTGCGTAGAACCTGCCAAAACCTCAGAGTGTGAGGGTGTGGCATCTTCCTCTGATTCTGTTGTTAGTGTTCTTACAACGTCCATTTTGTATAAGCTCTGCTTTTGATGAGACTGGTGGAGATCTCATCCTGTGGTGGGGTGGGTGTCAAGTGTTGTATCATCTCCATTTAGCCTAACTGGTCACATGATGACAGTGGTTAAAGCTTAGAAATGACCAAAATAAGCAGCTTGGATGTTTCAGGTTTGGAGTTGACTTTGTAAAGTTGGAATGTATGATATGTTGAGCACCTCTCTCTCCCTTTCTAAGTGAGTCTGTTATCAGTCTGTGTTATTTGCTTTGAGTGCAAACACCAGGGGGTTTGTTGGCCAGACTTTCAGACAAGGGGTAGACTGATTTCTTAACTGCATTGTAAACTGAACGATGTCCAGGGTAAAAACCCTGAACCAGGGTCATTCTGGGAAATCATTCTGGGAAAAGATCCTCCTTGGTGTGTGTGTGTGCACGCGTGTTTGTGTTTGTGTTTGTGTTTGTGTTTGTGTTTGTGTTTGTGTGTGTGTGTGTGTGTGTGTGTGTGTGTGTGTGTGTGTGTGTCTGTGTCTGTCTGTCTGTCTGTGTCTGTCTGTCTGTCTGTCTGTCTGTCTGTCTGTCTGTCTGTCTGTCTTTCTTTCTTAGGTGGATCCAGGTTGCCACAAAAACAGTCCAGCTTTGAACCCTCTGACTAAAAGACTGTATCTGTCCTGAGTAGCACCTGATGATCATCATGTAGCATGGCGGGAACAAAACGCGTGTGTGTCTGCGTGTGTGTGGAAACTGAAGGAGAGAGGTGTGTGTGTGTGTGTGTGGAAACTAAAGGAGAGAGGTCAAAAGAAAGTGTGTGATGGTGTTCACAGCCTCCCACCCACTTCCCCCTCTTTCACTGTGGCCTGCCTCCTAACCACAGCTGCGCTCACTGGCTAAATTTGAACTTGTGCGTATGAACTACCAAAATAAAGTATCTATCAGATATTTCGGTTTAAGTAGGACGCTGTAAGAGATAACTGTCAGTTGCTGTCTTAACCCACCCCCTGTTTATCTGACGTTCAGTAACCTACAGTCAAGATTAGGTTAAAACTATGTGAAATGGATACTGTTGGTTCATTCTGTTGGCACCTAATTTTGGGTTCATTAAAAAGATTAAAACACTGATCTCATTCTTGCAACACACAGGTCACAAGATGCAACAGATCTTTTGTCTGAGGATCTGGTTATGGTAAGTTGCCAACCCTACACTGATGTGTGATTGAGCTGGTCACTTATGACCCTTGTGGCAATTGTCCCCAACACACACAAATCTTAAGCACTTTCACAAAATCTCCAAAATCCTCTCTTTAGGACTTTCTAATTTGAATCTTTTGTCTGAATGAAGTAAAAATTCAGTCAAATCCATTTCTACAACAAGTTTAAGTCTTGAAGTGGTGTTTTACTCAACCTTTTCTCTCTTTGTTGCTGTTCTCTAAACTCAACACCTGGCTGACTAAAGGTGGAGCAGCGGGTGGAGCCCACAAGGAAAGCTGCGCAGATTGTCCACAAAAAGCTGTTGGCCTGCTTGCAGAGCCACCAAGGACTGGATGCCGAGAAACGCATGGTGAGATGGATGCTACAAAGACACCAACCAAACGGTTGTAATTACTATAATGTCTCCTTATTTCCCTGAATAAACTTTACTGTGAATTCAACTACTGAGTCTCTATCCCTTGTTGCTTATTAGAAAAAACTTCCCATCACGATGTTGTACTTCGCCATGGCTGATTGTTTAAAAGACTTTGATGCTGAATCATCTATCAGGTAGGGAGTTTTGAGACAATTTCAACCTCCTGTATGTTCCAAACCCCTTTTCATGGATCTTTATCTGTACAAAAAATAAAACTATTTTGAGTGATGTATTTGTTATATATCGTAACATTGCTTGTGTTATGGCATTTCTGGGTGGGTTATAGAAGAGTGTTGGAGATGTGCTGCTCTGTGCAAGGCCACCTGGCACAGACGCTAGCAGACTTTGAGCTGAAGTTGGAGAAGGAGGTTCTGGAGCCCCTTAGCAAACTCAGTGAGGTGAGCCCTTGGGCCTCTAAGACACAGCTTTGCCTCAGAAGTTACTAGAATTGTGCTCAGTTTTGAAAGCCATTAATCCGTGTTCACAGGAGGACCTGCCGGAGATCTTGAAGAACAAAAAACAATTTGGCAAACTCACAACAGACTGGAATGCTGCTCGGATGAGGTGGGAGTCAAATTCACTTCCCTGTGTCTGGTCTGCTGCTGCTATAACGGAGCTCTCAGTAACATTTCTCTCTCCCTTTCATGTTAACACACACACACACACACACACACACACACACACACACACACACACACACACACACACACACACACACACACACACACAGGTCACAGGCCAGCACAGGCGCCCAGGCTAAGCAGGATGGACTGAAGGAGGACATGGAGGAGGCTTGGAGGAAGTTGGAGAGTATCAAGGTCAGTTCATCATTAGTGTCAAAGACCTACATGACCCTATGCCATATCTATTCAGGCTGTGTTTCAGTTGTGGTCTGTAAGCTTATACTAATGCACAAGTGATGTTATGTGTTATGGTTTTTACTTTACCTCCCCTTGCAGGACAGCTACTCTGCAGACCTCTACCTCTACCGAACCAGAGAGGATGACTACGCCAACTACTTCACACGGGTAAGCTTCCTGTTCCTAAATGTTTTCTCAGCTTGTGTTTGTGTTAGTGTGGCATGTGTGTGTATATGTATATCCATACAGACTGTCTATATGGATGTAAGATTGTGTATTCATATATGTGTGTATGTTTCACATGAGGCATGTTTCTGTCAGTTACTAGAGCTCCAGGCTGAGTACCATGAGAGATCACTGGACTTCCTGAAAAATAAAATAACTGCAGTCAAGGAAAACCCCAGCGAGCCCGGTAGGTTTTTTTAAGTCTATGATCTCAAGTGATCTCATCACACACATATGCATTTGTGTATATCTATATTTTTGTCTGTATCTACATTTTACAAAAAGGTCCAGGGATTCATTCATTCATTAGCACATTTATTCTTTGATTTATTTCATTCACACAGACTCTCCACGGTGGCCGTCCTCCAGGAAGGTTTATGGGGAGGCGCTCCTCACGCATCTGAAGAGCTGCGAACGAGACATAGCCGCACCCATCCAGGAGTGTGTGGAGATGCTGCTGCAGAAAGGTGTGAAAGAGGAGGTGAGGACACACAGACACACAGACACACACACACACACACACACAACCACACACACACACACACAACCACACACACACACACACACAGACACACACTCAAACAACCGCACCCACACTCACACACACACACATACACAGACACACAAAACACGTGTGCATTCGGTATATAAACACACACAGACACACAAAACACGTGTGCATTCGGTATATAAACACACACAGACACACAAAACACGTGTGCATTCTGTATATAAACACACACACACACACACACACACACACACACACTACATCTGTGTAAAAGCACACCCACCCGCCCAGACACACATTGAAATCACACTGTCTCCATGTCCTTCTCAGGGTCTGTTCCGGTTGGCAGCTGCTGCCTCCGTGGTGAAGAAGCTGAAGAATAGTCTGGATGCAGGGATGGTGGACCACAGCGAGTTCAATACAGACCCTAATGCTGTAGCAGGTCTGACAGGAGGGGAGGGGGACAGATGGACAGACAAACTAATAGATGGATGGACAGTGAGCTAGCTAGATAGTATGGACAAACAGACAAAGAGATAGATAGATAGATACCACAATAACTTAGGAAATACGTGGTTGGAGGAAAGACAATGACTTAAGGATAGAGAGCGAAAGAGGGTAAAAGAATGAAAATAGTGTTGACACATGACCACTTGTGATATTTTCTGTTCAGTCTTAGGTGAGTTTATAAATAGCCTTGTCTCAATGATCAGTTAAGTGGTCTGGTAATTTAAGTTTAGACCAAGGCCTCAGTGAAGGTAGATAGAAATGTAAGTGCTCAGCACACGAAGAAGACAACACAGTGACAGTAGACAACAGATACAGTAACACAACACAGTCATAAAACTAAGATGATGTGTTTGGTCGTTGTGATATCACTACAATAATAATATTTAAGTATACATGTTAGGCTGGTACATGAAATGTCATATTTATTGTGATTATTCAGTGTGAGATTGCAAGAGAGAAACCGTATTAAGAGGCAAATGCTGTTCACACTTCTCTGGCCGTTGAAAAGTAAAAAGAAATACATTTGAATCTGTTTTTTTTCTGCTTCCACTACTACTACTGCTGAACTTTTTGTTGCCATAAAGGTGTAATTCACTGACACACCAAAGACTGTATCCAAACACAGGTGTTGAGTGTACTACTTTTTGTTTGAAGGTCTTTTAACTTTCTTTGAATTTCCTTCTCTCAGGGGCTTTGAAGTCTTACCTCCGAGAGCTTCCTGAACCACTTATGACCTTTGAACTGTATCAGGATTGGTTCAAAGCTGCAGAGTAAGTTCATTAGTAGATGAAAGTTTCATATGTTAAAATGAACGGAAATATTACGGGAGATCATCTTTTGTAACTCTCTGGTTACCCTTTAGGGAGAAGGAGCTATCTGACAAGCTAGAAAAGTTCAGAGATGTACTGAAAAAACTGCCGTCAGAAAACTACAACAACCTTCGGTCAGTAGTACTCACTATTATGTTGTCCTGTATTTTTTTGGCATATCTGTAGCTAATATACTAATATGCTGCTGTTTTGTTTTCACAGATACCTTGTGCAATTTTTAACATGTCTGTCTGAGTACCAGGGGCTGAACAAAATGACACCCAGCAACATTGCCATAGTACTTGGGCCTAACTTACTCTGGCCTAAAATTGAGGGGTTAGTTTTTGACCATTTGCCCATTTGTGAATGAAAATCGTTCCCTGCAACAGTACTGAAGCTACAATATTGACAACAAATGTCTGAAAAGTACAGACATATTATCTGCTATAGTTTCTTTGGACTTAGTGACTCATAGAAGCTCAATGTTAGATAAAAGGTCTTCAAAATGCCAGTCAAACATAAGAATTCAGCTACTTGGCTCTGTAAAGCACAGACAGAAAAGGAAGGGAGAGGCAGAGAAGTTTTCAAATGGCCGATTGTGTGTTTTAGACATAACTAATTAAACACTTCTCTGTTCATGTCAAAGGGAACACTCTCTGTTGGACATGGCCTCTGCCTCCTCAGTCCAGGTTGTCATGGTGATAGAACCCCTTATCCAGTATTCCAAGAGCCTTTTCCCTGAAGGTAGGATAGAGGTTGTGTCTACATGCCTTGAAATATAACAAATTGTCCATGTGCCTTATATTTGTTGGTGTGATGTGCATGTTTGTGTGTTTACCTGTTTTTAATTTACAAATGTGTTTGTGCAGAGTTACATGTTTTAAAACACCCATCTCTGGACTTGCTTTTAAGAACCAGAGTTTGAGGTCCCAGACCCTCCTCCCAGTCCAGGCCCAACTGCTGCAGAGGGCAATTCCTCAGAGGGAGCCCCCCCATCCTCCCCCCCACCTTTACATCCCAATTTGTCCAAAACTGACAGGTACATGATTAGATCAGACCAAATGAAAGCATTTTTACTATAGAATTGAAAACAGTTTGGTAGGGTAAAATGTGTCTGATGTAGATGTATCTGTGCTTGTGTAGATGAAGATATAGCTTGTGACTTATTGTGACTTGTTCATTAGTTACATGATTCTGTCCTCCTCAGTTCCGGTGAAGCACAGCCGAGTGGGCTTCGGCCATTACAGAAGTCTGACTCTGTGAATCGGGGAACAATATCATGGGAGTCCTCGCCTTCAGACCCTGCTGTGGAAACGGTGGGGCCCAGTTTTGGCGGCCAAACCCCTAACCAGGGTCCCAATCCTGCCCCTCGCTCCATCTTCACTCAGGCTGGGGTGAAGGAGCCGAGCCCCCAAGACACCCTCACCGAGTTGCCCCCCAGGCTGAATATCTCTAGTCCTTTCAAACGTGAGTGGAAATTAATCCTGCTCCTCTACTGTCTATCACTGTCATGAAGTCTTATGTCTGAGAAAGAAGTCTTGACCTAATTTTGCCTTAATCATGCATCCAACTAACTGATTTTCAGCCACTGCTTCCAGCTGTGAGTTGAACTAATATGTAAATTCATAGGAATTCACTTTCTCAGACTGTACTTTCCCTTTCCCAGCCCTATTACCATGGTTACCTGGTACCATATGCAGAGCTCTGGTCCATACATTTTCTATCATTATTTTTGGCACCCAAAACGACACAAAGTTCCTCTGTTGACTATATTTGAGTAACAACAGAGTTGTTCCTCATTTAAACATGGGTTTACACAGAATATATTACCCTATACGCAGTGTGTCAGCGCAAGTTCTTGTGATGCTGGACTAACCTGAATGTCATATATATTTCCTCTCCACAGCACGGCGATCATTCATGCAACACAAGCCCCCCAACTCCTCCAACCTACCACTGGGGGCGCACAAACCCAAGACTCCTGCGCCTCCCAACATCCCTAATGTCTCTAACATACTTCAAACCAAGCCTTCTACGGCCTCTTCTGTTCCTATATACACATCCGTGGCCTCTTCTACCCCTGCTGTCAGTCCTCCGCCCCCATCCGGTGCTCCAACCAACAAACCTCAAGCCCCGGTCAAGCCTCAGGCCCCGGTAAAGCCTCAAGTCCCTATCCAGAAGAAAACGGTTGTGAAGAAGGGGACGGTCCGAGCCCCGAAACACGCGCCTCCACCCCCCCCACCATCAGTACCCAAAGCGCTGCCATCCGCGGCCCATTGAGGGTGATTGGTCCACTGAGAGCAGTGTAGCTATTGAATGAGTTCTAGCTGCGTCCTGTGTAGCTCTTTAAAATATCTGGTGGTCTGACCGGAGATGATAAAGCCTAGTCTCAAAGGTCAGTGAGGCTTGTCTTGAACTAGAATTGTCACATGGTAAGGTTTTCATTTGTAAAGATTTACTCTGTGTTGTCTAGTGCAATTGTCCATTTAGATGTTAGTTTTATAGTAGGGCCACCATAGAAGGTGAGTTCGTACACCTGGCTCCATCAAATCTTTTCTGACTTAAGTCATCTAAAGAAGGGTATGCTTCAAAAAGCAAGTCAAAATTATGCATATTGTTTGTAGGACATTGAGTGTCTCCTTAATATGCTCCCTCTGGTGGGCTTTGTGTTAACTGCATCAGGCTGTGCCATTGAAGCAACACAAACATGTACATATAGTGATTGTTTAAGCTTATTGAAAACCTTTATTTTTATTGTTATCATTATTATTTTGTAATTTTTCTCTTACAAAATGGTAATTTACAAGGGTTGACCACACATATACCACACATGGTACACTTGGCTGTACATGTTTGCACATACATGTATTTGATTAAGCATATAAGAGGACTGGACAGGTCTTCCTCTCTCGTGTATAAAATTGCATAATAAAATTGCTGGTAATCCAACCAGTTACATTACTTTAAGGATCTTTATTGTTATTTGAAACAATAGCTCTGGTGAAATGTAGAATATTTGTGTACATGTGCATTTTCATTACTTGCTAACAAACAGAATATAAAAACAAAAACATCTCCTCGGAAATCACATTCAAGTCACGTCTCTAAATGAATCGGTCACAGGACACCTTGAGGATCCTGAAGCACCCACTCTCAGGGTGTCATTAAGGAGTTTAGACCCATGAAACAGGAACCATAATAAAAACCTTCTAGAAGGAGTTTTGATTACAAAGACACAAACCATGATTACAGTGAGAGGCTCAGAAGAAGTATGGCTATTAATATCCCTCCCATAAATGTTCTAGATACATTAGTTTTGATCTAGTGTCTTATTTGAATAACAGAGTGAGGCAGTATCTCTTGCAATAGTCATATACTATAATGTTTATCACTTGTGCATTCAGCATACCAACAGTGTACATTCAATACAAATATGGACACAGTTGACTGGTGTAGTGTTTGGACAGAGTGTTTGTAGTTTTTGGACAAGGTGTCAAACCCTCATCATAACTGTCCTGAGTGTGAGTAATTTGTGCACAGAATGTCCACCAGGTCAAACTGCTGGCTCAATAGATAAGCCTGATAAGTGATGACAATAGATTCTCCTTCCACTGCATACAGTACAGTACTGGGGGGTAACATGATAGTCTACAGAATGATGTTACCATAAGCTGACAACTTGGTTGTTTCTGACTCCGGTATAGCATTTAATGGTAGTGGCTAAAACTTCTCCATCAAAGAGGAATGTTTCACACCTTTTCATTACTACCAACAGGGACTGGTAGGGATCAATAAGTAGCTCAATTACTTTCCTCCTCAGACCATAATTGAGTTGAAATTCAATTAGATTTTTTTTTTAAAAACATAGAAACGGTGTTTGTAGAAAACCAGTTATTTTCTAAAACTCTGAACTGGATGCATGTGCTGGTGTCCATCTCAAGTTTTAACCCTCCCTGGATGCTAGACTTTGATCTCCTCCTCCTCGTCCTGGAAGGGGTACAGCGCCTTCCTTTGGGCCGGCCTGATTGGGTCCACGAGGGGGTCGCTGTGGTGGAAACCCGACCCGGTTCCGGACCTACCGCTGCCGTAGTGACGTGCCAGCACATCAGTGGCCCTCTGGAAATTATCGGCGTCCATCCCCTGGTTGTGGTGCCTGCTGCCGCTGCTGGTGCTGGTGATGCTGCCCCTACCGCTGCTCCCAGCCCCCAGCAGAGGCCTGTCTGTGGAGGACCCTCGGAGAGACTCGTCCTCCCCCCAGTCCAGCCCGTACAGGGCCTTGCTTCCGCTGTAGTCTTCCCTCAGAAGGGAGTCCACCAGAGACACGGTGGCTGAGTCCACCTCCATGCGGTTGTGCTGGGAGTGGCCGTTGGTGGGGGCCGTGACCGGCAGGGTGTAGGGAAGGTCGGGCTCCTCGTCGTCATCAGGGACAGCATTGTCATGCTCTCGTTGGCTGTTAGGGCTGTCAATCAGGCTGAAGACCTCACTCATGAGGGAGGGGCCCAGGTCCAGGGTGAAGGAGGTGAGCGAGCCGGAGAAGGAGAGGGAGTCGAAGTCGCAGCCAGAGCCTGAGGCGGGAGGAGAGAGGACAGGCAGGTCGGATAGGGAGCCCCGCGAGGTGTCCGGGGAGCAAGTGGAGGAGGCGCCCTGCTGCTGACGCTCCGAACGGGAGAGGCGAGGCAACGTGACGAAACCAGACTCCACACCTGCAGAGGGCAGCATGGAGGACGACATTGAGAGGCTGCAGAGGAACTTAAAGGTGCAATACATTGTCAGAACACAAGAACTTAACACAACAGACGACCCCAGATCAAAATCTGCAGGTACGATAACTACTGCATTTTCTTTTCCTTCAGAATTAAATCATTGTTAAATTTAAAGAGGCATTTTTCTTTTCCTGACAACAAAAACTACACACTGTACCTTCAAAAATAATTATTTTGAAGGTGGCCAGACGAGGCTCATAACATTACATAACTATTGTGGTAAATCTATCTCTTGCTCTGAATTTTTGTATAGTGTCTTGTAGAATTCTAGTCCTCCACATCTGAGGTTCAAGTTCATGTAGTCAGGTGAGAGGTACTCACAAACACTGAGTCACGTGGGCTTTGACTAATACTGAAAATTATCAGTTCTTATTTGCATCAAATGCGGAAACATGAATGAAGTCCACTTTTACATGTCTGTAAGTCCAATGTTTAAACTATTTCCTTTCCCACAATTCCCCACCAGGTGGTGTCAGTATAACTCAAGCAGTTGAACTACCAGGCTTTGGGGGCTGGAAATAATCTAGTCTGTTACAGTTGGCCAAACTTCTCTTACAAGAAATGTGTAAATGTGTAATTAATGTCCTATATCTAAACCAATAAATTCTCTGTAGCACGTAAAGAGTATTTTTTTCAGTTACAATCACTCTCTAAAACATGTTGGCAGTAAGCTGCAGTGCTGTAAAGTGAGTTTACAACTTAAACTCCTGTAGAGTGCCCAAATTAAGATAATTACTCTAGGAATTCACAGAGCTCTGTTAACCTACTCACACATGTTATATGCATCTAATCTGTCCTTTTTCTGTCTTTCATTCTCTTTCCCATGCACTGTTTGCCATGGCCCCTTGCCATGATCTGTTCCACAGTTTCAGCTGCAGCCTGTACCTCCTAACCCAGGCTATAGGCACAGGATTTATGACACCGCGGACGGATGATTTGACAAAACACGTTGAAAGACACAAAGGAGTATTTTTAGCGCAGGGGGAGAAAGACTCTATCCAAGCAAAGTTGTTTATGATTTTGTGTGAAACCACGACGGATGTCTAATTAATCAGCTAGGCCGAGAGTGAAATGGATTCTCATAAAAATAGCAGAGTGACTCGTGGGATCTATATTTCAACACCACGCCCAACGGCTCGACACCGGATAACAAAGGTGGAGACCGGGGGGAACTTAAGTCACACGCACCCGGGAATGAACCCACATGCAGACTGCACGTCCAAACAGGCACACATACATAGATCCAGAGACACAACTACACACTGTCTACATCTATCTGAGACTAACTCTCAGACTCTAACTCACTCTCTGTCACACACACACACACACACACACACACACACACACACACACACACACACACACACACACAAACACACACACAGACAGACACAGACAGACACACACACACACACACACACACACACACACAAACACACAAACACACACACAGACAGACACAAACAGACACACACAAACAAAAACCTCTTCAAAAACACTGGCGAAATGAGTTATGTTGAAAGTGAGGCATTTCTATGAGACAGACATTTAGAATTAGTCATGAGAGGTGACGTCTCGGTGTTGTTATCTGTGGGTTTAAGGAAGGTCATCTGTGTCGTGGGTTTCTCTAACGATACCCAAAACTGTGGCAGCATGCTGGCTATATATGGACATGTCTATGTCTCTTCACTTTGAAGGCAGGTCAGCTTTGTATGTATATTTGGTATCTTCACGGATCACACCACAGAAGTTATTTATGCTGACAGACACAGTCTGAGGACATTCGTGTTACTGATACAGGCTCTTTGGTGTTTACCACATTAAAGCCAGTATATGGAGGTAAACAGGAGACTCACAGACACAACACGTTTTGACTCAGAACAGATACCTCGACAGATACAGTACACATATCGTGTTGTAGGACTTTAGGTCATCTTTAGGTCAAATTGTCTGACTCTTTCTTGATAGAGTACTGAAGTAAGTTCACATGGAATGTGGAAATATACACAAAACTGTGTTGAAACAACACTATGCAACACTATTTTGTCACATGTTTTTACAGGCAACACGTTTTAGCGAATTCATTTTTGATGATATATGGTGGAGGATATTAGGACAGATAAACACACCCGTCGTTTCCAGAATCTGTCCAGACTGTGCACTATGTAGTTCTGTGGTCTGGGACAGAGAACCAAGTGGGAAAAAAAACGTTCACAACATGACATCATCGCCAAAAGACAGCAGTTAGCATGCTAACAAGCTTTTATCAGTACCAACTGTAGTGTTGTTGGTGTTTGCATGGTTTTTGCCTCTTAGGTAGTTAGCTCACTAGTTTTAGACCAAAGCTCCTGACTGCTACTTTTTGTGTCCTGTATTAAAACCAGCCCCACTGACGGCTAACAACATGCAGGACTCTGTTTAAAACACAGTACAGCTTCAGCTGATTTCATCCCTTCAACCAAGAAGTGAAGGACTTGGGACTGAAATCAGTTGGTTCAGCATCTGATTGACATAAACACCTGCTTGCTGCTGGCTGTCAGTTGGGAATGGCTCGACATGAGTGTGACCTACTACTGCTACTTGTGTGACATACCGTAGGAGTAGCCGGAGTCCTTAGGCGAACAGGGAAACAGCGTCTTTACGAGGCACCCATTAGGCGAGTCCACATCCAGCCTGGGCAGAGAGATGGCGTTCTTGATGATTGGCGAGACAGCTGGCGGTGAGGGGGACAGGTCCTTGGCCCCTGTGGCCGGTCCCTGTGGCCGGTCGGGGGTCTTGCGGACGTGGCGCAGTGTGCGCGTGAAGAAGCCCTCGCTCTTGCCGGGCGTGGAGGGGGCGGTGTCGGCAGCCGTATCGCCGCCCTCGCCGTTGGCCCCCGAGCCCCCGTGGTTGCTGAGGAAGGAGGTGTCGCCGAACACGTCTCCCCGGCGGCCCACGTGCATGGTGTGGCGGAAGTCGCCGAGCGGCGGGCTGATCATGTCCGCTGTAAGCTCGCCCTTGAACTTGCGCTTCCCGCCAGAGCTGGACACCAGGCCCTTCAGGCCAGAGAGTTTCCCCAGGTTCATGCTGCTGGTGATCACAACCGACTTCACTAACAAAAAAATCCTTTAGGAAGGGTCTGAAAAGTTGACTCTTTCAGCAAAAAAAGTTCCCTCAAAGTATTTCAAAGGCACTGGTCCAAAACTTCAGTATTCCTCAGGAGGCCTCTCCTATGCCGTTGTTCCAAAAGAGGAGACCTGAATGTGGCAGGACTATGTCCCTCGTTTACCTCAGTGAAACCGCTCAGTGATATAACAGTGCTGTTTCAGTTGTAGTTCTCCTACTGACGTTTTTCTGTGCTATTCATACCACTAAAGTACCATTTCTGGCACTGCTTGTTGTCCATATCCAGAAGGCCTCTGTCAAGAGAAATGGGAGTTGAAAATATGCATGTCCCTGGTTGCTGGAAACCTACAGCGGGTATGTGGTCAGGGCTGCCGGGCTCCAAAGTTGCTCTGGGTTTCTGGTTTATAAAACATCAGTTTAGAAATAAATGTAGCTCCAGATGGAGATAGCCCTCCAGTCAATGCCTGCAACCATTTACCTCCTCTTTACAAAGACAGCAAGATTTCTCTCTATTTGCTTATTAAGAACACACAATTAAACGAGCACTCATATGCTGCTATTGGCAGTGAGCTTTAGTTTTTGCTCACATTGATTGATTTGGGAGTACACTTTCTCTGGGCAAAGTCCACTGCTCTAAAAATGTCTGTAATTAAATTCCACTGACTCCTCTGCCAATGACCCCTAAAATAGCCAACAGACAAACTCTCCAATCCGGTCTCCCTCACAAAAGAACTACGAAGGAACTCCAGTGCTTCCCTTTCCTGGATTAGTCCATAATTAAGAGCACCTCCAGAAATGGGTACAGTTCCTTCCTGAGGAAAAACAAACTATGTATTTTATTATAAAACAAAACACTACCAAGTGCTCCTCATGGGCTTAAGCCGACTAAGTTAAACCAACAGTTCAATGTTTTCAAACAATTACAATTATTTTCAGTGGAAGTACCTTTTTCTTTTTTTTACTTAAACTGCCTGTGACATTTGCTGTTACAAGATAAGAAGTGCACTAAGAAAGGCCCTTTATTGTTACACATAACTTGTTAACTTAACACAGCCAACACAGACACCATTTACTTTCTATTTGTTATTGTAAGGCTGCAGAGTGATGGATATCGTTCCTTAAATATTTTGACAAAGTAGCACACATTTATGAGCTGTCGTCGCTTTAAAAAGCTTTTCTACCATGAACGACCGCCCTGGCTGACTAGCACGGCTTCATTAATGAATCATTATGTGGAGTCTCCGTGGGATCGCGTCAGATATAAGGCTGCCTTCTAATTTGCACCCGACCACCCTTGCTCTGTCCGGCCTTTGATTTCCCCTTACACTCCTTTTATAGCTCCACCGTGACTCAGTTCAGTGGTAGGCCTGGTGCCAGAGACACAGATCTCAAGCCACAGCTGGGAGCTTGCACCAGACCCTGGTGACAGCAGCGGCCACGCGGTTTGATCTGCCGCGCTTCCCGAATGTCATCATTCATCCAGAACCTGCTGGCATCTCTCCCACCGCCCCAGGTCTCATGCGCTTTTGCATGCACAGACCTCAAGGCAGACTGCAAGTCTTAGAGTTCTGTGATGAAACTAAAAACTGCTCCCCAGTGTCACCAGCCAAAACAACTCTTCACAAATGCCAAACTCCTTAGTTTCTTAGTGTCTCACAGTCTTAGTGGGTCAAAGGAGGTGAGGATAAAGCCTCAGACAGTGACACCTCCTTAATTTTCTGTCTTGAGTGGGACTCCCTTAGAATCTTCTCAGTTGCCGGACTCTCACCCTTGTGCCATATCGTGCTACAGCAGACCTCCTCTGACCAGCTGAGCTCCTAGAACAGGGCCGCCACTTTATCCTCATACACAGTAAACACACACAGCACCCCCAGCCCCCCCCCACACACACACAGCTTCTCTCTGGCTTGCTCCCCTCCTGGTCCTTTGTTGTCAGAGTTAAGCAAATCCAGTCGGCCGCTCGGCAGGCATTGCAAAGAAGATGGGAGTTTAAGGAGGGGAAAAAAAGCAGCTAAGTCTTTAAAAGGCAATAAATTAAATGAAATAATCTGGATGACAGTCTGGGTCTTGAGAAGTACAAAAAATGCAGATGCTCCTCTGGGATTGGCCTCGTCCTGGATTAGCCTCTAATCTCAGAGTTCCCTCTCATGTGGAGCGCCCCTCTGATTCCCTGTTCCCTGCACTGCCTCCTCAGTCCACTGGGATGTTTGGCTGCATCGGCTGGGAGAGATTCTTCCACTGCTGACTGCTGAAGGAGAAAGAGAGAGAAGTTAGAAAGGGGGGAAAAGAGAGAGGGAGAGAAAAAGGGGGGAAAGAAAGGGATAGCAAGAGGCAGACAGACAGAGAGAGAGGGAAGGAGGGAGGGAGGCATGGAGAGAAACGATGAGAAGGGGAGTCATGAAACGTACACTCACATAACACTTTTTGGAGATGTGCTTGGAATGTCACCCCGGGTGAACCCTTGGCAAACCCTGGCTGAAGTGGATCTTTGTTGACAGAAACGCTAAAACATACTGAAAGTACACATCATGCACAATGTGTGTGTCTGTGAGAGAGAGAGAGAGCGAGAGAGCAAGAGAGCTCAGACCGCTTGGCGCAGCTCGCTGGCGACTCTTCTACATCCTTAATACATCTATCAGACCAGGCCTGCTGTGTGTTTTGCATAGGCCTGGGGACAAGATGATCTCTAAAGCCCCCACCCCGCCCAGGAACAGATCTCTGAATGGCATCCCCAACCAAGCCTCCACACCCCTCCACCCCCACACAGAGATTGTTAATTGCATACAACAAGGTTTGTTCCGTTTGCTCACGGCAAAACAGCTCTCCTCTCCATCACATTATTTAAACATAGACCTCTTTGCATCTTTACCCTTTGACCCCCCCCCCCCCCCCCCCCGATCAGAGTCATCAAAATCAATGATGTCTTTCCCTGAGAGAGCTACAGAGAGGGCGCCATTCCCAGAGGAGCGGTAGATGTTCATGTGAGCCCATGAATCTGCAGTTTAATAGCATCCTTGTGTGTGTGTGTGTCTCTCTGTGTGTGTGTGTGTGTACGAGTGTGTGTGTGTGTGTGTGTACGAGTGTATGTGTATCTGTGTCTGTGTTTGTGTGTGTGTGTGTGAGGGCCTTCCTCCAAAGGATAGCACCAGGCTTTCTCCACCACAGGCAACCTTGTGGTCTGAGTCCAGAGCCCAGATTGGAAACAGGTTTAGGGGCTTTGGTTCCTCCACTAGGATGCCAACCTGGATGAGATGGGGTGGAGAACGTGGCCCGTTAAACCCCCCCCCAGTCAGTTTAATACAGTTTCCTGTTTACAGGAATTTGGTCGCTTCCAGCTGCACATTCTGATGATGTCATTGTGGCAGCCAGGTCAAATGCTTACACAGACAAGGGTTTACTTTATTAGTCTCTTGCAGTGTCTGCCATGGCTTCCATTTTCAATCCACCCTTCTTTTTCCATCCAGGAAAAAAACCCTCCCAACTTTCTCCCCCCTATATGCTACTGTTTAACTGGGTTAACCAGGTGAGCAAACACACAAGATAAGGCTTTGCATTTTTTTCATTCCTCTCCATGGCTGTGCTCCGAAAGCTACAATCCTCCAAGAGAATAAGAGCTCAGATACAGCTAAGCTGAGAAAACATTTTGACAAGCTTACATTTACACAAGTCTTACGCACGACCTGAGCAATTGTCTTCAAGTCAGCGGCTTCTCTAAAGCATTTGTGTGTTTCAGTTTGGTCAATGAGTAAGAGGACTTTGAAAGAGGGGTGTTGAGGGGATGGGTCATGACCATTTGGTGATGACAACGCTTGATGAACGAGGCACCTATGGTTTTTCATGTGAGGTAGGGACTGCCACCCAAGCAGTTTACACATCAGGCGTGAAAATAAATGGTGCTACTCAACAACTTTCACATCATTCCTTACCTTAAGTACACTAAAGTGAACTGTACCTTCCATAGCCAAGGCTATGACGAACAGACGGAGACTGTTGTAGGCAGCGGCCCACCGTATAGGCTTTGGTGCAGGCACTTGATCATCATATTTAAAAATGATAACAGACAAGTATAATTAAGCAATCCGTTTCTCACTCTCTCTCTTTCTATCAATCAATATGTATCTTAGACGGTTGGAATAGCACTTTCAGGAAATAGATAATAGCAGAACTTTAGAGAAACTCTACTGATTAGACCAAGGGAATGTTACAATAACTCTTCTAAATTATCTCTCCTCTCTTTCCTTCATCTCATGTAATCATTGTCACTGATACGCCGTGCACTGGGCGATACTGTGTGGTTCAATTAAATCCCGCTCTATCAGTGCGAAGGCTATGCTGTGTGGTTCAACTGAAACCAGCTCTATCAGTGAGACAGCATTAAAATCGATTGACAGGTAGGTTTACCTAAAAAAAGACACACTGCTGTCATTTCTACATCTACATTTAAACCAGTACATCTAAACGACATTTCTCACGGATATAACGCATTTAAAGTTAAAGATCTTAGCTTCACACAGTAAAGATGCACGAAGTGGCATGCTGTACCTCAACCAACTAAATATACTGCAAGCGCACAGATTGAATTTCATGCAAACTGATACGAATGAACGCACGGTCATGCCCTCACCACCTCCACAAAAACACGTGTAGGCTAAGTTGTAAACCTTAATTTTTCTTTTAGCACTATAGAATAGTTTGCAGAAATGCAGCTTCATAAAGGCATTTTAATAAAAACAGTATGTATAATTACAAACCACACTTGGAGAAGGTTCCCAATGTGCCCTTTTTGATCACCCAAGTTTAGCATGACAGAAATAGGCTAACTGTATGTTAATTATTTCTAGCAATAATATTACATTTGTACTCACCAATTGTGTAGTTTGATTCTAACCAAATAATCCAGGACAGTATTTAATATATTTCCCCTACAAACAATGACCGAACGAGTCTACACACTTCACAACATTATCAGAACACTACCAGAGACTTTTTTGAGCACTATGCCCGGAGTAGACTACTGTGAAAAGTCAGAGCAGCAAACCGCTACAACAGCGGACTACAGACAGCAGGAGAGCGAGTTTGGGAAGACGCCGCGCTGGGGCGGGGTCCTTGAATGAATGACTATGGAGTCAGCAAATCAGTGGCCACGTTCCCGTCCCTTGTCCAATTAGGGGAGCGTGCGAGGAAAGGCACTTCGATCAGTGAAATTCTGCTCGTGTGGGCTGTGGATCATATTGTCGTCTGTGGAATGGTATATCTCAGAACTTTTACTTTCGCATAGGCCTACCTGACTGCGCGTAAAAATGATCTAAAGAGATGGAGATTCTTCTATATCAATGTCTAAATCTGTGTAAGCTCTGATAGTCTTTCGAGGACCTCTATGCTTTTCTTCAATCCATATCCCGTCTTCGGTATGCTCTACGCTGACAGCCAGCTAAACTCTTCCTAAGAATCACGACTCTGAAGATATAGTCCACAGGTTTAATGATAGTAGATAGGAAGTGTAAAACTGAAATTTACAAAAGATATAGACAAATCAATTCTAGCATAAACATATACTCATTGCATACAGTTACGATAAATAAACATAGCCTATTGTATCTGACAAAATACACAACAAAGGAGAAAACATACCAACGATGCCTTGTGAAGGTCCAGATGTATGCAGGTTAGCTGTAGATAACACGAACATTAATATAATACGCTTGAATTGGCTGATTAACGGTGTCGTGAGTTTAGTTCGTTTGTCCTTATTTATAGTTATATACGGGTCACGCGATTTGACAGTTAAGGCTTAGTTCGTATAATGACAACTTGAAATGAAAACACTTATTGAAGTGCACGAACCACAACGGAAACATAATAGAATGTTAAACTGACATTGTAACAAAACATCTATTCTCGCACCTCCCAACCAGACACACCGTAACGAAACAATCCAACAAGCCAAACATGTGTAGGGGAACATGGGTGAAATTACTGGACTATGAATAAATGTCCTACACTGCTCAAGTTATTTTACTAATACGTCTAATTCTACCCACTCTGAATAAAATCACTGATGTGAGAAGTGACAAATGGGCAAAGCACATGGGCCATGTAATTATGAGTATGTGGTCAGAACCAGAAGTGGTTATCAGCTCATATGGGTTGTAGTGGTTGGCAGGAGACACCATGAAGAGACATACAGAGAGAGAGAGAGAAAGAGAGAGAGAGAGAGAGAGAGAGAGAGAGAGAGAGAGAGAGAGAGAGAGAGGCCCAGTGCGTAAGGTACGATGAGTGGCAACAGCTCCCTTGCTGCACATTTCAACAGGATACGTCCTTATCAGCAGGAACGCAGCAGTATCCTCACTGCAACCTCAAAGCCTTTCAGTCTGCAGGCAAGCAGTTCAGAGTCCCGGGTGGCCCCCGTCTTCAGTTTTTTTCATGCAGGGTTGTAAAACATGATGACAGTCTCTTTTTTTGCTCACTCATGGTAGAACCTCAAGACCCTCTTTAAACTTTCATCTGCGTCGTTAACAGATAAGTATCTGCTTGTTCATTGCAGGCCTTTCTTAGACCTTCTTTTTATGTCTGTAAACACGACCCGCTTCCAGAGGACAGCATGGGTAGGATCTGTGTTTTGTTCAGCGCTCTGTCACCTCCCCTCCAGATGGGGTTTGAATGGACTGGTATGAGGTGTTGGCGCTCTGAGTGCCCTCACACAGTCAATAACTCCATCTGTTTGTGGCCTAAGGGTGATCTTGCTGCTGCTGAAAATCTGAAAATTGATGCAGACCTGCCGTGTGATGTTGAGAGCCAAATGTGGATATTGATTGCTATTCATTGCCACTTTGTCACGCAGAGGATTTAGGGCGGTTGTTGCTCCATTTGTGGCACGCATTTGAGCAGGATTTTTACAACAAATGAGAGAGTACAAAAGAGAATATAGTCCATGTAGACTTTGGCAAAGTCAAGCATTTAAGCTTGTAACATCTATGACTTATCCAGTTTTTCTGGGAATATCCGCCACTACTTGGCCTGCACGATTAATTTATCTGACCATCTCTTTGTGTTATTTTCTGCCTCTTTTTCTCACAGACGTCTCCACCACCCTTTCAAATGCCCTCCTCAACTCCTTCCCCAAGGTAAACAGTGTTCTACTGAAGCATGCCAGCTATTTGTTCAGGAAAAGCACTCTGTTTTTGGACACTGTTCAGAAGTTGGTCCCCAAAGGGGAGGCAAGATTACAATTTTAGTCCTCCCCCTTTCCCTCCCTCTCCCTGGTTCTCTTTCCATGTCGGTCTCTGTCTCGTTTTCTCCCTCCTTCTTTTTCTTCTCATTCTCTGGCTCTCTCCTTCTCTCACAAGTCCTCACCAGACACCCATGCTTTAGAAAAATTATATTGCTTTTGAGATCTGCTGTGTTGTGTAGCCCTGAACTGAATCATGATTGTCCCACACGGTATTGTAACATTGTTATAACTAGGATTTGACTTGTTTGCCTTGACTTGATAAGTTGCCTGTATAGCAGCTGTGTCCTCATAATGTGAAAAAAAGTAAAACAGCAAAAAATAAATATAAGATCAGCAAATTGCCTTTGGCAACTGGAGCTCTTGGAAAAAAAAAATTCAACACATGCCTCAGAGGAATCAATCTCTTCACTGTAAAAGAACAATAGAAAAGTCTCTTCAGGATTCAGGATGCATGTCACCTCTCAGCCAGGGGAACCCGCTCTGGGCCAGAATATGGTCCACTGGGGAGGGTGACTCTCCAGCACGGCATTTTTAGCTTATCGTGGCAATGTTTACTAAGCCTTCGCGTGATTGATGTCCCAAGGCCGACTTTGCTCCAAGGAGTCAACATCTCTTGCAAATGCTTTGACAGCAAACAGTGGGTGTAGAGACCCAGAGAGCTGTGTTCCACATTAAAAAGGTTCAGAATGTCTCAAAGCTGTTTAAGCCCCATGGCTTGGTTATTTTCACTGAGATCTGTCAAGCTCCACTGGAGAGAAGATACATTAAACTACATTACAAAGCTCCAGAGCTCCAGCGGCTCTGGTAACTTTGATACACTTTGTCTCTGGCAGAGTAGAAGTGTTGATTTGAATTAGAGGCTTTTAAAGAGATGTTTCCATTACGTTCGATTCCACTTTATTTGTCTCTTTCTCTTCTTGGGTGTTCTCTTCATCTTTGATTCACAACAGTGTTGAGGCTTTTACGGTGAGAAGACAGATATCTCTCATTCTCTTTCTCTCTCTGTTTCTCTTTCTCTGTTCCTCTCCCTCTCTGTCTCAGCCTTGTATTTGTGTCCTTCACACAGAGATACCAGTACTTAGACACAATAATCTTATGCTACGTACAGTGCTTGTTTGCTAGCGAAGTCATTGCATCTAATGATGGGTGACCTCCATGCATACCATGCAAAGACACATAATTTTTGTCTCTCTCTCTCTCTCTCTCTCCCTCCTTCTCCCCCCTCACACTGTGCGTTTAGACTGGACCACCATCCTTATATAGTGATATGGATTATGCTTCAGTTTCCTGCGCATGCATTAGTGTTTTACTACACAGCATCTTGCCCGTGAGCCACTCATTACGGTATCGTTTCTAGTACTCTGTTTTATAGCACTATGCCAAAAGCAGCAGCTTGGCTGAGAAGACGGATTTGGTCAGGAGTTCAACCTTGAACGACTTGAGCTGCATGATGCCTGTTGCTTTGCTTAAGGACAGTTGCCTTTGATGGGCCTGTAATGGCCAATGCATGCTGGGATGACAAACAGCACAGTGCTAATATCTTTCATATGGCAAAAGCTGTAGCCTGTAGCTGTAGCCTTTTATGGCCTAACTGGTTTGCCAGTATAAGTGTTTATGGGCCAAAAGGCAGGATACAAATGTTGTATTTAGTTGGAAAGACAGTTTAAGGCTACCGCTCACCCTGTCCCACATCATCCCACACTTGGTCTCTTTGCATCTGGACACCCTATGTGCGTGATGAGGGAGTAATTACGGTAACCAGCGGAGAAACAAGAGGGAGGTGCAGAGGGGCACCTCAGGGGCTACAGTGTATGTTCCAGTGGGTAAACCGTCTCTTCCCTCCAGTGCCTGGGTTCCCATTTGGACACCAAAGTGGTCGTGTAGGGGAGCATGGGTGTGTTTGCTGTTACTGAACCCTGAGTGAAGGGTGTTCTTACCCATCCTCGTGTGTGTTTTTAGAGATGGCATGAGTGCATCTCTGACGTGAATATTGGCCAGAAACATAGTGCTGGCATATATTTGATACCTATGGAGTCAGATAAACCACAGGTTATGAAAATGATTTGGATGGGGGTGAAGTATTAGTTGAAGAAAGCCTAAGCACTACTGCACGAGGCGAGTGACTGATTATGTGTGATTGACAAAGCATGTATGTATTTCTGTGCTGTTTGTGGCTGTGTTGAAGGAATGGTGCTAAGTAAGCAGAGACAGGGGTAGCCGAAAAGGGAAGAAAGGCTGTGAGGCTGCTAAAACAGGATGAATATTTCCCAGACAGAAAAGAGGGATGTCTTTCCAGGAAACGATTTAAAAGTTTTTTTTTTGCAAAGCTTACCAGATTTTCACCCCCTCTTTCTTTGTCCTCTCTCCCTGTCTGGGGTTCGTTGGACAGCGTTTGACTTTAGTAGAAAGTAATTAAAGATGCAGTCCATCATTCGGTTTGGCAAAAGGTTGTTGTATCTGAGCTGAATAGCCAATCAAATTACACCCTTCCCTTCCGGACTCCTGAAGCACCGTATTGATTGGTTGGGATTGTTTATGGCTCTGTCCAAGCCTTTATGTTTGTTTCCCATTTACAAAGCCAGAGCGCAAACACTGATCAGACAGCTATAGCACTGTGAGGAGCAATTCACTGAATTTCACAAAAGGTGTATGGGATTAGAATGACTGACTGCACCTTTAACAATAGAATGACAGATTTGTAGTTAAGCAGCATTTGGTATAAAGTATGGTTTGGACAAAATGCACAGCCCCGACAGTAAATCATCTGGCAAAAGATTTCATAGCATTTCCAACCCATTTGGATTACCCTCCCAACATTTGGCAATACATAGCCCACTTAATATCCATATTTATGGTTGCCACATGGTCTCACTCCTTCGGTCAAGTCAGTGATTATCTATCACAATTGTTGGATGGGGTTGACAACACCGTATGAACCGTATTAAACAGGGCATCAGATATCTCGTCTGCTGAGGTGATGCACAACTTATTTAAAGTGACTGAGAGCATGCGAAACTCCGCCTCAGCAGTCTTCTGTAATAACAGCGGCTACTGTACTCCTCCGAGTTCGGCAGGGGGAGGAGAGCACAGATGAAGTTTGTCCAAGATCACCTCACTATTCCAGAAGTTTGGCAGGGCTCCGCTGCGTATGGAATGAGTTATGGGCTCCCTGAAAATCCCAGCCACCTTGTTTTCCATACAGTCGGCTTCCTGACCCACACCTTCCTCTGTAGGACAGCTCCAGGGAAAGTGTGTGTGTGTGTGAGAGAGACAGAGAAAGGGGGAGAGAGGGGAGAAAGAGAGAGAGAGAGAGAGAGAGAGAGAGAGACAGACACACTGAAGAGTGTAATTGGCAGAAGATAACACAGAGTGTGTAACATCACCCGGTAGATGTTATTATTTTGTCTTGAAGCCGTCTTACTCTTTATCAGTGTCTATTTTGTATAGTAGGAATACACATTGACCTCTTTTGAATTGTTCTTTTTTTCCGCCTTCTCTCTCTCTCATGAATTTCTCTAAAAGCAAATATTTATGTAATTGTTGCGCCAGGACGCAGACATCAGGCTCTGTGTCCAGGCTAGCTATGTGAAGTGTATTAGGGGCTGCAGAGGAACACGGGCTCATAGCTTATGAAAGCCAGATGTTCCTGTCAGGAGAGGAGAGAGGTGCTGTGGGTTTGGGGGGGGCTGGGAACATCTGAGAGAACAGTGTTCATCTGGTTCTTTTGGCCATGTTGGAACTTTTCAAGACCTACGAAAACTGAAAAAGTTTTCTCTGTACAGTACCCAAAAAGTTATCATTAGTGATGGGGCTTTCCTAGTCAATACAACCATTCAGGGTTTATTTTGTATGTTACTGTACCTATCCACGCCCCTCTGCACCTGCTCGTGCTTCCAATGCCAATGAGTGCAACGGTAATTAGCTTCCTGTGGGGAACGGGGCCCCGTTGGGCACTGGGTTCCTCAAGTGGTGCAGAGCACTCAAGTTAGGGGTGGTGGAACCTATGGTATTTGTTTGGACTTTGTCCCTGTTTCCGTGAATTCTGACCCGCCAGGAAATGTGGCGGGGTCTCAGACAATGGCCTATTGTGAGGTCAGACCTGTGCTAGCGTGAGGCTAAAACAGGAAGCTTTGCACTTACACACACACACCCACTCACTTACACACACACACCCACTCACTTACAAACCCACTTACTCCCCTGACATGCGCACTCACAGGAACATACTCCAGTTACGTAAAACACTGTCTCTTTTTTGATGGTGGTGAACTTTCTCTTTCTCTCTCTGTTTGTTTTTTGAGGACAGTCACTCAAAGGGGTTTTAAAGGAGTTGTCTGAGGCTGCTGAAAAAGCGAGCAAGTGGTTATGGCTGAGGCTCTCACAGACTACATGGGTACATGTGAATTAACATGTATTACGTGAAGAAGCCTGTTGTCGCAAGATGTTTGGGTGCCTGGATTCATATGCCATTTTATTGCTTTACCATAATCTGGGTTTATAATCCCAGGGGACTCCCATCCCCAACCCCTTCCCTTACCCTAACCTGGGTTTGTTGATCCCCCCCCCAAAAATCCCTTCCACCCCTTACCTGGACAGCCTGTGGCATGCCATAGAATAATGAGAGTGATGTTTGGATAATTAGGCAGTGCACTGATATATGCATGTGATATCCTTTGGGGTGGGGTGGGCTGGGCCAGACACCACTGTTGAGGCCTCTTGAGCCATCATGAGCCTAATTCAATGAAACACACAAGGAAGGTTCCCTGTTTGGCATCTGTGTTGGTGTTGTTAAGTATTGTCAAGCACCCTGTTGTTATAGTACTTGCTAGGTTGTTGAGGAATTTAACCTCTTTTCCTGTGTATAACAAAAAAATTTAAATGTCTCTTCGTCTGCTTTTTCTCATGATATAGACAAAAAAAAACTCACTCACCCAAGGTCGGACCTCAACCATATTGTGATGGACCAGGGAGACAGCCGTCTTCTCCTCAGGCTTGTGTCTCTAGTCAGAATGACTCCGGAGGAGGGAAGCTTATATAACAGTTTGCATGTTTTCTTAGTGGGGGACATTTTTTTCAGGGCATATCTGCATTACTGGGAACACCAGGGCGAAGGAGTGTCTATGTGTGCATGTCTGGGGTAAGGGTTTACGCGTGTGTGTGTGTGTGTGTGTGTGTGTGTGTGTGTGTGTGTGTGTGTGTGTGTGTGTGTGTGTGTGTGTGTGTGTGTGTGTGTGTGTGTGTGTGTGTGTGTGTGTGTATGACAGAGTGAGTGTCTCTGTGTGCATGTCTGGGGTAAGGGTTTACGCGTGTGTGTATGTGTGTATGACAGAGTGAGTGTCTGGGATGACGGTGTGTCTGTATGGATGATGTCTGCATGCGCGGGTGCATTCTTTTGTTTGCACAATGTGTGTGTGTCTGTGAGTTTGTGTGTGTGTGTGTGTGTGTGTTTGTGTGTGCATGTGTGTGTGTGTGGATGTGTGAGTGTGTGTGGGTGTGTGGGGGTGTGTTTGTGTGTGGGGGTGTGTTTGTGTGTGTGTGCATGTTTGTGTGTGTGTGTGTGTGTGTGTGTGTGTGTGTGTGTGTGTGTGTGTGTGCGTGCATGTGCGTGCGCCTGGGCGAGTGTGAAATGTCAGAGAGTGACCTCAGACTTTGCTGTCTGACCCTGTGAATGTCTGGTCAGCGCACCATGCCTGGCTTCACTCACGCTGAAAACATGCTTTCTCTCTCTCCCTTTGTATCCATCTCTCCCTTGCTCGCTCTCTCTCTCTCTCTCTCTCTCTCTCTCTCTATCGCTCTCTTTCTCCCTTTGTATCCATCTCTCCCTTGCTCTCTCTCTCTCTCTCTCCCTTTGTATCCATCTCTCCCTTGCTCTCTCTCTCTCTCTCTCTATCTCTCCCTTATAGCCACTCTGTAACATGGTGTTTCATGTGGGCCGATCACACATTTATACAAAAACAATCTCCCCCACAGGGCAAAGATAAATACAGGGGCTGCTTATGACCCAATCATCAATTTTAACCGTCACTACGTCTCTGAAACTAGCAATTCTAGCATGCCCGATTGATGATAATATATGAATACCATTTCATCTATTTCAGTGTGTTTGTATATGTTGGTTTGCTCATATCTTCTTGTATTTCACACCAAATATGCAGCGGAACGTGGTACTAGTCATGCACACTCAGTAATTATGCATTACTCTCAACCTGAAGTACACATAGAAGCTGTGAGCATGGCGAGAAATAAATCACTGACTTTCTCAAAAAAGTGGACAAAGATGCTTCCCGCAATGGGTAACTTGTGTATGTATGCATGCTGTTGGCTGTGGGATGTGGTCTTTTATTTAAAGCTGTTGCTACATTTGTTTGCTTTTAAATCAGAAAAGGAGTCTTGCTAACCTGGAGAGAGAGTATCCAATTAGTGTCCAATACAGAAACAGGGCCGCAATTCTGTTATTTTATTGCAACGGTTAAGTCAGTGGTTTAACCTGGGGACAAACGTTCATATACCCCACATAGTCAGTCACAGTCACAGGACAGTGGATAAAGAAAACATTGAATAAGGACACACACAAACACACACACACACACAGACACAGACACAGACACAGACACAGACACAGACACAGACACAGACACAGACACAGACACAGACACAGACACAGACACAGACACAGACACACACACACACACACACACACACACACACACACAGACTGTTATGGGATTGCCAGGGAGAGAGTGCTGAGCACCAGGCTGGAGCCTGTGGCTGAAATGCCAGTGCTGCTGCCGCTGTGGCTGCGTAACGGCCCATTGGCCTGAGCCCAAACCGCCACGCCAGAACATTCCATGGTCAGGGTCGAGAGAGCGAGAGAGAGACAGAGAGAGGAGAGGAGAGGAGAGGAGACTCAGGACTCCTTATAGAGCCATGCTGTTTAAGCCTCTGTCGTTGTGGGGTAACTTTGTGGGAAGGGTGGAATGAGACGTGTTTGCATCTCCTCTCTGGCTCCTGCCCACAGACACATGTTATTTATTGGTCACAGTTTGGACTTAGTGTCGTGTCTCTGTCCACTCCTCTGCAACCACATGCCACTTTATTTTTGGTTAACTGCCAGGGCCCCTCATAGAAGCACAGAGGAAAACAAAAACACTGCAGGCCACAGCTCGTTATGCCACAGACAATTTACGTTTTCGACTTGATGTTTTCTCTGAGAATTTACACGTCTGAGACGGGCTCATGAGACCACACATTTGGAGCACGGTGGCAAAAGGCTGGAGTGAGACCTACACGTGTGCTCAGGGCTGTGTCCTCCCTCCCTCCCTTGCACTGTTCTGTTTCGCAGCACGCTCTCTCTCAAGTAGGGCCATCATCAGACACCTCTCAGTCTAACACTGAGGATGGTGCCATCCTCGTGTGTGAGTGAGAAAGAGGTGTGACTGGCAGTGTGTGTGTTCTTGTACGTAAGTGAGGAAGGCGTGATAATGGACACACACAGAGGTGAATGTGCGTGTGAGTGTGTGTGTTCGTGTGTATGTGTGTAGGCATATGTGAGTGTAAATGGTGTACCTCCATTGTAGTCTCCTGGCTGGGCAGTGACTGTGGATAGGGAGGCTGGCTGGGACTGAGGCGAGGAGACCACGCACGCAGAGATTTTATTGCCTAAGAAAACACAAGCTCTCCAGGAACTCCTCCCAATGCAACCACCAATTCAGCTGTTAATTTCACTGGGTTTTAAAGGGAGATTTCATAGACCCCCATGTTTTTTACTCACTCTCTCTCTCTCTCGCTTGCAGTCCTGTGTCCTATGTCTCGAAGCCTTACAAATATGTCTCTACGGTGGGTTGCTCCACCACAAATAGTTTTTTTTATCAAATCTCTATCAAATCATTAATCACAACTGTCATTCATTTATTTGAAATTACCTCTCTTTAGAATAGCCCGGTGAGTTCATCCGAGTGTGTTGTACTTTTTCTTTCCTTTCTCCTATGGTTCCCTCAAGGATACAACTTGGAGAGATGGATTATTCAAGCTGTTACCACATTAAAGTGTTCTGTCCATCTTAAATGTGGTTACTTGGGAACCTTGATACAAGACTGCTGAGCAGTAACAAAAATGATTTGTAATTGCTTGAATGGTAATGCTTTTAAAATTGAGCCCCATTAAAAAATGAAGAGAAAAAAAAATAAAAAAGTAACTCAGAACGTCTGGAAGTACTCTCATGTAATTCTATTTCTGGGGTTTTGAATTCTATGGAAAAACCCAGTGATGGGAAACAAAGATTGTGTCTGAAAACCTCGCCAAGTTGAGTAGATGAAATCTTTGCATTTCCATGTCCAGAACACAGCAGCCATCACACCGTGTGGTTTGTTTTCGAGACCAGTGGGAAAAGGACATTTGAATTCCACAAAGAACCATACGCATGCAAATAACTACTTTTTTGGTTGATGAAATATTCCACATTCCAAATATTCCACTGTATTTGGATATCTTATTCTCTTTGAGACTATGTGTATGTGTTGTTTTGCCTTCTAGAATCCCTTTTTGCAGTTATCAACTTCCACCAGATTTAGCTCTTTTACGTCACAGACCAAACTATGCATATATGGGTCTTTGTTATGTGGTTCCTGCAAAGGTCACAGGCTTACACTTTATCTCACAAATGTCAGGGATAAAAATGTATCCTTGGGTCTGATTTATGCTTTTATCCTTATTTGGTTAAACATAGTGTAAATGGCCCTCATATACCTTTATTTCCTAAAGAAAAAAAGACGTAACAAAACATTTACAACAAATTACATATTCCAAAAACATCTGTGTATTTTAGACTTCTCCGAGGTTTAACTGAGCCAAGCAGATCTGAGGCGGTCCCATGGCATCCCAGAACCCTCTCTGTCCGAGCTGGTATTTCCTGTGGCTTGGCCCGGGGAATGGTGGAGACATTCCTGAGCAAAGGCACCTTTTACTTCCTGTCTGAATTTACACCTCTCCGAAAGGGAGGTTTCCTGCCTGTGCAGACCCCTTCCTCACCAGTCCAAGTGTGCAAAGCAATGTCTTTCTAAAAAGCATTCAGTCTCTTTTGTTCTGACTGCTAAGGTTAGTTATAGCAGTAATGCCCTTGTGATTTTTGAAAATTCAACTACATAGATTATATTTCAAAACACCACAAAGCAGCTATATTTTTTGTACCATGTTCCTATCATTCAACTTTTCGCATACCTACTCCACTGACATGGGGGGCTGTCCATTGGCATGTGTGACATGACTTTAACACACCAGTTCACACAAATGGCTTAGGCCATGCATTAAGCCCAGACACACAGCCTTTCTTTCAGCCAGCATGTGCCAAAGCCTCTCAGAGGGCGACGATGATGACATCTGTGACTATGACTGGAATGGTGTCTCTGCACTGTGTGGTATGTGTGGGGTAGGGGGCAGGGTGGGGGGTGGGGGGTGGTTTGTTGCTCAGCATCTGTTTGGGGTGACATGCGAAGAACACTGCAGGGTGTTAGCAGTTGCACCTGACAATGTGGGGAAACAACAACTGGACGAGGAATGGAGACGCCACAGCGCAGAGGTGAAGTGAAGGATCCCCCCCCCCCCCCCTCTGATATGGATCAAAAGAGAACGAGCAGCCAGAGGAAGAGGGAGATGGTGGACATTCTCTCAGTCCCCAGAGTGAATCGCAGGGATAGGCTACACTATCTGGCTGGCATCAGACAATTTTACATTCACATTCAATGATAAAAATCACAATGCTTACTTAGCTTAGCACTACCTTCAGCTTACATGAATTAAGACCTGGGGGGTATTCCAACTACGTGGTTTAGTGACAAACCTGGGTAAGTTAGACTAAGTGCTAAACCTCCTAATAGAAGAGCCTTATGGCTTCATTCTCCTAGCAAAACAATACCATAGGGCTCTTCTTTTAAGAGGTTTACCACTTGCTCTGACTTAACTTACCCAGGTTTGTCACTAAACCACATACTGGAATACCCACCAGATTTAGTCAACCCCCAACAGCAGCTTCCAACAGTAATGCTGTGAAATTTGAAAGACAGTGTGGACACGTTGGTTTTTAGGCAGCATTTTGGCATTGGCTGGAATGAACAGGCATTTTTTTTTTGACAAAGGAAACTTCAAGCCATTTCAGAAGCATGCCGTTTCTAATATTTTCTGTGCACCAATTGCCCTCTAGTGGTGAAAAACTTTAATTTCAAACATAACTACCACAGTTGATAAAGTCAGTGTTGGTAAGTCAAAAGTCATGAAGGAGTAAGAAAGAACAAAGAATCGATTACAAATGTATTACAAAAATCTCATTCTTTTATGAACTTGAGAAGAACACATATAACAGAAATTATAACAAATACAAAACAAAGTAATGCTTCAGAAGAGTACTGGTCAAGATCAGTGGAGGTGTCAGGGAAGTGGTGGGAGGCTCAAAGAAGGGCCTCTCTCTCAGCAGGTCTTTAGTCCTCACAGAGGGAGTACAGCAACTCAATCTGTTCAGCATACTCAAAGCCTGGTCTGTGAGTCAAAAGGTGGTCAAATCATGTCATGTGGCCACAAATGGAGAGCACTATAACCTTTTCAGCTGGGTCACACTCACAAATCAGATTAAAATACTACGTTAGAATATTGTGCACATCTTAGAGATCTCATCATAGTGAAAAATGTCTTGAACTTTGGCTGAGTGTCTACATTACCACTTGTATTATTCTGAACTACTGTAAGAATAACTTACAACTATCTATGAAACTTTCATTGAGCATGGACCATACAATAAATATGCTGTGCAAGGAGATAAACAGAAGATATCGCCTGTACTCCACGTGTATCTTTAGCGAGCATGATCTTTTAAAGGTGTCACTTACCGCCCAGGGGTCTCTAAGATCAGAGGAATGTTGTCCAGCAGAGGCTCATTCACTAGCTCACGGAATGCTTGTAGGCCTATCTGGCCATGCCCAATATCCTCGTGCCGGTCAAGATGACAACCCAGTTTACCTGTCAAGTGTCATTCAAGGACAAAAATATGTGCAAGCTAGATGGCAAAGCATTTTAGCAGGACTACATAGGATTCTCACCCAACAAAAAACAGTTAAATGAGTTAAATGATAGAAGACGGTAGAAGTTAATCAATTCAAGCACATTCAACAAAACTATGACTCTACATTCATTAGCGAACAAGTGTTTTGATCAATTTTCATGAGTAGTCACACTCACACTGCTGCAATATGCAGTCGTTTACTGATATTTGAAATGGAAAAGAAAAAGAAAAAAAAAGAAAAAATTACAGCTTTCCTTCTGAGAGGTTCTCTGGTGTACAGGAGGCCAGAGGGAGAGAGCTCACCTTTGGAGTCATTGAGATGGATAGCTCGGAGGTAATGCAGTCCCACCACCTTGTCAAACTCCTCTAACATGGACTTCACCCCACCAGACACAGATATGTCATATCCTGGTTTCATCCACAGGATATATTTAAGACGTAAACATCATAATTGTACATTTTTCAAAATCAATCCATTTTAACAAAGCCAGCAATTTTGCCTTCATTGTGCTAATTACAAATGGTCTTCATCATTAGGGGTACAATCTTTTCACAAGTGTATTCCACAATTATATACATGGATTAGGTTTTTTGCCATTGCAAAAATTGAATTTACCTGCCATCATTTTATTTAAATTCCTCAATCAGTGCTCCCTCACCTGCAGCAAAAGCATGGCATGTGTCCAAGCACACCCCGACCCGCGATTGATCGTGCACCCGGTCAATTATACCCTTCAGCTCACTGAACTGACCTCCAATGGTGCTGCCCTGACCACTCATATTCTCCAGCACTGAGAGGAAAGCAGAGGTGAGAGGAAGGGGAAGATAGAGGGAAACATACAGAGTGGTGCCGGGAGGACAAGTACAGGACAAAAAAGATGACAGAACCTCAGAGTGGAATCCAAGGATGTTGAGGAGGGCAAACACTAACAAAATATGAATTAAACCAGTAAAAAAATGACACTACATCCCAACTACATCCTTAATTTCTCAGTTCTCTCCAATTTTGAAATATAATTTAAAAAAAAAAACGTACTTAAGCATAATTAAAAAAATCAAAGCACTACCTTCATCAGCAGTTGCCAGAGTAATACAGCCAACAGGCTTACATGTACCTGTGGTGACGGAGGGGATTTGTTGGTGAGCGTGGTTTATGGCCTGTGCAATCCTGTCCAGGCACTGCTCCGTGGTGGAGCCCATGGCCGCCCCCGGGTGCAGGTTAAATTGAGTGAGTCCAAGAGCTCTGCATCTGCTGAGCTCGTCCACCAACATGGCCTGGCTCTTCTCAAACACATCTGGAGGGCATGGAGCAAGTTCAGAGAAAAGAAAACATGGGTAGACATGAAATCTGCCTGTACTGAGGCACATTTCCGTTGGTGGGAACTAGAAAAGGCTGCTGGGTGTAATGATGATTGAGAAATCAAGAATCAAGATTTAGCTAACACAGGATATAATGACACCTTGCTTGGGTGAGCCACAGTTCATCAGATAGGACCCATGTGGTAGGACATGGTTTGGGTTGAAGCCGTGGGAGCTGCATGCCTCCTGAAATTTAACTGCTGCTGCGTTGTCCAGAGGGGGTCTTTGCCAGGAGCGCTGAGATCCCAGGAACAGGGCAAAACTGCGACCCTTCATTTCCACACTGGCCTCCACAGCTTTCCATATACCTCCTGCAGGGTGATACACATTAGTCTCATTAACCAGTTCAGCTGTATTCACAAAGAACCAACCAGAACAGCAAACACCAGAACAGATCCAGCCTTGATGTGGCACAGATCTGCATTATAAGATCTACCATGGGCACTTCAAAATAGAGGTGGACAAAAGACTTTTAATAAACCTTGCAGAACATGGCACAAAAGTGACACCAACCAAGTCTGACCAGTAACAATACATCAGTATTGATGGAGGAATACGTTGTTTTCTAATGAGAGTATAGAGAGTAGGCCATGTTACCTGCTATGGAAACGTGCGCTCCAATGTACTTGTTCTTCCCCTCTCTCCCGTTCTTGTTTCCTTGGCTTGTCTTGTGCTCAAAGGGCACACCTCCACCTGACTCATCTGGCTTCTCTATTTTGGTCTCCGTCTCTGCCTTTCTCTTCCTCGCCCCTCTCTTTTTTGGTCCCATCTCTGTCGGTGTGTAGCGAGGATCTGGGAGAATACTGTTAGATGTTACACATGTTTAACACTAGTTTGTTGAGAAATCTGAGTGCCACTATACGCGTCTTCAAGCTAACTGTTCAGTTATGGTGAAAAGGTGACTATGAAGTACGTCTCCCTCCGTTAGCGCTATGAGGTAACCAAGTCTATTCTCAAAAGCAGTCTTCCTGAACTTAACACCTAAATCAAACCGAATGTGTCACTTTTTATCCATGCACTACATAGATTGCTGATGGCAGGCAGTTCGCCATGTGCAGCCTGACACAAAACGCAGACCTCACAAAAAAGGACGCCAAGACACTACTACCGCTAGTTCATAGGCTACGGAATACTATACAGCGCCACCCGGTCGTTAAGCGCCTCTCCGGCTTTTTGACATTATTTTAAATTTCTTTCCTTCTCCCCCAACCGCCCCATGTAGCCTAGCTATCCGCGGTTTGTCACTTGTCACATAATGTAACTAGCTGTCATCATTTTATTAAGTTAAACCACGCAGACTGGTGTTGTTTTTGACAACGACTAAGTTGATTATGCAATAGCCCATTTGCAACATACTGTAAGTATTTTCTCGTCTTTTTTGTTATGAGAGAAAGCATATGTGAAAAAATTGAAACAAACAGCTGGTGAACACAGGCAGGCTAAAGCCCATATAACTAGTGACTTAAAGAGGTAGTGCACACTTAAATTAAACTTACTTAATGTAAACACTTACATCTGTTTTCTGAGCTGTAAGTTGTGATATGAATGCGCTGTGATGAAACACATTAATGGTGGTGTTGATATGGACAAAGTTATCATTTCTTTAAACAAGTTGGTATTTTATGGATTGAATCAAAGCCAATACTGACATAGAGTTGACCGGTTGATACATATCCACATCATGAAATTGCTGTTAACGTCCTCTAATCATTTTCGTTTGATGATTTAAGACCCCATCCTCAGCCCCACACGGCCCCTTGTCTAATTTTTAGCATTTTTTTTTTTTTTTAATTATGCAGTGGGTGGAGTTAGGCTCAGAGCTAGGGGTAAACTTAGACTTTAATATTCAACCTCTGTTCAGGCATGCATAAATTAGTACCATGGTTGACAATGCCTTTGCATACCACGGCAACACATGTTGTCTGAAGTGGATTTTATGGCCATTCATATTTAAAATATGACGTCATTGTTTAGACAGCCTTTGGTAACGTTACAACCGCGAGTGACATGTCAATATTTGCAATGTTAATTCCGTGAAATCAGCATAATAAAATGTATTATTTGTGTTGTCATGCCACGTTGTACTAACAAATGCCAATGACTGCCAATTTAACAGTCACTATACTTTTAATACTGAAGGTCAAAAATATCCCTACCCTCTTCCGTCAGAGTTACTAGCTGGTCAGACTCACTATTCACCGAGCAGCAAAATGGCCGACCGTCAAGCAACTGACTTTTCACCGCTTTAAAAACGAAGATTCTGCTTATTTGGTTTACATAATCTATTACATAGTTAGGTTACAGATCAGCATTTAAAAAGGGGTATTTTCTTTATTAGCTGTATCGTTACTTGCTCTTTGGATAAGTATTGTATTTCACATAGCCTCGAATGCCTCAAAAGCTAATATTTCGCACAGAAGCACTTTAGCTAGCAGGCTAGCTAGCTATATTTCATATGTAATTCCTACGGTAAGTAATTCATTTGTTAATAAACCCAGTGTAAATGGTATGGTTATGAGTGTTGATTGGTTGTTGTCTATTAGCATGCAGGAATTGTATCATAGCTTGTTTTCTCCTTCTGTACGTCGTGCTTCGAAATAATTCCGTCGACATCTGTGCTTGGGAGAAACCTTAACGTAACGAAAATGGCTAGCTATCTTCCTCCTTAGCCAGCTGGCTTTGGTACAGATCTGGTATCTGAGTGTATATGAGATTCTTTTTAGCCATATGAGGTTAGTATTGTGCACCTTTTAAATTCCGTGCATGCATTTTGTTGGGATAAAGTACTGAATTTAATCATCCATTAGTGGGGATGCGACTGCTAGCACGATTGCAAGTTGTACCTGTTAGCCTGTTGGTTTGAAAGCTGCCTTGAAACTGGCTAGCTATTGCTGGCAGCAGGCTATGATTACCTTTCTTTGGGAATGTAACGTTAGCTACACTCACGCTTAGCTAGCTAGTATTTTTCTTCTGGGGTTTTCCTGATAAAAAACGTAACGTTGACGTTGCATACATCGAGTTTGAGTCCGTAGTTGCCAAATATTAGTCATGTAATGGAATGAAGGTACTTTGCTTGCATAATTTGCAGCTAAGTTAACGGTTTCCATCAAAGGTAACGTTACCTAGCTAATTAACTTAACGTTAACTGTTAGCTAAGAGCCAACACCATCTTGTTTGCTGGCTCCATACGAACGTTAAAGGGTAGAGTTTGAAAGCGTTATTCTTATAATTCTTGGTTGCTGCAGTTTCATTGTAATTAATCAGTCACACGAAGCCGACTAACACCCAGGTGTTCACACATTCGGTTTCTTGATGCTGTAATCGCAATGGTCAACGTTAGACAACTAGTTATAGCTTGCATGGCTGTATGAATCAGAATGCCCACCGCAAGGTACTGTAATATTGCAGGTCTTCATCTACAGCTTCTCGTTCGGGCACTGGTACATTTTTAGGTTGTAATGGTAGCTGGTAGAATGAGAATGGCAAGTGTGGCTTCAACGATAACTAAAAGAATGGATGCTATGTTGCTGGGCCTGGTCATGCGGTGTATAGCAAGCTGCTGAACCTTACCTAATATGAAATTGACAGAGGAGGACAGGGTCGTTCATTTTCTGTGGGCAGCCTCCCCATAACGTTGTAGATTTCAGGGCAGTTGCTCAATAATTAGCCATTTCAATTAGGATATAAGAGCCATTGCAGTAATGACCTTTTTCGGGGTCGGTGTTGTTATATCGTGTTGAAATTGTTAAATGCAACTTAGTCTAAGCTAAAGGTCTGCATTTGCTTAGGCTTGCCATGTAAATGTTTTAGGTTATTTGCAATCAGTTGTAGAGTTTTTCCATTCTATCCTTTTTGATAGTAATAGGCTGCCTTTCCTCTCAGAAGGGAGCCACTGGAAAGGGAACGGTAGTTCATGGAAGACAAGAAAAGGAAGAAAGAAGATAAAAGGAAAAGGGAAACCTCACAGAAGGTAACCACTGTTCCTTTTCCTTGTTTAATTGTGATCATGGGCAGAACACTTGTTTCTTTCTGCATGTGTCATGCCTTCTGCATGGTGCATATCATGTGTAATTTTGCTATCCTGAGTTGTATTTGATATATTTATTGCATTTCGAGACTCGGATTCAGTGACGTAGTAGTATGGGGATGTCTTGCCAGAGCCCATATTAAAACGTGGACAGATGTTCATTATAAGCGAGCGGCTCCTGAACAGACATTTTCTGCCTCATCCTAGTTTGCCCTTGTGAAAAGCAGGATAAGAGTTGGAGAGGGCTAGGCAGTGGCGTTCACTGCATGTGAAGCAGCTCTTTGTTTCTATTGTTTCTGTCAGATGCTGTCTGATGCTTCTCATGTACTGTCCAAGTCCTACATTTACAATGTATTTTACAGTGCTTGTTAGGAATGTAATACATTGCCACCCATCTAATATTGGCCCATCATATTTTTGGTTTTCTTTCAGGTTGCAGAGCAAAAAAACAAAGGTAAGACAGGTCAGAAGGTGTCTGACATTCTCCTTGTTTCTGTCTTTCGATCATCTAATGAATGCCCATCTGAGTGGTTTCATGGCTGCTCCTCCTCTTCCCCCTCTCCGTGCAGTGCCAGAATTGACCAAGACCCCATCCACCCCATCTCCTGCCACCTCTAACTCGGCGTCCTCCAGCCCTGGCCCGGTCCCTTCGGCATCCCCCTCCACTGCCACCGCGGCTGCTAGCGCCCCCTCCCAGGGTGGGAACAATGCTAAGCGGCAGGCGGTGGCCAACGGACAGCCCGCCCCCGGCACCCAGGCCCCCCAGCGTTACATGCCCCGTGAAGTGCCCCCTCGATTCCGTTGCCAGCAGGACCACAAAGTGCTACTGAAGAGGGGCCAGCCACCACTGTCCTCTATGCTGCTGGGGGGAGGCAACAGCGGGGGAGACAGCCCCAGTTCAACAGTAGCTGCTGCATCAGGTGAGGGGTTGCTACAAAAATCTGTCATTGGCTATAGTGCAATCTAGTGCATTCACGTTTACTTTGAGACTCTCCAAAATGGTTATTAAAAGGATAGACAAAAAGCTAGTCAATACAATTTGGTATGTTGGTCTGTGACTGGTTGGTCAATAGGAAAGGTAATTGCAATTGCTATGAGGTCTATCTGAATTGAACACCCCTTTCACATAAGAATCCCATTAATGTATCAGGAAAATAAACCGAATGGGATAGATAACAACTTTTCATTCAGTCTTCCATAATGATAAAGACGTGTATGCCCACTCAACTGTGTTTAATGGATGCTGGAGTGGAAACCTCAATGAGACGTAAGGTCTCATCATGCCAGTTATGAAGTATCCTAACTATCTGTTGCTTAGGGAACCAACTTAACAGTTGGCAGTTGCTAGGGTGTGTCAATGTTAATATGAACTGCTAACTGAAACTGTTTATTTGGGGGCCAAGCAGTCAAGCTACACAGGCAGCCTGAAGGTGTCTACCTTTTCCTATTAAAATGTTACAGGTTGAACTGAAGACGATGTAACGTAAGATAAATGATTAGCTATCATTTCATGCAAATGGAAATTCAACAACCTCACCACTGGATGCCACTAAAAGCTACAAACTGAACCTTTTAAACTGTTTTTTAAAATACAAGTTTCCCTAGCTAGCTAACTAGCTAGGTAGCTAGCATAGCAACTAGGGAACACTGTTTGCTGCATAGCCTGAAGCACAATTTTATTTCTCAAAATCAGCTCACCAATAAAGGGCTGTCTTTGGCTTAAAGTGATGACAATTACTTGCGGATGATGTTAAATGGCTTCACATAGACGTAAAACAATTCCAAGTGAAATAATCGGACATCAGTGGGGCATGGGCTATTGAAGGGGGAGTTCTCTCCCGTGTCCTTCTTGAATACAATCCAATGGTTCCAATTCCCACTGGAGGATTATCTTGTATGATACTAAATCGCCAGGGAATAGATAAACGATTTGACTTTAGCGTTCTGCCTCTATCCCCATGACATCATGACACTAAATAAACACTCAATAAATGTCTTTCAATGTGAGCGGGAATGAGTCCTCAAATGTTTAATTGGGACCGGCACTGATTTTGTCATGTCTTGTATGCTTATGTGTCATTTACTATGCTGTATGGGTGTGCAAAAATATTTGTTCAATTAATCGGTTAAACCCATCTGATCCCCCTGACTTAATTTGAACATGTTGAGATGTTTTGGCACATATCTTTAAGTTAAAATAAGTGGATCATTGTAAAACATGGCATGTAACTTTTGACTTGCCCATTTTTATTATTAGCCATCCTTTTTCAGCCTTTCCAGTGACTTAAATTTAGTTTTTACACCTACCTTGACAGGAATATGCAGGGTTTTTATGGAAAGTTCCATCTGTCAATTGGCAATTTATTTCGATCACTGGCAGTCTGAAATGTTTTCACAAATATTGTTTTTGTAAAAGTTCTCTAAACTATCATGTATTTCATGCTCAATCACGCCCTCTGTTTTCTCTCCACAGATTCCAGCCAGGGCTCTGTGGGTCTCGCTGCTCCCTCACTGCCCCACACTTCATCCTCCTCATCAATCGCTGCTTCTTCTACTACTACTTCTTCAAATTATGCAAATTCCACGTGGGGGGCCAGCTCTGGCAGCCAGCCCCTCTCTCAGGGCAGGGAGAAGGTGATAGTGGACAGGTCAGACCTGGAGGAGTGGCCGAGCATCTCTGCTACGGATGGAGGGGTGCGAGCTGGAGAATTGAGTGTGAAGGGGGGCCCCGAGGTCAGCGGGATGTCGAACTGCAGTGCCTCGTGGGGCGACCGGCTCCTCCAGCAGCAGCAGCAGCAGCAGCAGCAGCAGCAGCAGCAGAAGGCCATGGGAGCTGGAGCAAGTGGAGGTTTAGGTGGCGAGTCTGGCAGCCCTTCTCCACCCTCCGCCTCCAACTCACCTAATGAATGTATGCAGTCCGGCGGCGCCGTCTGGGGCTCTTCCTCCCAGGGAGCCGAGGGAGGAAATGCAGTAGCGGCAGGCTCGTTGCCCCCCTTATCCAAAGCCTCCCCTCTCCCAGGGACCTTGGACGGCTCCCTTGGTGTCAGCGGTGGGATTCCTGGTGCCAATTTCAACCCCAATGCCAACCCTTCTGCCTGGCCAGCCCTGGTGCAGGATGGGGCTGGGGCAGTTGCAAGCGAGGGTGGTCCCTCTTCCCTCCAAAGCTCAACATCGTCGTCTGCCAACGCCCCTTCCGTGGGTCATGCCCCTCTTTCTGTGAATCTAGCCTCTCATCAGCAGCAGCACCCTCTTCACCAAATGCAATCCAGAGACAGAGAGCCATCCTGTGGGGAGTGGGGTGGTGCAGCCCTGGAGCCAGGAGCAGGACCAAAAAATACTGGGGTGGCCGAGGAGAGCATGGACTGCGGAGGGGGAGGAAGTGACCCCTCGGGCACTTCTTCCACGTCCTCCACTACGACCTCATCCTCATGGAGGGCTCAGCCTTTCCCTGCTAATAACTCCAAAACGGGTGCCTCAAGGACTGACCCATGGGAAGGGGGAACAAGCGCGGGAGGAAACCCAGCCTCTGGCGAGGTGGGGGGCACCTCTTGGGGCTACAGTGGTGGTGGTGGGGCGGATGGCCGAGGTGGGGTTTCGGGGGGCTGGGGAGCAGGGAGCGGGGGCAGTTGTCAGACCCCCGGTGGGGTATCTCAGGGAGCGTGGAGTGGTGTGGGAGAGTGGGGAGGTAGCACAGGAGGAGGAGGAGGAGGAGGAGGAGGAGGAGGAGGAGGGGGAGGTGCTAGCGCTAGCGTAGTGGGCAATCCGCATGGCTCGAGCAGCAACAGCAGCAGTAGCAGCAGCAGAGGAAGTGTGGGCAACCAGCCCACCACCACCTCTTCCTCCTCTGCGGCCTCTGTCGTGACACGAGCATGGGACAATCAGAAGGGCATCGGTAGCGGCGGCGACGTTGACCAACCAGAGTGGGGAGGCCAGGCGAAAGGGGGAGGCACTTCCTCCTCGAGCGGTGGGAACAACTCCAGGAGTGGTGGCCCACACAATCAGCACCACCACAGCCACTACCGCACCTATCAGCCCCCGACCGTCGAAGTGGCCTTACAGACCCTGCTCAGCCGGACCGACTTGGATCCGCGCGTCCTCTCCAATACTGGCTGGGGCCAAACACAAATCCGGCAGAATGTGGCGTGGGACCTGGAGACCGCGGCCGACAGCACTGGCAGAGGAGCTCGTTCCTCAGCTTCTTCGATGTCGTCTGCCACAGCTGCGGCTGCACCGTACTCTGGCCCCACCGGTTCGTCGACTACTGATCCAATGGCATCGTCCTCCATGATGCCTCCGAACGCCACCCTGAACTCCAAATTCAACCAGAGCTCCTCTGCTGTGTCCCCTGGGGAAGGCTGGGACAGTGGCAGCGGCAGTGGCAGCAGCAGTACCTCCCAGCCAGCACGCGGTCCTCCGCCAAATAGCAGTATCCAAAACCCTGGCGTCTCACAATCCGGTGGCATGGGAGGACAGGGGAAGTCCATGGGAGGGTGGGGTGGAGCGGCCCCAGCAGAAAGCCAAGGGAAAGGGTGGGGCAACGATGGGCAACAGGAGTGGAGGGAGCAAAGAGAGCAAAGAGGGGGGTGGGGTGATTTTGGTCAACAGGGTAACTCTGGTCAACAGGGTAACTCGGCGAGAGGCGGCAACAGCGGTGGAAGCTGGGGAGGTGGTCAGGAGGAGAAAGGGACAGGTGGTTGGAAGGAATTAGGTAGGGATGGCAGCTGGGGACAGACGGGAAGAAACGGAGCAGGTGGGGAATGGGGAGAGCGGGAGGAGAAAAGGGCCAAGCCGGGCCCCAGTGGTTGGGATGGGAAGGGAGACGGGGCAGGTCCAAGCGGAGATGCTGAGAGTGGTACTTGGGGTGGCTGGGATGAAGGAACACCCAGGAGAGCGTGGGGAGCAGGAGGTACCAGCGGGACGGGAGGTGGAGGTGTAACAGGCGGAGGAGACACGGGCAGCAAACCTCACCAAGGCTGGGGTGGGAAACTGCAGCCCGCACAGATGCCAAACAGCCAGGCAGCCTCTATCAAAGGCCCAGGGCAACAGCAACAGCAGCAGCAGCAACAATCACAGCCCCAGCAGGCACAGGCGCTGGACCCAGGGGCCATGCAAGGGGGCTGGGGGCATCCGGGTCCCCCGGCCCAGAGCCAAAGTTTGGGTTGGTCCTCCGGGCCCATCCCTCAGGTGCCCAGTGCGGCCAACGAAGTGTCTGAGCCCAGTGGCTGGGAGGAACCCTCGCCCCAGACCATCAGCAGGAAGCTGGAAATCGACGACGGTACATCTGCCTGGGGCGACCCCAACAAATACAACTCCAAGAGTGTCAATCTGTGGGACAAAAACGGCGCCCCTTCTGGTCAGTCGGAGCATGTACAAGGCCCGTCCCCGCAACAACAGCAGCAGCAGCAACAACAACAACAACAGCAGCAGCAGCAGCAACAACAGCAACAACAGCAGCAACAACAACAACAACAACAGCAACAACAACAGCAGCA
Source organism: Clupea harengus (assembly GCF_900700415.2). Classification (NCBI taxonomy): domain Eukaryota; kingdom Metazoa; phylum Chordata; class Actinopteri; order Clupeiformes; family Clupeidae; genus Clupea; species Clupea harengus. Next base: position 9,257,007 of record NC_045174.1, on the reverse strand, counting down.
GCAACAGCAGCCGCAGCAACAGCCGCAGCAACAACCGCGGCAACAACCGCAACAGCAGCAGCAGCAACAGCAACAGCAGCAGCTGCCAGGGCCAGTGGCAATGCAGCACCCACCAGTGAGGTCGTCTGGGAACAGAGACATGAGCCTCTCACACACATCCAACAAGGCGCCTCCAATGGGTGAGGGGAAAATATTTAAAATTGTGATATTTTGATAAACCGTGCCAAACACGGGTCCAGAGTAGGAGTAGACATGCATACATGTTTAATATACAGTTTAATATACCATCATTTTCAAATGATAAAATAAATTGGAATGTATTTACGGGAAGATTACCTTGCGGATTCCGTCACAAGACTTGTACTGAGTCAGTAAGCCACTTGTGTTATGATGGTTTACAGGTAAATTTTAAGTCTTGTAGTTATACGAAAAATATTCAGATGCTGCTGTAATGGACAGTTTTAGTCTCCTGTGTCGAGTGGCCGCATTTTCAGTTTGGTTCACAACGCATAGGGCTACGCATTGCGGAAATCACATAGGGCGCTACATGTCTTGTGTTAACTCCCTGTGCCAGTGAATGTGCCCCTATGAATCATGAAACCTAGGCTGATTTTGTTTTTGTGTGTCATCTCAAGCTCCTTCTGGTTGGGGGAATAGTGGCTCCCCCTCCAGCCCCTGCGTGGACAACGGCACGGCTGCCTGGGGGAAACCCACCGAGGTGCCCACTGGATGGGGGGAATCGGACGACTCGGGGAAGACCCCGGGCTGGAGCAACCCTTCCGCAAATCCCATCAAATCTGGTGAGACAGGCACACTGTGGGATGTTTTATTTTTATGTTTTTGTACATGTGGTAGTCATCAGCAGTTGTGGTATATTACGCAGCCTAACACAATGGGGAGATGCAGTTGTAAATTTAAGTTTGACATCAGTGATGAACCAGCATAAAAGAAAAACAAAAAAACCTTCCTGTCTAGGAGAAATTATGTATTATTATTAGGGCTGTCAATTCATAAAAAAAAATTAACTAATTAATCGCACATTTTTAAATGAATTAATCGCGATTTAAAAGTTTGTTTTTCTTCTTAAGACTAAATCTTATAAATTAACGAGTAATCACTTCATACAGCGTGAATTTTAGACACTGTTGTTTAATTGTGTATATATATATATATATATATTTTAAAACACAATGGTGCCCCTCGACGGTAAATCGTAAGATCGTTAATGTGCTTTGCATTAAGGTGATAACTTAAAGACGAGCTGCTTCTGTGATAGCTAAATTCAGCTTGACAAATGCTACATACAACTTCAGTTTTGTCGATTGTTCCGTCATTTTGGCTCTTAAACAGAGACTTTCCGCCCAACAATCCCTCAGCTCTCTCCATCTTCAACTACCACAGTGGTTCTCAAACTTTTTCTGTCATTCCCCGATTTGAATAAGGGGGGCTTTTCAAGCCCCACCTGTCCCTCATCACTCCCATAAAATGGTAGGCCAAGCTTAAAATTGTCAATTATTGAAATAACCTCAAGTAAAAACAAATAGCATCTTATTTAGGTCAGCAAATGTATATTGCTTGGAGTGATTTAATGTTTCATGTTGTAGTGTATTGTTGCTATGGACACGCACACATGGACGGATTATGAAACCATTGGTCAGGACGTGTAACAAAATACACCGCTTCCAACCACAAATAAGAGATACATTTAAGCCACTTCTGATATTAACAAATACAAAGTCTAAAAACAATTGACAGCAAGCAAAGTTATTAACAGCGACTTCACGCAGAGGCTCTGGTTTAGGGCCCCCCTGAGCTCAGGGGCCCTTGGGCCTGGGCCCGTTCAGCCCGTTCGGTAATCCATCCCTGCACGCACACACTATTGTATTTCTTTCTGTTGACAGACTTTTACTTTGACAACTGTGACAGTTAGTAACGCACATGTCTAGTAAGCCTCTTACATTATGCTTTCCCTTGCACGCTCAAAAACAATGACTAAGTTATTTAGCTGTCTCATACTGTGATCAATATGTTTAAGTGACCTATGTTTAAATTCTATGAACTGTGTTAGTTTGTTGTAACGTAAAATGTAATTATTATTAATTTAGATACGTTACGTTCTAATATGTGACCGTTAGCACACCATTCATTCATTACCCAGTTGGTGGCAGACGTTAGCACTTATTAGCCAGCTGTGTTGTAATCTGTTGCTCTGAATCTTGGTGTAATGAATCTAATAGTAACTTGCTGTGTTTCTTTTCTTGTGTATTATTGTTTCATTCATAAGTTTAATATAATTATAATAAAATTATAATAATTATAATAATATATATATATATTTTTTTTAAAGTTGCGTTAACTGCGTTCAAATATTTTATCGCGTTAATCGCGGCCGCATTAATCGCATAGATTAACGCGTTAACGCTGACAGCCCTAATTATTATTATTGGTCAGATTTTAACGGAACCCTTAATTATTAGCATATCAGAAATCTCTGTGTAGGATTCCCCCTCTCATGTGTGGCTGCTGCTGCTGCTGTTCTCCCTTCAGGTCCAAAGCCTATGCAAGAAGGTTGGGGCGAGGCAGAGAGCTCCGTCAGCGCCTCGCGTCACTCCAGCTGGGAGGAGGAGGAGGAGAGTGGCGGTGGCGGCGTTTGGAACAACGCCGGCTCACAGGGCAGCGGCTCGTCGTACAACTCCAGCGGCTGGGGCCAGGGACACAGCGCAAAAAAGGTTAGCAAGGTATGTGCCATGTGTTGGGCAGGCACCCCACCACATGACATGAGGCGGCTCATTGAGGCCTTTTTTTTGCACAGAAAACAGTTGTGTTATTGCTACACACAGCTTATTTTACTTTTTGCGGGGGGTAGGTTAGAGTAGTTCTGCTGGTACACACACACACACACACACACACACACACACACACACACACACAAAGATAACTGGAACAAACTACTGTAGGATACCAATAAGTTTTGTTTTATGAACTTGCACAGTCATGTCCCTTTCACACAAGTTTTAGCATACAGAGGTTGTTTTTTCCGGGTTTTTTCCCTCCTGCCCCTCTGGATGCTTGTTGGTTGCTGATGACTGATTGTGCCGCCGCAGGGTCCCATGAAGAGTGGAGGTGGAGACTCTTGGATGAATCCCATGACCAGGCAGTTTTCCAACATGGGGTTGCTGGTAAGACATCACCGTGACAGTCCATGTAAAAAAAAAAAAAGAAGGGTTTCAATGCCATTTTGAAAGCAGGGCGTAGGGCCCTATTAAATAAAACTTCATAGCTTTTATGATTAAAAAGGAAATTGATGGCGGTTTTGACATTCAAACTATGTATAACATTTTTATAAAAAAAGTGATATGTTTCCGATGGCCATCAGACTGATATGTAACTGTGTTCATTGGGATGTTTCTCGCAGGGTGAGGACCCCAGCAGTCGGACCCTGGATCTGGCCCCTGGCCCCCCCCAGGAGAAAAAGCTGGACGGGGAGAGGCGAGGGATGAACCTGAACGACTACAATGGGGATCTGCGCAAAGGAAGCCGAACCGGTGCTGGAGGAGGTGGACTAACCTACCGTTCGCCCAATTCCAAAGATGTGGGGCCTGTTGAGCCTGGACCCTACTGTGATAAGGTAGTTAAAAACGCTTCTTTTCAAATGTTCCCTGTCTATGCAGCCATGTCTCCTTTTTGCCCTTTACTCATTTACTGCCTAATCAAAAAAATTTAATATTACCACCTCTATCGGGGTGCCTCGTCTGCCTTGATTAGTGGCTGATTTTGTTCAGCAGACTTTGCCTTTTATCAGGCAGTATGGGTATTTTCAGAAGGGTCCTTACTCTCCTTTTACATGACATGAGTGGTACAGGCCCAAACCTAAACGAAGGGTACCACTCTACTGAAGGCTGGGCTTTAATGATTTTAAAGGGCTACGTAATGATTTTTCACAGTTGTTGGTTCTCTGAATATCTCACCACTGCCACTCTCAAGCCTCATCTTTCTCCACTCTATCAATTTACATTATGGCCTTATTTTGTACAATTAATTTACTGTACCCTCAATGTCTCTGTCATAGATTGGAAGTCATAACATGTTTGGTAGTGCAAGTGGGATGGGCCAGTCCAGGCACCAGCCAGGTGTGCCACCCATAAACCCGACCCCGGGGATACGAGCGCAAGTGCCTCATCAGTTCCTGTCACCTCAGGTACGTCTGATGTGGTCCCTGCATGAAATCATGCATGAGAAATGATCTTGGAATTTTAGAATGGTCTTGACGTTGTGCTGTATGAGACTGGAGGTCACACTTTAAGTAGCTGGGATCTAATACAGGTTTATTACATTATTTGGCATCAAAGATGGACTCATAGTGAGTGTCCGAGTGGAATTCGTTTAAAAATGGCTGGGTGTATATTGTGCAGTACCACCACTCATGGATAGCGCTTCTAGGGTAACAGAGATGTTGTGTGCTCGCTCACCCAGGTGTCAGGCTCCGTACTGAAGCAGATGCCCCCTCCGAGCAGTGGAGTGGGGGTGGGAGGGGCGGGGGTGTTCCCCCCTCAACTCTCCCCCCAGCACATCGCAATGCTGAGCAGCATCTACCCCCCTCACATACAGTTCCAGCTGGTGAGGAGAGAGACACACACACATACACACACACACACACACAGAGATACAACCACACCCACCACCAACTAATACTACCCCTGACAAAATGTCACCTATAGATTCAATTAAATAAATACATTTGGCTTAATGACTCATTCCAAATGAATGTGAAGGTCATTAGGCCTAACACAACCTCTCCATGAGGCCAAGGCAGGAAGTGTATTCTCTTGAGTCTAGACTTGAGATGACTCCTGCGGTTATGTCGGGTCGTATTGTGGTGATATGTGCTGGGGGTTTCTCAGCGTGTTTCTGTCTTACGCCTGTCAGACTAGCTCTGTGTCACAGCATCATGTTACTGTTGACTCACCATCTGTTTCTCTGCTCTTATCTTCTCCTCCACTCTCTTTCTCTCTCTCCTTGCTTTTTCTCTGTTCTCTCTCTTTCTTTGCCTTGTCTCTGTGCTTTTATCGCTCCTTTTCAATTTAAATCTTATGTGCCCGTCTCATCTGTCTCATTCTCTTATCCTCACTGAATGTCTGCTTTGCACTTTCTCTCTCTCTCTCTCTCTCCCCCCCCCCACCTACTTGCTTTCACTTTCGTTTTTTTCATTCTCACATCTTCCCCCACTATGTCGGCCACACTTTCAATCTTTGTCATTTCTCTGTCTCTGAATGCCAATATCCTCTTCCTCTCCCAATACCCTTTCTTTTATCACTGCCTTCTCACTTCAATCTTATCCACTCTCTCTGTCTCTCCCTTCCCCTCTATTTCTTCCTCTCTCTCTCCTTCCCTTCCACCCACACCCCTACATGTTTCTCTATCTCTCCCCCACCTCTCTCAGGCCTGTCAGCTGCTTCTGCAGCAGCAGCCTCAGCAGCAACAACAGCAACAACAGCAACAACAGCAGCAGCAGCAGCAGCAGCAGCAGCAGCAGCAACAACAACAACAGCAAGCGCAGCTGCTGCAAAACCAGAGGAAGTTCCCCCAGAACGTGCGGCAGCAGGCTGACCCTCAGCAGGTAACCCTTTCCATTAGCTCTACCCTCAGCCTGGGGTCACCAGGTCACGCAGTAGAGGAGACCCACCCCATGAGCAGCATGCACGCCTCCACTATACTTAATGATGGGCTTGTTTAATGAGACCCGGTCTAGTGTGTTATTGTGCATAGATTTCTTGGCCAATGTAGGGTTCTGAAATGCAAATATGTATGTATTGTATGGGTATGTGTAGTTATATCATGTATTGTTTGCAGATTGCCCGGATTATGGCTGTGCTCCAACAGCAGCGGCAGCAGCAGGTTGGGGGCACAGGCGTGGGCTCCAAACTCTCCCCGTCTCATCTGGGAGGCGGGGGCCCCAAGATGCCCATGTCTGACTCCCTGCCTCACCCCGGGCTGGGGGGCTCCGTGGCTGACATGCACCCAAAAGCACAGGGGCCATACTCCGGTGAGTGGGGTAGTCCACCATCTTCATAAGGGGTCTGTTTGCTTTTCATTGTGCATTTCATGATACGAGATGCTTTGGTTTGTTGACCTGATGTGTTCAGTCGGTGATGCAGCCTTTAATAATATGCTCCTGAAGAATGGGAAGCAGGAAGCATTTCTGATATTTTATATGGCTGCATTCCTGGCACACTCGGACTGTGCCAGCTGCCCTGTTTGTAGATGAGGAGGAAGACTCCGGATATCTTCAGGATAAAGTGGTGCCTGTCATATTTTCATCACTGTAATGATTGCAACCTTGTCCAAGTAAGACCGAGTGCAGCCAGTAATGCAGGGTACTTGCCTATTCACAGTACACAGCCAAAGCAAGCCTTGCTGTGTTGCCAGATTCTCACCCACAGCACAAGTTAGAAACAGTGTGACTTTACACACGGTGTTGTTACTCATCGCATAAACATGTAAACAAGTGGTGTGGGGACTTTCGTTGCATTTGCTGCTGTGGTGAAGCTGCATCTCTGATCCAATGCACTAAAATGGAATAAAACTCGGAAGGAATTGAATGAGTCACCGCTGTATTAAATGATGAGAATAATGTTATGGTAATGTGTTATCTCCTCCTTCTTCTCCCCCCTGCAGGCTTTGGCTCTGGGGTGAACTTGTCAGGTCTGGAGCTGGGCTCCATGGTGGGGGGTGGGGGTGGAATGAAGGACGTGGCCGGCCAGCAGTCCCGCTTCAAGTGGATGATGGAGGGCCACTCCCCAGCCCCCTCTCCTCCAGAAAGCGCTTTAAAGAATGGTACGGACACCCATTCATATCTAGCCATGTCTGCTGAAGGCTGTGTCATAGTTGAAAAACACTGCATGAAATAAACTTGTTTTTGAAATTGCTTAACGTTTCAGACCTCATTCAAGCAATGGGCTAAGCACTATGACTAAGCACTATTAAACCTATGATCTGTCAAATCTGTTAGAAAGCCTTCATAAGTGGTTCATAGCTTTTGGATAATTTCCATACATCATGGGCAGTTCGCTGCAAACTCTGCTCTAATGTCTTTCCTCCATCAGGTCCCATCTCTGCTCCCATGAAGGCGAGAGGAGGTTCCCCTTACTCACCCTATGAGCTCCTGGGGAACGACGGCATGGGAATGCCCCCTCAAGGTGCCTCGGATAACTGGCATCGAACCCCTGGAAAGACGGGCACCAAGACTGGCACGTCCAGCTGGCCTCCAGGTGAGAGAGAGAGTGTGTTGGTGTTTGTGACGGGAGAGATGCACCATCAGTTACACCAAAAAAGAATCTCCTACACAAAAGCCCTGATGGTATTTAATTTTATACCATATATGGGAGATCCAGTCTTAGATGTGTCATTCATTATTCAGGTTTAATCTTGAACAATGGTGGCCACACATTGTTGAGACAGACCTGAAGTTCCACACTCACTCACAGCGCTTCACCTAAGCCATATCTGATTTATCCATTGAAGGCTGGTTTGTTAAATGCTCTCTCAGAACCAAGGGCGTTACCCTCAGTATTCATGAGGTCTTGGAGACACAAGTCTCTGAGCCATTTGCTGACTTTCAATACACTCCCTCAGGATAAACTCTTCTCTTAACCAGAAATGATTACATTCGAACTTAAGTATTGTATTATTGACTATGGCATATCCTTATTAACTAAATCTCAAATGCCGGTCCCTTCAGCCCTGTCATTCACATTTTGTTAAGAAGATTTAGAGTGATGTTTGTGTAACTGACATTTCACTCACACACACTGCGAAGACCATCATATTGCAGCTTTATGAAGGTTTTGCATCCCCTTGTGTTAGCAAACTGTCAATGCCTTCCTAAACATCATTGCTGCGCAGAAGCCTGTGTCAGCATAAACTCTGCTCGTATTATTGAGCTAAATACAGCGTTAGTGTTTCAGTGCATCAGCTCCCGACGGCAACCTCACTGCTCCATCTGTATCTCCTCCCCCTGCCAGAGTTCCAGCCCGGCGTGCCGTGGAAGGGCATCCCAAGCATTGACCCCGAGTCTGACCCCTACATGACCCCTGGGAGCATGATGAGTTCAGCTGGAGCACACAGCCTGAGCGACACTGAGCACCAACTACTGAGAGACAACACGGGTACTAAAAACAGCTCTGGGCCCTGAGGCATCCTGCGGCGTAATGTTACTGAGAGACGGAGCTCTTGCTAGCTCTCTCCCTCCAGGTCCTCTAGACGGAGCGTTCAGTCAGCCCCTTTGTTTTCTTAGTAGGAGCTCACAATACACAGCTGTTGGGTGCAGAATGACTTCCTTTAAATGATGTTTTACTTGGTATTGAGTGTATTAATGTTCAGCCCAGGGCAAAGTGTCCTCCATGTTTCATTTGTACAATGAGTGCTGCAAGGTTTGTGTGCCTGGTGATTAATCGCTGCTCTCTACTGTTTCTGCTGCTTCCAGAATCAAACCCCTCCCTCAACACCTTGTTGCCTTCACCTGGTGCCTGGCCTTACAGTGCCTCTGAGAGCCCCCTCAACAACGCACACAACCCAGGTACCATCTGACACATGCTAACCATTCAGTAATTGTCACTGTTCCTGAGAACAGTATCAGAATTATGGCACTTGCACAGTGAAAATTGTCGGTTTGGTTGGTCCCTTTGGCTGTCGATTTTATTCATTTGTTTTTATTTATTTGTTTTTACACTATCTGGGAGAGTAAAGGTAGTATGTGCCTTTGTTTCTTCCACAGCTAAATACACAGAGTACAAGCCCAGCTGGCCCCCGGAGCCCATAGGACACAAGTGGAAGGCCAGTCGCAACAGCCCCCAGCTGCCACGCCCACCGCCAGGATTGGTCCATCAGAAGCAGCCATCCATGTCCCCGTGGGCAGGAGGAGGGCAGCCGCGATTGGCCAGGGGCTGGGGTGGCTCTGGCAGCAGCCAAGAAACCAGATACGGGCCTGGTAATGCTCCTGACACACACACACACACACACACACACACACACACACCACCTACTGAGATCCATTCCAGACTTGCACTTCCATCTCTGTGCTGTCTTGTCCTGTTGAAATATTCAGCAGACTAAATGCACCCCAGAGCCCGTGCATGCACCTGTTCCAGCACTCTGGAAACAGCAGCCTTTGGCTCGTCCCCATTCATATTTGATCTAGGGCTTAGGGGGCGGTTGGGGGGTTCTGCCAAGGGGTGAGCAGCTACTTTGTGTCCAGCGTATGCTAATCTAGTGTGTTTGTGTTTGTGTGTGTGTGTGTGTGTGTGTTCTAAGCAGGTTCGGCGTGGAGTGATGGGGCCTCCAGAGGAAGCTGCTGGCTGCTGTTGAGTAACCTCACCCCTCAGGTAAGCAGAATGAGGTCAGGGAAAGTTAGGAAAGAGGCCAGAGATAGACATGTTCTCACACACAGAGGGGGAAAATGTACTATGCATCATAAAATATTTGAACTTGGTTGGATTGATCTGAGAATGAATGCACACCAGAGCGGACAATCCAGAACAATTCATAGCATAGTCTTAGAAAATAGTCTTAAACATCTGTCTAGATGAATTGGCAGCTTGTGAGAGTTTGCACAAATGTTGGAAACAGACACTGTGCCTTAAAATAAATCATCAGATATTTGGTAGGTTTCTGGGGGATTAACTTGTTAGCTCAATGGCACTTTTTGAAATCCTTACTCTTTACTTTTCCATGGTAGTGCTGTGTGGCTATACTTGTTAATAGTGGTAATGTAAAGTGTTTTGAGCGCTAAATAATCCTGTGATTGTTTGCTTTTTGTTTCACCATTTGTATGGATGATATGTTTTTTAAACTGATGAAACTAGCCTCCGCCTAACTCTCTCCTCTCCGGTGTCTCAGATCGACGGCTCCACCCTGCGTACCATCTGCATGCAGCACGGGCCCTTGTTGACCTTTCACCTCGGCCTGACCCAGGGCAGCGCTCTGATCCGCTACAGCTCCCGACAAGAGGCAGCCAAGGCCCAGAGTGCACTGCACATGTAAGTGGCTCTCTTCACCTCCCTCCTCTCCTTGGCCAGAGCGCTCTGCATCATGGGTGTCTCCCTGGCCCTGCCTCACACCTCCTGCCTCTAAGCCACCAGCATAACAAAGCCTTAGTTGCCAAGTCCCTCTGAGCCCTTTTAGCTTCGCCCTTTGGTTTGAAATGACTGTAGGGATCAGGCGTTTGGCAAAGCTGCTCACCTGATTTGTACCTCAGCAATTGAAGATGGACGCAATTAATCTGCCTGTGTTTTTTGCATACGTGTTTGTTGTTTTGTTTTCTGTGAACACTATCTATCTATTTAAGCACATCTGAGACTCATAATCTTTTATACTGACCAGCTACGTTTAACTACATATCTAGATTAGCCGTTAGTTCTTAGAAAACTGCGCCCTTAAGGTTGGAGGGTGATGAACACATCCAAGCCTGTATTCCTCTGTGATCTGCAGGTGTGTCCTGGGCAACACCACCATCCTGGCGGAGTTCGTGAGTGAGGAGGATGTGGCTCGCTACTTCGCACATTCCCAGGCCAGCGCCGGTGGGAGCGGCAACGGAAGCGTGTCGGGCACCGGCGTGGTTCCTGGCTCCTCCGGGGCTCCCGGCTCGGTCGGCTCCGGCAACACCTCAGCCGGGGTCCCCGGCGGCGAGCGCGAGAGAGCCGGAGGAGGCGGCGGCAACGGGGTATCGGCCGTGGGGGGAAACGGAGCCATCGGTGCAGGGACCGGGGGCATGGGCGTAGGGGCCCCCGGTTCTGGCTGGCAGAGTTTGGACGGTACGGGCAGCTCCCCGGACGCGGCCTCCTCCTCCTCCAGCCATGGAGCGGGGCTGAGCATCTTTGCCCAGTGGAGCAACGGTGCTGGGGGCGGAGGAGGTAGCGGCGGGGTGGTGGAGGCCAGCCGGGGCCAGGGCCTGTGGGGAGGGATGCCCTCGGGGTATGCGGTGGGGAGCAGCCTATGGGGTTCCCCCGCCATGGACGACCGGCACCAGATGAGCAGCCCAGCCGCCTTGCTGCCTGGAGACCTGCTTGGAGGGGCTGACTCAATCTGACTGAAACATCCCACTTCCTAACACACACACACACACACACACACACACACACACACATACTTACATGCATACATACATGCACCATTTACATCCATAGTTACTCAAGCATACACACAAACACGACTTAAATACATGTATACAACTCTTTATACCTTCATGCACACACACAGCACATAATACAGTGAAAAGCCGCCATACCTAGACCCATAAGTGCATCAGTACCAAACAGCAGTACACAAACATACTTGCATTCTCTCGCGCACACACACACACTCACTTGCATACATACATACATACATACTCACACACATACATACATACATACATACATACATACATACGTACATATATTCTTCATTCACAGTTACATTCAGTTACATTCGCTCAACTACAGGCACAGACCCAGTCTGCCAGCATACACTTGCACATCCATACAGACATGCCTAGACCTTGACATATGCACTGTGGCAAGCACTCACCAGTGCAGCTATCCCCTCACTCTGACACTCTCTAAGCACTCAAGGACAGATACTTTTCATTCAGAAAGCAAAAACACCGCAGGTTACAGCTTGCTTTACCACAGAGAAATGTAATCCTTTAACAACAACACATGCATTCTCAGAACAGACTAGTTCATCCCATCCCCCCTAAAAAAAAAGACAGGGGGAGGGAGCTCTTAAAACACTGGCCATAGAAGTGTACACTGTCAAACCTTTGTCTGCAGGTGGGGAAAATAACATTGCGGACACACACACATACGCACACATGTATTGGCATTCAAACACATACACACATGTACTTGCATTCAAACACATACACACATGTACTTGCATTCAGAAACGCACACATGTACATTCACATTCACACGCCTTTCCCTCTTAAATGAAGACTTCAGCAGCAAGACTTGAACCGACGACAAAAAAAAAAGTGAAATCAGTTGGACTCAGACTCAACTGGATGAATCCTTAATCTTGAGTTTCTTTAGACACACCCTGCATACTGAGACAGTCACTCAGGCATGCATTGTAAAGAAGAAAAAAAAAAACTACACACACATACAAACAATAGCATACCAATATGCATCATTTGGATGTTGTTCTGTGATTTTTGAACACACAGCATTGCAGGATAATTTCATAATGTTACAGCTCTTTACTCGAAAAATGAACATACCAAACACTCTCGCCCTTCCTAAAATACACTGTTCTAATGTTTGACAAAAAAAATCAAAACTGTATCTTGTTGTCTTTTTATTTTTGGTTTGTTTGTTTCAGTGTTGGACAGTGGCATCCAGAAATGTCTTATATTTCCTTCAGATGCTGACCTCGTATATATATATTTTTTCTTTTTTTGTTTGTTTTGTTTTTATTTCGTACTCAAATCAAGTTTGTTGTCATAAAAAAAAGACTATGATCATTTGGATGTGTAGCTGTATAAGGTGCCCTTCTGCCTATGTGTGCATGATAAGTGGAACAAGTCAGAGGAGAGTGCATTTTTGGATGCGTCTGTGTGTGGGGGTGTCTGCCTTTGTCACTGATGGGGGTGGGGTGTGGGGGGGGGGGTCAGTTGTGTTGGTTGAAGAGTGGGGGGGACGGGTGGGAAAAGGACCTTCAGTCCGACAGTGTGACGCGTGTTTGCTGATATGCTCGCCAGGGAGGCGAATAAATGTGTGTGTGACAGCTTCCATCAGGTGTTTTGACGTTTATGTCTGCGCTCAATGCGTGTGTGTGTGTGTGTGTGTGTGCGTGTGTGCGTGTGTGCGCGTGTGTGCGTGTGTGTGCGTGCGTGCGTGCGTGCGTGCGCGCAAGCTTGAAAGTCTGTGTGCGAGTGCGTGTGCAAGTGTGGAGACCACAAGTTCAACAACATTGGCACTAATGAATATTTTTTAAGTTGTGGTTTTAGCAGCCTTTTATGTTTTATATATTGTCTGAATTGCAATAATAATAATAAAGATAATAATATTATTAATAATACATTTTTTTTAGAAGAAAACCAACTGAAGGCATTCGTACAGAGACATGCCAAAACACACCAAGCTGAGCTGGAGAGGTGTCTTAGAAACACTTAAAAAAAAAAAAAAAAAAAAAAAAAGTTACCAGGTGTTTTGTTTATTTTTGTTGTTGTGTATCATTTAAATTAAGGTGGGCTTTATCACTCCTGTTCAGGTTTTTTTGTTTCGTTTGTTTCTGATTTTACAAAGGAGAAGAAAGTAATTTAAACAAAGAACAAGACAATTAATAAAGGTTGAATTAAATTGTGTGCTGGCTCTGCGTCGGATGTCTAGACTGGCGTTTTTGTGTCACCTGTACGGATTACCAGCAATCTGGCTAAAAGGGGAAATCAGTCTAGGTTTTTGAAAATATCAAATGGCCCATATGTATGATGCTGAGTTTTTGGGCTAAAAAGGATTTTCAGACACTAGTAACCGCCATACAGACATTAGTGCTTGCCTGACCAGACAAAGACACAAATATCAGGGCCAGAAATGAACCCAGAAATGATTTAAGTTTACATTCTGTGGTAGTTTCAAATATGTCCTTACTGCTTATGAATTCTTGATTCTGAGCACACGAGTCAAAGATACAAAATGAAGGGATTGGTGAAGCATCCTGAATAATTGATTAATCACAGCCACAATTCACTTTTTTTTCAGGTTTGTCAGCTTGGTTTTTAGGTCTTAAAGATTGTGATGACCTGAAAGGGAGGCTCATTTATAGTTTAAGTGAAATTACCTGTCCCACTTCTGACCAACAAATAAACTCATCTTCAAGAGCCTTCTTATTCTGTGAACACATCAAGTAAGTAGTAGCCTGCATTTAAAATAATCGTCGGAGTAAGTATATATTTTTCTAAATCATTTAATCATAAAGTAATTAAAATACACGAAACCGCACTAGGTGTCATGAATAATCCCAGCCCCCAAAGCCTTCTGAAGCATGCGCAGTGAGGATGAATTGCCTGAGTTTTCTGAACCCTGTAATGAGCACTTCGACCAAGAGGATCTAGTACAGTTCATTGGCGAGCGAGGCTCTGCTGGTGCTGAAGCTAATCCGAGAGGATTGACTGCTTCTGTGGCAAGAGGAGAGGTGAAAAAAGACGAATCGGCTGTGAACTACGGATCCAAACAAGAGCTGTTGCATTTATAAACAATCTTACATCGAGTGAACGATATCTGAATTTACTGAAGAACCACAAGATGCAGAGAACATACCTGAATGGATACGTTTAAACGACGAGACTGCCAGGATTTACTCGTAATGATTTTTTAGCGATACATTGGGAGATAAACATGGATGGCGGAATAACGGTGGCTTTGTGGAATTAAGGCCGACGCAGTTTTGTTTCTGTCCTTTTCCTGGACAAAGGTAGTTTACTCTATCGTGGTCTTTTGTGGTGAGTTTAAAAAAAAGTTAGTTCGGGTTCTTTCCTAACCTTTCGAATACAAGGTAGGCTTGCAGATAATAGGCTAAATGTCAGACAAGTCGATACATTTAACGTATTCAGATGCAAACAGTATGAACGGGTTGCAGGAATGTTTTACCTAAAATATTTGTTGCACAAAAATAACGTTTTGCCTTTCAATAATTTTTTTCTCCACAGATTACGATACGCGTGCTGTTCAAATTAATCGAGTGCTCAACTGCAAAGGTAACATTGTAAAGTTACTATTTACTTCTCTACAATAGTTCTCAATCCACAATCTGTAACTCTTCAATTTTGTGTCTAGAAAGTTCAGTTGAGAGGGTGACGAGCAACTAAAACTGTAAGAGGGTTATATTTTTGTAATAATTATGTCGACAAAATCTGAAAAGCTACAGAATTGGTGAAGCTATTTAAAACTACCAAAATCGTTTTCATTTTTCATGACATTTATATTTCATGAAAAACCATTATTGGTATACTGTAGGCTAGGTCACATCATTTAGACATATTTGCCTTCCATTGGGTGCTGTATTTGTTGCTTTACTTGTTTTCCCACCTGTTAGTCGTTCTGTTGTCCTGTCTCATTCTATTTTGCGTGTGTGTTTGTGTGTGTGTGTGTGTGTGTGGTGGCTGACAAATTAACACATGTGGTCCCAGGCCTCAATAAGACCCCACAAGTCTCCAGGGCATTGTGTCCATTCAGCTCAGTGAGCATTGACATGCTGATACCCTAGAAAAGCAACCCTCAAAGTCTCTGGTCAATCTATATGGTGAGGTGTGAAATATGGACAGCAGTGAGAACAAATTGCATATTGACTCACAAATGATGCCATGAATAAATGGTTATATTAGGGCTAGTGACCTTGCAGAAAGTGTGCATCACTATGACGATTGATGATGCATGTTGACAGATGTCTAATGTCTGCCATGTGAAAACGTCCTCCTCTGCGTGATCGGATGGCGTAGGTCCTCTCACACATCCTCTCACACGTTTTACTGGCTGAGGCAGAGTGACTCACTAGGTTTAAATGTAGGCTTTTATTTGTTGAGTAATTCACTCTTCTGTTAGGGGATGAGTCCTTGAGATTGGCTGACATTGGATTCACCAGGACAAGATTGACATGCATTGCTTGGTAGTCTGCACGGAAAGCTGTCACACGTGTCATGCCCTTTAAGCCAGACACCGGTCTCCAGAGGTATTATGTAATGTCATTAAGGCCTTACTAGCCTAGTTAGCTCCACCAATTCAGTTTTGCTTCCAAACCTTGCACACTGCAGTTCTCCAGAAATAGGGTTGCTAACAGCTTGCGCAGTGAGTTTTCAGCTAAGACCCTTTCTCTCTCAGTTTGGCAATCAGTTCTCCTCTGATTTTGAACTTGTCCTTCTCTCAGATGCATAGGCTGTGGAGACGGGACGTACCACTGCCCGAGCGCTTGGGGGAGGCCTCTCCTGCTGGGGTGGCTCTGTGGACACCACCCACCGTGGCCCCCGCTGGTCCCAACATTTCATGGCTTCCGGAGGCCCCGCTCCTCACCCCAGACCAGCCCATCTTCCTCATGACCACTGCTGCACAGGCCGTGTCGGGCTTCTTCGTATGGACAGCGCTACTCATCACCTGTCACCAGGTAAAGATCTCCTGATCTCATCGCTGATTCATGGCAACTGAAACATTCTGTATGTGAGACATGCAGCTCAGGCGTCACCAGTCATTCCTGAATGCACCTGTGCTGCTTCATGGTACACTCTCATGTAACAGAAGCCTTATAAGAGCTTTTTCATATTTTAGATTTATGTGACTGTATTGCAGTTCAACAGGATCACATCTCCGTAGAGCACCTGCTTTTTGGTAGCCTCTGACAACAGATGCCCCCAGGGCCATTGCTCCTGGTGTTTGCGTGGCAGCTATTGTTTACACAGACAACTGCTAGTACTAATGCAGTTGTCTGACATAATGGACCACGCTGGTTTTCAATCAAAAGACTAATGACACCAGTGCTTTTTCACATGTGTTCCGTCTGGTTCATTTACCAAGAAAAGTTAAGCAAACATGTCTGATGCATATGAACCATTAGTAGAACTCAGTATGAATATACCTCGGGCTTTTGTTGAGTTGGATGAAAGACGCGAATTTGCACAGACGAAATTAAGTGCAACTCGATTCCTTTTATTCTTATTGTACTGTGAAATTGAGACCGTAGGGCAGTGCAATGTAGAGTCACCAGCTATTTAGTCTCACGCTCTCCTGTTTCTTTCTCTCCGTCTCCTCCCTCAGATCTACATGCACCTGCGCTTCTACAGCTCCCCTAATGAGCAGCGGCACATTGTGCGCATCCTCTTCATCGTGCCCATCTACGCCTTTGATTCATGGCTGAGTCTCCTCTTCTTCACCAACGACCAGTACTACGTCTACTTCGACACGGTGCGGGACTGCTATGAGGGTAAGGGTGCTTCTCCCCTTCCTGTCTGGCCATCCACTGACATCCAGCATATTAATTGTGAATGTGCCAAATATAGTACCCGTGTCACCTTTTCAGGCAAAATGTCCGGTGATCCAGCATGATCTGGTTTAGCATTTGATCTTCTATTGTGAGCTTCTGAGCAGGGAATTGGAAATGTCATAGTCATGGTTTCAAATCCCAGTGGTAGAACTACTGAGAAAACGGATGACTTCACTGCTCTGTGAAACCACAGGCCAACAATCATCGAGTCCCTCACCACAGGGCTCAGTGGGCTCATGTTTCAGCTAGTTTGTGTGTTACTCTACCCTGGAAATCTTTAAGAGGTTGGGCCCCAATATTGAGTTGTCCTCAAACTGCTTCCCTTCACTAATGATTGTCTGGGGGTTGTTGGCAGAAAAGGTCATGTCATGTCCTTCATTTTGCATTGATTCTTTCTTGTCATGTCATTAATGCTAGGTTGATGACCGCATTACATGGTAATAGATATCTATTGAAACGCAAAACAAAATGTGATTTTAGAGGGAGATGTCAAAATAAGAGTGTTAAAGTAATAGTGAAAAGTAATACTATTAACACATTTTGTGCTCCGTGACACTAATTATCTTACATAATGACTGCTCTCTCGGTCTCGCTGACTCTCTCCCTCACTCACTTACTTTCACGCACTCTTTCTCAGTCAGTCTGCAACACCTCCAGCAACAGATGGCCTTCTCTGTCATGATGACGACAACAGGCATCTTTGTTCACCCGTTGTTCCAAAGTCTCTTGGGATTTCTAGGGAGAGTAGGCTGGTCGCCTGGCAACCATCTTCACCCGGCCTAAGAGTTTAGGAAGAATGAGAGATGAAAAATCTGTCAAGGAAAACACATTTGGAGCGTTGCATAGCAAGAGTCTATTTTTAAGCAAAATGAAACGTCAGTGTGTCCTTGAAAATGTCCTTTGAGCACATTACACACCATGACGCTATGGGTGGCTGGAATCAAAACCAGCAGTCTAAAGTGGCCCAAATCTGATTTCTTTTGCTCATTTGTGACTCAATAAATCCTAATGTAGCACTAAGCTTGCACTGTGAACGAATAGTGTGACCCTTACGCACTTTCACCCGTGCACCCATAAGTACATTTCGTTTTTTTCAGAGAGAGAGAAAGAGTGTGTGTGTGTGTGTGTGTGTGTGTGTGTGAGAAAGATAGAGAGTGTGTGTGTGTGTGTGTGAGAGAGAAAGAGAAGGCTGATGTCTGCATCAGGAGTCCTTCAGAGTCCCAACCCCGGCATTACAGCAGCTGTCCTCAGGGGGCCACCAGCTAAATTTAGAGCTGTGCTGACACGCACACAATGCACACATACGTGCACATGCGCGCGCACACACACACACAAACACACTCACAAATGTGCACACCAACAAACACACACACACATAGAACAGAGAAATGGGAGAATTTGGCCTCCCGCTGTGAGTGGTAATGCAAGCCTCCAGGGGGGGCCTTTTGGGGAAGCTGAGATGGAGTCTTGAGAGGCCATGTGCACAACAGTCTGAACTTTAGGGTTTGTCGGTGGTATTGTTTGTAAAAGGGACGGTTGTTGACCATAATGCTGTGTGTGTGTGTGTGTGTGTGTGTGTGTGTGTGTGTGTGTGTGTGTGTGTGTGTGTGTGTGTGTGTGTGTGTGTGTGTGTGTGTGTGTGTGTGTGTGTGTGTGTGTGTGTGTGTGTGTGGTCGTCAGATATCGTGTCAATATGTCTATGTTTGTGAGTGACTGTGGGTATATTCTGTATGTGTGGTTTGTAGCAGTATTTCCCCAACAGTTATTTCCGTTTGACTGTGTAGCAGTATTTCCCCACCAGTCACCGCAATGTGGCGATTGCGTTATAGCCGTTATAACTAATCATGCTTTCCCTCCCCCAGCCTTTGTGATCTACAACTTCCTCAGCCTGTGCTATGAGTACCTTGGAGGGGAGAGTGCCATCATGGCCGAGATCAGGGGAAAGCCCATTGAGTGAGTCTGGCTGTTTATACACCTGTCATTCATTCAGGGTCACCTACAGACCACCCAGAGTTTTGTCCTTCTAAGTAATGAAAGACTGAAATGGGTTTATAATATTATGTTATGTTCATTTATCTTGCTAAATATAATATAAAATGGGCTTGTTCTGTGTGTCTTTCAGATCCAGTTGTGTCTATGGGACATGTTGCCTGTGGGGTAAAGCCTACTCGATTGGTTTCCTCAGGTTTTGCAAGCAGGTTGGCATTGAAAGCCCGTCCCTGTATTTTTCTCTCTGTCCCATCTCCTTGACATAATTCTTATCTGCGCTGATCTGATTCCCTTCTTCTCCTCAAGCTCTTGTGTTTTTGTCATTACCTTAATGGATCCTAATCTCTGCCTCTCAATCTTTTTGCTCTCATAACGATTCATCATCTGAGCCCTTTATCCCTTGTTTTTTCTCATGCCCTCTCCCTGTCCTGTGTCAGAGTACAGTATTTTTTATAGAGTTTGTGATGTGCTGTGCAGCCTGTAATATGACCCTCTTCTGCTATTTCAGGCCACGTTGCAGTTCTGTGTGGTGAAGCCCCTGATGGCCATGGTCACAGTGATTCTACAGGCATTTGGAAAGTACCGCGATGGAGATTTCAAGTATGCTCTTCTCATTAAAATCATGAAACAAACATGCTGTTATCTTAAATTCTTAAGTGTGGTCACGTCCGAGTTTGGTTTTGTTACTTTTAAGGCTTTAGATTTGTTGGTAGCGTATGCAATGCTGAAGGTGGCTAATGGTTTTCTCCTTGAATGTGATCTTTCTCCTTACAGCGTTGCCAGTGGTTACCTGTATGTAACCATCATCTACAACATCTCAGTCAGCTTGTCCCTGTACGCTCTTTACCTCTTCTACTTTGCAACAAAAGACCTTCTGAGCCCCTACAGCCCCATGCTCAAGTTCCTCATGGTCAAGTCGGTCATCTTTCTCTCTTTCTGGCAAGGTATGTTAACAAAGGCATGTAGGCACACGTATGTAAATGGAAAGTATATAGAAAAAACACAAGAACAAGGTACAGAACATTTTCAAAATGGCACAATTGTCCTAAAAATAGCATGTTTTTTTTCCTGGTCGCCCGTAGAGTTGATGGAAAAAGCAATTAATACATTTTTGGTAAAAGGGTTTAAACATTGAAGCAATTAATACATGGCTAATACAGGCATGCTGTTGGCCATCCTGGAGAAGTGCGGCGCCATCCCCCAGATCAGCTCATTCGGAGTGTCGGTGGGCGAGGGCACGGTGGCAGCGGGCTACCAGAACCTCATCATCTGTATTGAGATGTTCTTCGCCGCACTGGCGCTACGACACGCTTTCACCTACAAGGTCTACATGGACAAGCGTCTGGACCCACAGGGTGAGGAGGAGGGAAAAGAGAGAAGGAAGAAACATGAGGGGATTGTTGTGAAAGAGAGAAAGTGACAGATAAATATATACATACGTATCTCTTTGATAGCGGCTAATCAGCTGGTCTCAATGAAACCATACCATAAAGTGGTAAAGCACATGTAAGACTAAGTGTGGGTAGCTGAACGCTGAATTTTTTAGTAGAGTAGATCTGATTGATACGCTCCGTCTTTGCCTCACTCCAATGGAATGTGCCCTTCTTTTCATGTTGCCTGTCCTCTTTTATTCCTTTTTTGTACCTTTTATCCTTCTTTTCTATGCTTCTAACCTCACTCACTCTGTGTGTCTACTTGTATTTTCCTTTAACGCCTCCCACTCTCTCGTAAAACTGTCTTCACTAATCATTGTCTGTCTTACTGATCACTGTCCCAACTAATTTTCACGTCTTCATCCTTTCTCCTTCCTGTCCTTTTTTCTGACCTTCCTCTTCTTCCTCCACGCTGCACTCTAAAGGGCCTGTTCCCACATATGGACCACAGGGTAGGTAGTCTCTGAAAGTAGCTGCTCTGTCAGGCAAAAGCCAGTTTCACTTCTATTCACGTCATCTGTTCACTGCTGTGTACAAAACACGTTTTCTACAAGCAGAGCAGCTGCAAGACTATATTTCACTCAGAGAGGTTAGACTGCAGGTGATTTTGGTCAAATGCCCCTGCGTTTGAAGGCTCTTCAAGGTTCATTATATACAAGGTTTGGATGGATGGGTGCAGGGGCCTCAATATGTCTACTTGTACAAAAAGTAATGGAAACCTGAAATATAGAGGCATAGAGGGTCATTTAAAAGACTTTTCGGGTCAAAGGATGACAGCAGTCATAAAAAGTTTATGATGAACCTTGCAATGGGGCATTTCAGCCAACAGACCTATATCTAGAGACAGACTCCCTCTTCAAATACAGTTATTTTTTCTTTACAAGTTGAAATCTTCCACTTAACTCGTTGCTTGATCTCCACATACGTCATTGTACTCCACATTTGTATAAAGACGTTCAGTTTTTGTAAAAATGTCTGTCATCATCATTGTAGTTGCATTCGTTTTTTTGTGCTCATTGGTGAAGGAGTGAATGCTCTTAAACCTCAATGTTTGTCTCTTCTCCCAGGCCGCTGTGCCCCCATGAAGAGCATTTCCAGTAGCCTGAAGGAGACCATGAACCCCGGGGACATGGTCCAGGACGCCATCCACAACTTCTCTCCGGCCTACCAGCAGTACACCCAGCAGTCCACGCTGGAGCAAGGCGCCCCCGTGCCACCCGTCTCCCGCAACCACAGCACCACGGTTGCTCGTGACAACGAGAAGACCTTACTGCTGAGCTCTGACGATGAGTTCTAGAGTGTGGTTCTCCACGAGCCTCTCATAGACATTGTTCCTCCAAATTATAAGAAGTGCAACCCTCTGGTGTTTGCACATTTAAGGGAGGATTCCATTGTGCTTCAGATGGACAAGTTGGTATGGGACCTCCTAAAGGCAAAAAGAGACCAACCTGGCCATGCAGTGGCACTATAGCTGTTATTTAAAAAACTTTGTGTAAAATTCTTTGTGCTTTTACATTGATATTGATACATCAAAGCCTGACTGGGAACTCACTGGCAACCCACTACTATGGGTTCTGATTCAGCCTGTCTCAATCAAACTCCAAACTGATACACACAATACTTCCAGTAGTACTCTTAGAAAGAGTGCTGTTTCGATAGCGTTGGCTTGATATGCTGTAAGTGCTCAACTGACATTGCGTCTGATATTACTTAGGTGTTCAGCAGATATGGTGTTTTCCCATGGGTGAGTCTTAACATCCAAAAGCAATTTTTTAAGCTTTTAAATGCTTTGAAAAATGAGTCCATCCTCTGCTTAAGCTTTCATTGTGGTCTCCTTGGTAGCAGTGTGCGCATGTAAATTGTTGGCGTTATGGGATGGACGAATGCTGTGACCGAGGGCCCTGACCCCTCAAAGACCGGCAGCTGTCTGGAATTAGGCGTTGCTGTTATTGCTTTCCGTGTTGTTATTTATAGTGTGTATTGGGCTGGTAGTGAGAGAGAGGAGGTGTAGGTTGGACGGACGGGCAGGCGGGCAGAGAGTGCTTGATGGGACATGATGAGATTACAGATTAAGAGAAATCTGCTCAATGCACAGACACTGAAGAGTAGCAAATCGGCGTGGGCTGGATTAGGAGAGAGTAATTGGGGCGTTATTCGCAGGGCCCAGATTAGTGCCCTAACCAGAGGACCACTGCCGTTAAACTCTAATCTGGGTTATACAGCAGCGCATAAACATCTAGGTTATGTCTATGGATGTGTGCGGGCTGCAGGTAGACAAGCGGTTATCTGCTTTCTCCATAGGTCAGTGGAGTTGATGGTATAATGCACTTTGCACAGTAAGAAACTCAGCAGTGGCTGTGAGAATATTCTCATAGATTAGGGGACCTGTTGAGTTTCTTTGCAAGTGTGTACAATTATGGGCCTGCTGTAGCAAGGTTTTCCATAGCAAAATTATTAATAATCTGGGATCACTTATGATTTAGCTGTTAGGTTGAGGTATGGGTGTGTGTGTGTGTATATATAGCAGATGCATAAGACAAACTGATTCTAGGTCAGTACAGTAACGTGGCCGGATTCATGATCAAGGTCCAGGCATTCCTGTTGGCATGTGCAGCTTTTCCATGACTAGAGTAACTCCACTGTCCCTCTCTCCACCATTAGAGGGCAAACAAGGAGTCTTTTCTATGAAATTCACTCAGTGACCTAGACATTAAAATACCCTTACTCTCTCTCTCCCTCTCTCTTGCACACACATACACACACCCCTTATCTGAAGAAAACAGGCAGACCATTATCTTTAATGCACACACTTCTTCTGGGGACGGAAGGTGTGAAGTTTGAGCTGACCGAGTGGGAACTAGCTTCTCAGAAGAGGTTTCCACTCAAGATATAGGTTGGCTGTCTACTCCATGTTAGGTAGGTGTGTTTTTTTTTAATTATTTTTTTTAATTGGAATATTTTGTTATGTATTTTATGCTCCTATGGAAAAAGCATTTATGACACCTGTTCTATTTATTTTGTGCGGGTTTCAGTAGTATAGGAGCTATCTTTGACTCAATGCACTATGCTACCTAAAAATGTTAATCAGCTGAACGTTTCTTTAAGTCAGAAAAGTAACTTGAAAAACCTAGCTTTTGGATTTGGAAAACTGTCAGAACATGGGATATATTTTATAACATATATTTTGAACTTGTGATAGAAAATATAGGAGTGTGTAAATAGTTCGCTCATTTTTAAATATTGTAGGGATATTCATATTTCAAGACCTAGTGATGGGCAACGTTGAGGTGGGAGAAAACAAAGGCTTAGTTTTGTACTTTTGCTCTGTTTTCTGTTATTTTGTATGGTTGCTTTTGTTTTTTTATTTGAAAAAAAAAAAACAACCCACTTGTGTTTATCTAAACTAAGAATATGATGCTTATATTTTTTTTCCTGGCAATGATGGAAATAAAGAGTACAAAATAAATAAACAAAACTATAGTTGTTCTCTATCTGTTGCCCCAGTCTGGTTTGTGTGTCTGGTTGTACCCTGTGTGACCACATACCCCTTTCCCACACACTGCTAATTTTGCAGCCATTTCCACAAAGTCACTGCCTAAGTGCGGTTCTGGTTCCAGAAAGTGTTCCCAGGGCTGGATGATATATAGTACACAGCACATCTCCCCATCATACCACACTGTCTTTTTCCTTTCCTTTCAATCAACAAACACATTTGCTCTTTACGTTCAGTCTCCTTTCTGGACAAATTGTACAAGTAAATGTTACACATTACATGTTTATGTACAATATATACAACATTTATTTCAATTTATGTATAAAATAGACAATGTATTTCATTTTTACTATAGAAAAAATATACGTAATAAATACAAATGACACAGTTTTTTGTTTTACAATACAAAACATCCAGCAGTTTCAAGAACAACAAAAATAAGCAAATGAGATGGATGAGCTAATTCTATTTGGGGTATTAAATCATAAACATTAAACACCAAATGACCAAACTCATATTCAGCAGCTAAGGTATTCCACTGGACAAACCCCATATAAGGCTAAATGTTTCTCAGTATTGCTAACTAATTCTCTAAATATTTTTGAGGAAGTGTTTTCGCAATGAATTAGAAATATCAAATATACTGTAAAATCGTTAACTGTTACCCAATCATTTGAAATGCCCCTAACAGCTTAAGTTAGCATGACTGGTGTTTTTTTAAGGGCCATCTTGACATGCTTCGGTTAGCTGTGACTTACAACCCAATTCTTTTCCTCTTTGCCCCCCCCCCCCTCAACATCACTAAACAGGTCCTAAACTTCCAAAGACTCCCTTCATCATACCTTGATCACCACATTCCTTCACCATCTACTCACTCCTCACATTATCCTTTCTTAGTCCATCATCTTAATCTCCATTCCTTGTCTCATTCTTCTCTTGCTCTCCTGTAGAGGGTATGAGCTACACTCTCTCCCACTTTGTCTGAAAATATCTTAAAATCACTTTCAAAATCATAAATAATGTATTCACCCTGATCTTTAAATACAAATACCACTAAAATACTAATGACATTAGTACAAATATAACTATCCAGGCATACACAAAACCATAATTAAAGCAACTGGAACACCTGCCTAGGGACATCAAAACTGCTTATTACAATAGTTAAACATTACAAAAATAATATCATACCCCAACGTAAGACAGGCGCATACTTCAGTATTTGGACTTAAACATCACAGCACTCGTTAGCTTTTGTCATCTCTATTTTTAAATACAAATAAAATAACTCTTGATAAATGTCACCGAACATTTTTGTCTTTTCTTTTTGTACAAACATTACAACATGATAATAAAAAGGAATGTATCCATAGACTTGCATTGACACCGCATTCTATGGGACCCTTACTATGTGGTTCCAGCAAAACTTGCCAACTAGCACTTAGTTGAAAGTCACAGATGTTAGCCTAGCTTGCACTTGATGCTAGCACACACTGCAGTACACTTCACACTAAACATGTATTCATGTTATGCATATAAATACACACACATATATATAGAGAGAAAGGTATATACTGGTAACACAGTGAAGTACAACAGATGTTAACCAACAGTTTGTGGACCAGAGTTTAGTCTTGTGGTGGAAGCGGCCAGGGTGCAGAGCATATCCACAGACACTTTGCTCATCAATGCAGGACCAAAGAGTATAAGCTGACTGTCTAAGGAATTAAATAAAATCTTAATTCGAACAGACCTTGTAGCCCTAGCTTTGTGAATGCTGAGTAATGAAGTCATTAGCACTGAAACCGTCTCCATGCTTTCTCATGGTATCCTGTCTGACATTCGTGGAACACGTCACAAAGACTTACATTTTTGGAGAATGGTTTCCAACCCACTTGTTGGGGTTGGTCAAATGGTGTTTTTAAAAAAATGGTTGAATGTGTTATTTCAAAGTTGTTTTTGAGGGGGTCGTTTCTAAATGTCTTTTTAAAAGATAAACCCCTCTGCATGGAATGTTTCAATGGTCAAGTTCAAATGAGCTCTGTTTTTCATACACCCTCTCAATGGCAAACAATTTTCATGGAAGCATATTTTAGTGAAATCCCTATAAAGCACATTAGAGCCCCCTAAGAGTGATCACATTGGGATACATCTAGGTTGACCATAGACGTGTCTGGGACAATAGTCTACTGTACTGAGTAACTTCAACAAATGAGTTTCTATCACAGTAGTTGACTGTTTCTATTGTCCTGTGGGTCTCTGTATCCCTGCAACTACAAGTGTGCGTGTGAAAGAGGCTCTCAGGAGAGAAAAAAAAGAAAAAGAAAATACTTGTGTCACTGACTATGGGCATCACGCTGCCTCTCCCCAAGTCAGTCAGTCATAGCGTTTCAGTCCCATTTGTGAGTGCATAAAAGTGAATAAAACAAGAGTGACTGGATGTGTGTGTGTCTGTTTGTGTTTATGTGAGGGAGGGAAAGAGAGACCTGACCCTACGAGGCTCCCCCCTGTTCCCTGGACGCTGCCTGTGGCTGCTGCGGACTCTTGACGATGGTGATGACGGAGGCAGTGTTAAGGCGTGGCGCCATGGCGAGCAGGGCTCCACCGCCCCCTGCCGCCACCCCATCACTCTCGAGGCCGCGGGCAAAACGCTGCAGGGCAGCCAGCCGTGCGCCGAGGCCCTCCAGCTCGCGACGCATGCCGGCGTTCTCGGCGCCCAGGCGCTCCACCTCGCGCTGCAGCTCCTTCTTCTGTTGCTCAAGCGCCTCGCGCTGCGACACGCGTTTGACGCGGCAGCTGGCGGCATAGCCGCGGTTCTTTAGCGTGCGTCGCCGTTGCTTCAGCTTCTGTACCTCATCCCGCGAGAGGCCGCGCAGGAGCAGGTTGAGCTCGCGCACCGACAGGGACATCAGGTCGCCGTCCGACATCACAGGCATGTTCTCGCCGCACTCCCTCTTTACCTGACAAGACAGAAATAGAGAAGGGATATTTTTTAGGAAAGTCAGACATCTTTACATCATGTTTTTGACTGATAGGACATGGATATAAGAGCAAGGGGGACAGGTGGTCACACTCTACATTGTTATCTGATGTCGTGCTGTGTTGTCTTTGTTTTTAAGACTGTCATATACACTAATTGCAGGCACACATGGCTGACCTGCTTCTCTAGCTTATCAGTATGGGCTGTGTGTGGTTAATAGAGCAGCTATCTTGGCATCCGGTTTATGGTCACTGCAATGTTAAAATGTGCTGTTTCACAAGTTACACAAGGTAAAGACACAGTTTTTGATTCTCCCCATGCCAACATGTGAGATTTCAACACCCAAGACTAACTGTAAGTTATAAACACATGATCTGACGTTTCAGTAAATTATCAGCATTTTTATATAGAATTTTTGAAGAAAACGAGTTTTTGTGAGAATGAGAATGTTTGCATTTCCTCTTTAAGGAATTAAAGGTCAAGAAGCCCTTTCGTAACTAAAAGCCACATGATAGTGTGGGTAATAAGTAACCCTGAGCACTGCAGACGAAACAGCACCAAAGGGGAAATTACCTTCAGTGCTTTGCTGGCTCTGCTGTCCGATGTCATCTCTATGTCTTGCGTGGGTTTCTTTTACCTGGAACACAAATAAACAAATTGGCATAAACATACTATAAATAATAAAAAAAAGTAACAAAAAAGGTTTGTTAAGACACAGTACACTTCTGCTGCGGGGGTTTTCAAATCAAGTAAATGAGGTTCTGAAAGCAGAACAAAACATTCCAATAGCATTAAACATGAGGAGGAAGAATGCCTCAGACGTAGTTAAGGACAGGTGTTCCTCTTTCCTGTCACATTATTGAATATTGGAGATTATACATTTGGGCCATGTTATAAATATGGCTAATGGAAATATATGAAAAACTCCTCACTCATCAAAACACCACATAGACTACACATGTATGCTAACTGGGTCTTTCATACAAGTTCTCAGTCTGTATGATATTTGATCTTGAATTTCCTTAACATGCCGTGTAGGGCCCGTAATACTTCTGAGGAGTAGGCAGGCAAGCCACATGAGGCGCCTCTAGGAAAACCGTGTATGACCGTTTCTATCAAGTCACAGTGATTCAGCAGAAGCGGAGTGCATGTCTTCCAGTTTTAGCTGTATCCACCCCAATTGTTTGACTCGGTCCATAGATGTTTCCTTTATAAGCGGACACATCCTAACAATACATCATGAAATCGTGAAAATAACTGCGAAATGCCGGCAGTATGAAGGAAATATCCCAACAACGGCATTGTTCTGTTCTATGACAGTTGACATGTCACTGCCAGCTAAAAATGGTGCTGACTTCACATATCTTGTAGCTAGCACACTCGCGTAAGTAAATTCAGTTGAGAAGCCAAGTTCAAATAGATGTTATGTATTCACAGAAAGTAAGATAATGCTGATAATAAACACCAGAAATACAAAATGTATCTTTGGTAACAAACCCATTTCCTCATTTAAGTAGCTAGCTGGCTAGCGGGAAACACGCTAATTAGCACTCTGACTAGCTGCAAGCAAATTAGCTATGGATAGCTGACGTTAGCTAGCTTGCTAGCTAATGTTATTTAAATAGCCTACGATAAACACTGGCATTTCTAAACTTGCCACAGCTACAGTATGCGTTAAACACCCATGTAACGTCTCAATAAATACCCGAATTCATGCTGAATAAGGTCAACTTTTCTCGTTTTCTCTTCTTTGATCTTGGTAAACATCTCAGGCTCAACAACAATCCACCCATTTCCTTATAGGGACTGGATTTGGCGAGAGCCTAGCATGTGAATTTTAGTAGTAAACAGAACCACACTTCTCGCACAAATGAACTCTAAATCTTATAATTCGATGTTCACATACTTACAAGTCTGTGTTTTTCGTCGCACAGTCCGTATGAGCTATACGAAACCGTACAGACTAAAATGACGGACGATCACAACAGTGTAACGTGAATTAAATATGCTACCCGAAGGCAATGTAACGTTAAGCTAAGTTAGCTATCGCTAGCAACACTCATGCGACCGACAACGTAAAAAAAAGCCTCACTTTATTGTGATGTGGTCCTGTTCTTCACACGCTTCTCCTTACGCTTGAAGACGGACTACATATACAAACGACACTGTTCGTCTCATGAAATATAAGCGACTAACGTTACTTCTCGGTCCGCCTTTTCCCGGAATTACTCACCGTCTCCAGTGTTGGATTCTTTCATTCATAAAAAACAGTTAGGATGACGCAAGGCTTCAAGAATGAGGGCGGAACCTAAACGCCCCCACAGTGTACAAAAAACACGTAAACACACATAAGTTTTAGGGACCTGTCACATTCTTCATGGGCAGAGCGTGAATTGTAGAAACTTGTTGCCTAGAGAGACTATTAAACAGCTTCCTTGCTAGCCCTGAA
The DNA here is from genome assembly GCF_900700415.2 of Clupea harengus. Lineage (NCBI taxonomy): Eukaryota > Metazoa > Chordata > Actinopteri > Clupeiformes > Clupeidae > Clupea > Clupea harengus. The sequence continues at coordinate 9,227,659 of NC_045174.1, read as the reverse complement.
ACTGATATCGCCCATAAACAGAATTCTTGACCACATTTGTGTCATTTTGATTCCAAATTCACTCAGACAAGGATACAACACAAAGAACACGAGTTAATAAGTCATTGATTTGCTGACTAATATACATAAAATGTATATTTCAATATTTTTTTTACGTGAGAAGAGAAAATCATTCGTCAGAGAAATCATTTGTTATAGATGGTAAAATAAATGCACATGCGATATACAATAAGAACACGAATTATTCTCGTCTCTCGTCTTGTTTCGAAGAAGGTTACCAGCTGAAGTCAGTGCTATCCATGCTTATGACCAATGCTTGTGACAAACTGAATTGATCTTGTATATAGACTAAACTTACCTCACTGCTCACAGCTGAAACATTTCACTCTACACCATTATGCATAACTAAGAAGCAACGCTATGCTATGTCTAACCCAGCCACATAACACTGCATTACAGTAATAAAACATTCCTCTCCTTCCATTGGTATTCCTATGTCTATGGTTCGGACTTGCTAAAATGACAACTTGTAAACGGTCCTCTCTGTCGATAGAGAGCGCTCTTCTCCTTGCTGCAATTTAGCAGGTAGTGCATTTTTCCCATCAGCCAACAACGCACATGTAACCCAAGTGACCTCGGTGGTGTGGTGTAAAGACAGTGCATGCTCTGTGGAGTACTTGTAACACTACATGTTGGATATTAATCGCGCACACAAGGGAACAATCACGAGTTAGTGATTTAATATTACACCGCCACAAACAGCCTTTATTATTCCAGCTCAAAGACGGTATTACAGCAGAAGTTATGGCTGGAATTGAGGGACTTTCGCCCGCTGCGGGCCCTGTCGCAACCCGGCCCCCCGAGGACGAGATTGAAGATGATGAAGATGAGGATGTAAGTTACTCCAAACGAAAAATCTGTTCATCTTGACAAATATGTCAAAGTGCAGCTCACCGTTTATCGTCACACATTTATACAACCGTTGACGTTTTGTGTGGTAAAATAGGGTTGCTAGCTAAGATAGCTAGCTAACTGTAACCATTGACAGGCTAATCGTTGCTGCTAGTGTGGCTAGCACATAACTGATTTCCATACCTTGATTGGCTGCATTGAGCTTGTCTATCTGAATTCAGACAGCAGTAGGATACAGATAGGATCATGTTAAATGTTCCATTCAAAATGTGAATTGCTTTCATAAACCTCGGCGAGGAAGTTAGTTACGCTCAGTTAACGTTAGCGATGAATAGTGGCTTAGCTGCCATAGTAGCGAACGTGATCATAATCAAATCGGTCACTGTAAGGAACATATCTATAGTAACGTTTTACATACAAAGTAAACAACAGTAACTAATATCGTCGAATACAATAAGCATGCTACCTAGAGTATAACTTAACATGACTAAACCGACGTTGTCAGGATGCACAGTTGTAGTGGTTTTGTCCTGCAACTTCCTTATCAACAATGTAATTAACCTAGCCCCACTCACTGATCGTTGTCTTCCGCTCTTCCTCCCTCCCTTCCTCCCAACAGTTGGATGAGACGCTGGTGGAAAGGCTATGGGGACTTACAGAGATGTTCCCGGAGTCAATGCGCAGTGCAGCAGACGTGTCAGCACAGTGCTCTTTCACACTTGCCAAGAAGCTTTACAGGTAGCATTTCCATGTCCTCTTCATTGTTTTTGTTTGCTATTTTAAAGAGATGTCTTGCATCATGAAACATTTTTTCAACATCAATCTTAATATATACCTGCATTTCAGCTTCTCACGTGCTGCGCTTTGGGTTGGCACCACTTCTTTCATGATCCTTGTCCTGCCTGTGGTGTTTGAAACAGAGAGACTACAGCTTGAGCAGCAGCAACTTCAACAGCAAAGACAGGTACAAACAATTGTTAACCATGGACTAGTTAATAGTTTGAAAGTGTGTTTTGATTCAGTCAATTAACACGCACAGTGAAGGATTACAACTCATTTGAACTTGTGCAACTGTTATATGCAGAGGTGGACAAAGTACACAACTCCATTACTTGAGCCGAAGTATAGATCATCCTGGTGAAATATTACTGCCTATACAAGTGAAAGTTGTTCAGTCAAATTTTCACTTGAGTCAAAATGCTTGAGTTCTGGCTTAAGTAGTCAAAAGAACGATTTCTTTTTAATGTCAACGCATTGTTGAATTGTTACCACAATGCATTTGCAGAACCTAATGTCTATGAAACAACTTACTTAAGGCACTGCCTTGCTTGTAGAACCTCTAGAATAAAAAGCATGTAGAATATGTTACAAAGCCAAAAGAAATGTCTATGGAAACACAACTGAATTGATAGAAGGACAGCCATTAAGCTGTTCAACTTGCCACCAAATTTGAAGTCCTGCGTGAATTAGGAATGTAGTTTGTGTAATTTATTGGAAATTATAAATCAATTAAACACTTCTACAAGGTGGGTATTGAAAGCCTTTGCCTGAAAGTATAGGGCAACTCAGAGATGAGAGGAGAGTTGCATGTAACATTTTACTGGGAAGGAAACTAGGAAGAATATTTATGATCACTCACTCCATTCTTGGTGTGAGATGTGGTGATCTGTGTGGGAGCAGAATGGCCTCCCAAACCTGCAAATGACAGACCATCCCTTCTTAAGCCCAATTTATGGTTGTCCGTTTACGCAGACACGCAGAGCCCTCTCCGTCGCTGCATACCCTCTCCGAGCACCTCTCCGTGGCCTGACGTGCACCTCCCAAATTTTGTAACTATCTGTCGAAATGACGGAGAGCCCAAGGAGACCCCAGGGCTGTGATTGGTCCTATCCATGCGGTTTACCTTGTGGGTAGTAGCATGTTAACATTAGATAGTTGGCTCAGACACCTCGCAAATCCCCTCAGACGTATTTTCCAGTTACAATAATGGGGTTTTTACATTGCAGTCTATTTCTTGGTAACCTTTAAAAAATTGAAGCAAAAAATAAATAACTTTTATGTACAAATACGACCATCTACGGAGTTTGGTCCGCCATCTTTTTTTTATAATTTGCTTTGCGACACCCACCAACCGACGGAGAACTATAAATGTTCACGAGTCCGTCAAAACAACTGCCTGACCACGTAGTTATGCTGTCGTAGAAGCATAACGGCACCTTTACACATTAAGACCCTGCTACTTACTCAGAAAGGAAGCCATCCTATTGAAGGTAGAATGTACCTCTTAACTCACTGATCACTTCCTTTGTTACTACTATCATTATTGGGCTTTTGACTAAACTTCATTGCACTTAATCAGTTTCCACTCAGTTTGTCATAAGCAACGTAATTGAGAGAAGAGATGGGAAGGCGATCAAATTCATTCATGGTGACAACGGAGAATATTCACTGTTTATGCTTTGGTGCTGGGTCTTAGAACCACAGCATGTATCGGAACCACTGCAGCTGGCCTATAATTAAATATGCTGAACAATTAGAACAGCTTAGAACCAGTGAAAATACCACCAGTCTATGCTTTTTGAACAAATGTGTATTGTCTTTTCTACTTTGCACACTATAGAAACTGTTGCATCAGTTACAGCCATCGTTCATGGTGGATCTTTTGTTCAACAGTGCAATACCACTTGTTGAATTAACATGTTTCTCTGTTAATTCCTGTGTCCTCAGATCTTATTGGGACCGAATGCTGGGATGTCTGGTGGTATGCCTGGAATGATGGCCCCTGCACCAGGGAAGATTTGATGACAGAGCGACAAGACGATTAGATCAGAAAGAATAGGGGTTGTGAGAGGGCAAAAAGAGCGCTTCCAGGGGTCAGCACGCACGCTCATTCCAACAAAGCAGTGAAACGAGAAAGGGTAGTAGACGGATGGAGTGGAAAGATAAACCTTCCTCTCACTCCCTCTGCTCATAATATCCTCCTGCGTGGACTGACCTCTAAGCACTGATCTTTTATGTTTTTTTTTTTTTTTTTTTCATGTACTATATAGTTCTATATACATTTATGTTTCCAAGGCAGTGATGGTGGTCCATCTCGGAAGGGTTGTTTCGAGTTGTTTGATTGCAATCGTGTGTGTGTCCTCTTTTGTCTGGGGTACAAATTGTCTGTAAAATAGTCCCTAGCCTGTTGCTGGTGTAGCCAACATGTTAGTGGAATCACACTAGCTTTAATAAATATACATGTGGGAGGGGTTAGATGCATTCAGACATCTTCTGTTTGTCTGTTATGTGGATTTTAACAATATGGTCATGTCATCCACAAGAATGGAAGCTCTATGAAAGAAGCAGTCCTGACTTTGCAGATCAAGCCATATAACTGTACTGTCCAGAATTCTCTTACCTTGGTTTCTTTATGGCAACTTGCCTAGAATTAAATATGCGGAACATTTAAAAACATACTGTAAAAAAATTGAACGACATTGTTACCCTGTATGTCAAGACAAAATATAGTCCAAATGTATGTATTGTCCTGATTGTGTTAAAGATACATTCTCCAACTACCCCTATAAAGATGTACAGAGTGGTATTCAAACAATCGCTGAAGCAGCTAAATGTTGTATAGTGGCGAAGGTGAATTGTTGAATTCTATTTATTGTCTTTTTACCTCTGCTTTTGAAGCAAAATCCATGTATGAAGAGACAGCAGAAATAAAGACTGGAAACAACAGTGACTGAGGTGTCATCCTATAAATCAAGACCAAACAAAAGCAAACGTCCGTTGAATAGCCAGGCTTTAAATTAAATAGGTATGAAATGCCTCAAGCGATCCTAGTGTTCAGGGCCTGTTTGTGTACATGTCCACAGAGCACCACCAGAGTTAAATGGACATTCCCACACCTAATAATTGCACTACACAGCAGTTCATAGTTATTACCACAGAGACATTATCAAAAATGTCAACCTTCATATGTCGTGGACCATTTACCTTTTGCGGGTAGTTTTCGAACTGATCTACCATACAACTTCGACCTGATTTGTCATCTGACTGGTTCACCACTGCACAGCACTCACAGAACGTCCGCAGCAAGCGCGAGCACCCTCCTCAGGTACATTTTTGCCTGACGCCTCTTCATATTAGAGACCATACGAGTTGTCTGTAGTGGTAAGGTAACAGTATTATTTCTAATTCAAGTGTTTGTCACTACCAAATGTAATACACTTCTTAATACTGTCTCGTTTGAAAAAAATATCGTAACTTTTTAAACCTTGTAATTTGGCTAGGTACCTAACGCTAGTTTGTAAGTCTGAATACTGGTAATAGTTAGCTGGCTAGGCTAAAAAGCTAACATGTTCAGTGTACCAATCAATATCTGCAGATGAATATGAAATCAGCCGAGGACCAAGTTGTGGAGGATGACTTAGGTTGCCAGGATGACGAGGTATACCTAGATGATGAAGAAAACACAGCCTCATAAGTTGCTCTGAAAATTCAAGTTTGTTAATAAATTAAATAGAATATGAAGTTTATCACCCATTTCAATTCTTCGATAGCACCACAAGGGGGCGACATTAGAAAAAGAATGAGGTGGTTATTTATAAATCGTCTGGGACTGATAAGAGGTTGAAAGTACATTGCTGGCGCAATTATTTATGTTGAGGTAGAAATGAGGAATGATCTTGATTAAAGCCAAGACTTTGAATGAATACCCATCTTAATTACTGCATTAACTTAAGAAATATGTCCCCCTCAGGAATCATTTTTCCAAGACATTGAACTCTTGCAAAAACATGGCATCGTAAGTATAAAGGAACAAACATCACCATTACATTACATCAGCATTACCACTGCTGAAGAATGTTTACACATGATCACCATGTATCATTGACCACACACAGAATATGGCTGACATCAAGAAACTGAAGTCAGTGGGGATCTGCACAGTGAAAGGCATACAGATGACCACACGCCGAGCTCTCGGCAACATCAAAGGTCTCTCTGAAGCTAAAGTTGACAAAATCAAAGAGGCTGCTGGAAAACTGCTGGTGAGATAACAGGCTTGGATTTAGGTTGCTTGCAGCTATTTGAGACCATAAACTGCGATGGGGTTGAAAATTATTTCGTTTTCTGGTGTTCGTTCACTCTAGTGTACCATGCTGCATTCTCTTTCATGTGTTGTAGAAATGACTTCACACAGTATATACAGAAATGCAAAACAAATACAAAACACTTCCAACAGAGGGGGAGAACATCCATGTGAAATACAAAAACATTCGCCTTGGTTCAGTATCTCACAAAGGAATAATTCCAATGAGTGTGCCTTGTCATTTTTGGAAAGCTTATTTTATACATCGTTCTACACAAACGTAAACACGATCAAATGTGGTATTTGGCTGGAGCCTACGTAGGAAGTCTTTGCATGTGTGTCCTCTCAAATTTGTCCGCATAACGTTATTTTCATGTTCCTCTCCTCTTACCAGAGTAACAGTTTTCTTACCGCACTGGAGTACAGTGAGAAGAGGAAGCAGGTGTTCCACATCACCACAGGGAGCTTGGAGTTTGAGTTAAGGCTCAACCTGCATCAACACAAACACAGCCGATTTACACTTGACTTCTTCTTTAATCACATCAGCACTCAAGTATCTGCTGTGTGGAATCACTAACAGCACTCTCATTTGTGGAGGGGTTTGAAAGTCAGATGAAGTCATAAAGTTGCTGTTCCAACAATAATAATTTTGTACAAAGTTTTAACTCCTCTTCTGTTCCATCTCAGCAAGCTCATGGGAGGAGGCATGGAGAGCATGGCCATCACTGAGGCATTTGGCGGTAAGACGGATGGCTTCGTGCTGTCTTTTCTTTTTTTTCCCCTCTTTCTTCCCTTTCCACTCGCCTCAGTGTCTGTTCTTGGCTCAGGGTCGTCTGGCCTGGAGTTTAACGCCGATGTCGTATAAAGCAGGGTGTGTTGATGACACATGCGGTTTGGCATATCCGTGACCCTCAGAGGAGAGCTTAACATTTAAAATGTTTTCTCATGCAGAGTTTCGAACTGGGAAGACACAGCTCTCGCACACACTCTGTGGTGAGTTAAGTCAGTCTGCTCTCAGAGCACTTTAGTGATCCTTCCTTGGAGTGACCACTAAACTTGGTCTAACTTGTTAAAATTGTACTGTAACACTAACTTTGTCCCAAACAAATATGTAAATTGTCTTTTATTTGTAAATTGTCTTATATTTAAAAAGTACTTTATTGGTTTCTACAGTGACATCCCAGCTACCAGGAGAAGATGGTTACCCGGGGGGCAAAGTTATTTTCATCGACACTGAAAACACCTTGTATCCTTCTCTGGTCTGTCTGCAGAACATTAGTTTAAAATTCAACTGGGAAAAACACTTTCTGAGGGAACATCCACCAGTCTAGGCCTCAAATCAGGCCTAGAACAGTCTCAGCAATGTCTACCGTCTTTCCATTCCTTAACTTTCCCAGTCGGCCAGATAGGTTGAAGGAAATTGCAGACAGATTTAATGTGGACCATGAAGCAGTACTGGACAATGTGCTGTATGCTAGAGCTTACACCAGTAAGAAACTGGCCACTTGTACTTGTACACCAAGGTTATAAAGAGACATGTTGTTTTGTGCTCTGTTGGCTAGCTCAGTTTGCACAATATATGGTCATTTAACTTAAACACTAGAGCAAAGTTCTTTTGTAGATGCTTTAAACCACTGAAATTTGCGGGTAGAAAAAATACATTAAATACATTAGATGCACACAGGGCTTCTCCTTTTCTGTGTCAGTGAACACAGCCTCGTCCCATGTCATGTGAGGATAACAGCTGCATTTTTTCCACTTTACAGGTGAACACCAGATGGAGCTGTTGGACTTTGTGGCAGCCAAGTTTCATGAGGAAGGGGGCGTCTTCAAGCTATTGGTAAAATGCCAGAGTCGTACATGTTTGTTTCTTTTTTTCTCTTTGTTATAAATATAATTCATTTGTTATACTGCTCTTAATTTTGGACAACCTCTCTGCTGTCAGTTAAGTCCATGTTTATCACATGCAAGCACACCAGTGGTCATCATATTACTACTTATAATAACTTACCACCAAATTCTCCCTTGTCCTATCTCCTTTCTGCTTGGAACTGTCTGTCTCCCTCTGTGTCCCAGATCATAGACTCAATCATGGCTCTTTTCCGGGTGGACTTCTCTGGTCGGGGTGAGCTCGCTGAGAGACAGCAGAAGCTGGCTCAGATGCTCTCCAGATTGCAAAAAATCTCTGAGGGTCAGGGCCGTTTGGCAATTGCTCTTTCTAATCGAACTACAAGATGTTTCTCCTCTGTTTTGTTATTACTCGTATGAGATACTTTCTGGCCTAAGTATGAAGCTAGACAAGGCTTGTCTTTTTCAAATGTCATGGCGTTAATTGTTTGTTTTGTTCTCCACAACTATTCTCCAATTATGGCGTACAGAATACAATGTGGCTGTGTTTGTCACCAACCAGATGACAGCAGATCCAGGGGCAGGGATGACGTAGGTCACCGTAAACTGGCATTCTCTCAGAACTGTTTTAGGGTCAGAACTCTAAAAGATGACAAGCGGCCCATTATTTGTATTTTGGGTTAAAGGTTCCAGGCTGACCCCAAGAAGCCCATTGGAGGACACATCCTGGCCCATGCCTCCACTACTCGAATTAGCCTGAGGAAAGGACGGGGCGAGCTGAGAATAGCCAAGGTCTTCGACAGGTATATTATGTGGACTATAGATGAGCTCTCTCACTAGTGGTTTGTATCTTGCACTCATACTATTTTTTATTTCTGATACAGTTTGTGAAAATAGAATAGAAATAGAATATCAGAATAGAAATACAGACATTTGAATGATTTATCTCTGTTATACAGCACATTAGCTAATGTTGTTTATGCAACATCTTTCAAATATTCTCAACGAACACCCTAAAGGTAGTAAATGTGATGTTGGCTGTACAGATTTTTGTCTGTCCCTTTACATGTTTTTTTCTCTTTTAGTCCTGATATGCCAGAAAGTGAGGCCACTTTTGCAATTACCTCTGGAGGAATCGCTGATGCCAAAGAATGAAGCAGAGATATTAAAGGGTGGAGCGGTCTTGGAAAAAAAAATGATGTTCAATTGCATGTGCTTTTGCTAACAGAAAACTCGCAGTAAAGGTTACATTAGTGGTTGACTTTTTTTATGACAACTACTATTTATTAGATATTACCCCAATGATTAGTGTATTTGTATTTTGTAAATAAATATTTATTATATGAAAATGTATGCATGTTTGATTGATTTAATAATAAACTTGATTTAAGAAGAGCCCTAGTGCTGTACTGTATCTATGCCCTTTTAAGCTTTGTCCAGCTCAATGCTCAGTTCTGGTTGAATTGCAAGCATTCCAGTGGCATTGCTGTATCTCACTATTCAGACTTGGGATCCAGGATAATGACTCATAGAACTTAGTGGAGATGAATGTAAACACGTGCACATACCACTCCATAGTAGGGGAAAAGAACCTGACTGCCATCTGTTGAATGAACTCACCTTTAAACAGACCGTAGGCGTCCACCAATGCCTTTCGCCAATTCAACTAAGAAAGAATGCGTGGTTGAATTTCAACAAGAAAGGGTCTTACAGAAATGTTCTTTAACTAGTGATAGTTTTGAATGACGACAACGGACCTCTAGGGGGCAACAATGCATGCGACAATAATACAAAAAAGCGAACAAAAATACAGGATGTCTGATTTCGTCATTTCCGTGAACCAGCTAGTCGGTCTGCTAGCTAGCTATGTGCTCGGAAGGCTTTCATTACCGCTAAAGGTTTGTGTCGGGAACAAGTAAATGTAAAACAAACATTCCCTCACGACTGAAATCATCTTTTGCACATGTGGTAACATAATGTTATCAAGATATGAACAGCCCTGAATCTTTTTAGGTTCGACTTGATTAGATCCATTCCTTGACACAATTAGCTAACATTACCTTGTTTCGCAGGCTAATCAGCTAAGTAAACATGTAGCAAGCTAGCTTGATAGAGTACACATTTGTTTGAATAATACATGCCGATATAATTTAATCTTTGTCTGATATGTTGTATGGTCTTTGGCGTGTTAGCGATCTATGTGTTCAGAAATGTAATGTGAATGGTTTTTTTAGTTTGAGAGGTCGCGAGTTACCGGTATGCAATGTTAGCCAACTTAGCTCCCTCTAAAAACGTATACTTAAGCGATAAGCAAGACTTGTCAACCGGGTTGACAGCAAAATAGGTCAGAATGGACGTTATCGATGTCAGCAAGTGATTTGATCGTTAAATTTATTTCGTACTGTTTGTCCTACCTGTTGGAAACAATGCAGTTTTTGACCACAACTAATAATGTTGTCACACAGTCAAATTGGCATCAGTTGCTTGATAAACTCAAGATTGACAATTCTGTTAATTTCTACACAGAGGGAACCATGTCTGGCACAGGTGGAGGGAAGCGTGCCTCAGGTGGGGACAGTCCCCCTGGTCCACCTGAAAAGAAATCGAAGAAAGAGGAGAAGACAACCACAACTCTAATCGAGCCCATTCGTATTGGAGGAGTTGCCTCCACGGTCAGTCTACTCATAAAGATGTCACTGACTCAGGTGTCCGTCAGCATTGGGTTTATATTTCAAAGCACTTTGTTCTGTCCTCTTATTATTACAGGAAGAGATGGACATGAAGGTGATCCAGTTCAAGAACAAGAAGCTGTGTGAGCGGCTGGAGCAGCGACAGGTGATGGAGGATGAATTGCGAGAGAAGATCGAAAAGTTGGAGAAACGTCAGGCTACTGATGACACCACCCTGCTCATTGTGAATCGCTATTGGACTCAGGTATAGTAGTCATTTTATTAGGCCCTTACGTTTGTTATTTGTGCCATGTGTTCTTCCATATCTGTGTTTTGCTGACAAATATTTTCATGCCGCCCTCCCATCTCCATATTAGCTTGATGAGAACCTTCAGGTCCTGCTTCGGCGTGTTAAGCCTGAGAGCCCTCCAGAGCCCACTGCAGCTTCAGACTCTGCCCTGGCTCCAGAGCCTGCTGCCCCCACTCCTGCCCTGGCTCCTGAACGCCCTCCAGTGCCTGCTCCCGAGCCGGACACAGAGCCCCCGCCAGCACCCTCTTCAGCTGATGGGGAAGACGTGCCAGCTCCTCCACAGCCTCCTGCCCCAGAGGAGGAGGAGGACCGGCAGCAGCCGAAACAGCCACCTCCTCAGCAAGATGGCCTGGACCAGCCTGCCACAGTAGTGCCACGGGCAGATGGCATCACAGGTAGGCACCTCTTTTGGTTCATTCCATGAAGTCATTTTGTTTGAGCTTGATTTTTATTTGAATAGTCTGAGTAAGTTATTACCCTAACTGAAGACATACGTTAGGTGGTTTAGATGCTTTATATTACTAGTTTGTACATATCCTGATATTTTGGAATTCACATTTTACATTGTTTGTAAAACACATGCTTTTGTTGACCTCCAGATTTGCTCTCAATTAGCTTTCAAAATTTCTTTCACTGTGAGGACTGCCCTATCTTCACAAAGAGGGGCATACTGAGCTGTGAAGATGGGCAGAAAAAATAAACATAGATTGATATCTTGGCTGCAGTGTAAGAGAATGATCAGTGATGGCCTTCCATTACAAATTCATGCAAATTCTTGAGGGTTGACAGACACCCTAGGCAAGTGTGTATGTGCAAAGATCTGGCAATAGGAAATGCTTCTCTTCAGGATCTATGTCAAGTGTGGAATACAATGTGGAGACTTTGTTTTCCATTCTTTGACATAAGATCACAGTACTCAGTTGTTGTGAAAAACTTTCACCTGTTTATCAAGGCGTTTGTCAGTTTGTTTGAGTTTTCTTCTCTGGTGATAGCTCACGCTGTGGATTGGTGAATGCAAGCTGTGAATTGACTTGTTGCAGCAGTTATCTACATAGGTCCTATCACCACTATTTATCCACACTGTAAATTCAAAGTAAAACCATAATGTTTGAATGGGGAGGCTAACACTGTAATTTACGACCTGGTTTATCTTACCATGGGCCAGAACGTGGGCCAGACCGTGGTCTTCACCCGAGTTCTGCTAATAGAAAGCAGCTATCTGAACCAGCTGCATAAATGCTTTTTGACATGTCGTGGTCCCACTAGGCGTGATCCCTGTCACTTATCACCATTTATCACGTTGATTTAGGGTTCAAGTTGAGTGTGAATTTCAACCAAGTCAACATGAGAGCATAACAGTCCATTCTCTTGTCCTCCCCTCTGCCCCCCAGCACTCCCTCCGCCGACCCCACTGAGTGACAGTGCCAAGGAGTTCCTGACCACCCTGGACCACTGCTGCGAGGAGGAGCTGGGCCTGCAGCTGCAGGATCGCATGCAGTTCAGCAAGGGCGCCATGGCCTGCATGGTGTGCGTCTTCGACCGGCTACACTCCAACATCGAGGACCTGTGCGCCAGAGTACAGATGGCAGGTGAGGCCCGGGCGTCTTGTCCTCAATTCACTCCCAGTCCAAACCACCATCAAAGAATGTTCAAACAGCGCACTGCGCTCTCCGGAGTGCTTCCAAACACCGTTGAGCTGTGCACACATGGTACATATATAAGCAGTGACGCCTGCGTGTTTCCGTACTATCTGACAGAGATTTTTACGCAATCGCGGGTTCACTGTTGGATGCTATGCTCCATTTCTATGGCCTTCATTGGTTTGCAATGAGGGGTAACGCCTCTGTGTCCGTTCAGTGAGCGAGGATGATAACCCGAGAGAGATCCTGGCCCAGAATCGCTCTCTACTGGAGGAGAACAGGAGACTACAGGACCTCGCCTCTTCGCTGCAGGGGAAGCACCATAAAGTGTCTATGGAGGTGTGTGCGTAATTATTATCATTGCCTGTTGGATGAAGTGCTCAGATGCAGTGCTGATCAAAGTTCCCCATTAAACAGTTAGATTGCATTACCTGATAGCTATAGCATAGCCTAAGCATAAATATAAGCCATAAGCATAAACAAACTTTTATTCCCTACACAATTTATCATGAATATGGGAATGTGTTTGGGATGATCTGTTATGTTTCACATTCTGCCTCAGTTTATTGGCTTCTGTGTAGCGTTATGAGGGGCTGAATATCAGCCACACATTCACAAGTAGTTGTACTCAATACCGATACATATGCTGAGAAGATATTTAAACAAAATGAAGGAGACAAAAAAGATGAAACATTTCAAAAATATGAAGCTCTTTGTCTTCATCAGGCGGCAGTGGTACAGTGGTAGAGAAGTCGTTTAGTAATCAGAAGGTTGCTAGTTCGATTCCCTGTCGAAGTGTCCTTGAGCAAGACACTGAACCCCTAATTGCTCCTGATGTGCAGTGTGCCATCAGTGTAAATGTAAAATGTGTATACATTGTAAGTCGCACATATGTAAGTCGCTTTGGATAAAAGCGTCTGCTAAATGACTAAATGTAAATGTAATGTAAATGTCTTTTTCTGTTCCCTTTCTTTCAGTATAACGAGTTGGTGGATAAGGTGACTGGCTCGGAGACAAAGGTGTCTGAGATGGAGACAGCTGTGGAGGACCTGCAGTGGGACATTGAGAAGCTGCGGAACCGAGAGCAGAAGCTCAACAAGCACCTGGCTGAGGCCCTGGAACAGGTAAGCCAGCTGTTATGCCCGCCATTATGCCCGCCATTCAGTCTGCTGCTTAATGCCTGGGGAAAGCTTGAACACTATCGTAACGGTGTTAATTATCAGACGGCGTGTGTTATCGGCAAACGTTCGCGTTGTCATGTGAATCCATTATTAAACTGAAGTTATAGATTGTTAATCCATTATTAAACTTAGCATTTTGATTGTTTAACAGAATGGCCAATGTTTGACACTGTCCGATAACTGACATAGCTACGCTAGGTAGTTGCATTCAAGGCAGTACCTAGGGATGGAGAGCTTTTATGCTGTTTCATGTTGTAGGCCTTCGTTGATTGCTTTCAGAGCATTCTCTGGAATACACACGATTCTGACAGCATAGTATGTGCATGCAGGACAGTGCCAAATTATTTTCATTTATCTATATATCTTATTATTTGAGTTTACTATTGTGCAGTAGTATTATGTCAGTTACGTTTTGATGATGAACACCACCCAGAGTAAATCAAAATGTATTTGTCTACATGATGTATTTATTATTTATTTAAGAATGACCAAGCCAGATCAATGAGTTCTGGAGTGTCTCTGTGCCTTTTATATAGTTTCTCATCATCTCAATTGCTGCTTCGGATCAACAGATGAGATTGACTAATTGATGATTTTTCTTAACTTATCCGTGATTGTATTTCTCTTGTAGTTAAACTCAGGCTACTACGCCACAGGCAGCTCAGGAGGACTCCCTGGAGGTCAGATCACCCTCAGCATACAGAAGGTGAGGACTCATCCACACTGTTGAACCTTTGACACGCTCCTCGGTTCATTCAGCGCTGCAGTAGTGTGCGCCAAATCATTTGACAGAAATACTGAGCGCTGGCCTGAAACTTCCCCCTCTCCGTGTGCCCAGTTTGAGCTGCTCAATGCCGAGCTCGAGCAGAACCAGGAGCTGGCCAACAGCCGCATGGCGGAGCTGGAGAAACTGCAGCAGGAACTCCAGGAGGCCGTCAAGGAGAGCGAGAAGCTGAAGGTAGTGGGAAACACCTGGCTATCCGGTGTCTCTTGGTTATTTACTGTTTTAAGATGTCTTTGTTGGGATTGTTCACCGGCCGTCGTTTATAGCAGTTTCGGCAAGTGGTACATTTGGTAGCGTTGGTAGAAGTCGGAGGTAGGATAATGAAATTGTACTGAAAGTAGAAGTTATATCAGGAAGTGCAGCGGATAAATAATAACAGTGAGGGCTCATTTTCCCATCGCATTGCTTCAAATACCTGGTTATTTGGAGTCTCACTGTTTCTCATTTCTTCAATGATTTAAAGTAGTCATGGGCTGTCATTTTTAGTCCAACAGGTGCGAATGCGCCATGCTATGAACAGAGAAGCTGAAAAGTATTTCTGGTCATCAAAAAACCAGATAATAAAAGTATTTATTAGTATTACCGAATGTGAAAGCAGAGGTAACACCAGAGTGGAATAGATAACTAGTCGCTTTACCTCTCAACATGTTTCTTTTGCGATCAACAGATGGATCTGCGGAACATTCCAGAAGAAGTGGTAAAGGAGACACCGGAGTACAAGTGCCTGCAGTCGCAGTTCTCCCTGCTGTACAATGAGTCTCTCAGTGTGAAGACCCAGCTGGACGAGGCACGGGCGCTGCTGCTGACGGCCAAGAATGCTCACCTCAGACAGATTGAGCACATGGAGGTGAGCTTGCAGACTACACTGTATATGTGTTAGTTGTTTTATATGTCATTTTTACTCTTGTTAAGAGAGCGTCAAATAAACTATTCGTCAAATGAACTATTCGGGTGAGTTGAATAAAAAAAAAAAGACCAGACCTATGGACTGTACCTCTGACTGCTTGCTGTAAATGGATAAGTTAGTTATATGAAGTTATGTGGCTCTATGATGTATTGAACCAAGAGAAGGCTTTGTCAGCTTACTCTAGATTGTGGTGCAGACTAAGGTTGGTCATTTTAGACAAGGAAGTAAAGATATAGTCCACTGCTGCCATATTTAAGATAGCAGCTGGCTGACATTCAGGCTAAGTTTAACCGTTGTGATAACTGGAAATAGCCATACGTGGTGTCAAAGCTCAGTTCCCATGGCCAGACTCCTCTTTCCCCCACCCTTCCCCCTCCCTACGCCTCATTGTTGTGGCTTCCTGTGTCCCTGCGGCCTGACACAATGCCTGTCTCGGGCAGAGTGACGAGCTGTCCCTGCAAAAGAAGCTCCGCACCGAGGTCATCCAGCTGGAGGACACGCTGGCCCAGGTGCGCAAGGAATACGAGATGCTGCGCATCGAGTTCGAGCAGAACCTGGCAGCCAACGAGCAAGCAGGTAAATACCCCCACATGCTTCAGACGTTCTAGCAGTTTCTGTGGCTTAAGACTGCGGCACTGCATCAGCCCAGCAGCACATGAACCTCAACCTGCTAGCACACAAGAGACACCCCATCCTCCAGACCTATGGAAATAACCTAGAGGAAGTGGGTTTGAAAATAGTTAGCACATTTTACCATTATGTCTTATCTTAGATGTATTAAAGTATTTTACCAAGACCTATAGCAAGATCAGCAATGTATTTATTTTTTTGTGATGACATAATAATGGTAACCATCAGGTAAAATCAAATAATCTTTAGAGAATGATTGCCAGTTGAGGGTAGTTCACGACAGATCCGATAAAGATCAATGTAGAGGGCTGGACTGTGTAGCTTTTGCAGGACAGAGGACGACATTGACCCTTTTAATGCAGTTTCTACATGTTTCTTGGGAAGATGGCCAGGTTCAGGCAGCTTTTATTGGCAAGTCAGTGTCAGGTAGTTTTTACAGATAAAGGCTTTTTGGTACAGGAAAAATGATTTTATCTGAGATTTTGAGCAGATACTTAATGACTCTGGTGCTGTTTAGGAGCAGGGGTAATCTGCGATCTGTATCGTATCCAGGGAATAATGAACCAGCATGGATGCCAGTGCATTTTACAGTGACATGCATGGGTGGAAATCTCATTTCAGTCTTGGGGGGACAAGAAACAGAAACATTTCTTGAGCAATTCCTGAGGGAGGCACAAAAGAACCTATGGTGACATGCTATTCCCTCAAAGTCAGTCTCTTATTGGTCCCAGTTTCGCTTTCCAACATGACAACGACCCAGAGCGTTGCTCCCAGCTGTAAATCATATCTGGAGAGGACACAGTCAGCTGGAATGTATTCATGGAAGGGCCTGCCCAGTGATATTAACTCGACTGGGCTTCTGTTATATGGCAGGAACTGGACTGCATGTCCGGTAGCTGTGTCGAGCCAGTGTGAGTCATCTTTGGGCTACCGTCAGGCGCCTTGTAGTAATACATAAAGTGAATATTTGAAACAAACTTACTGTTTGGGTGCCTACAGTACAGCCGCCGATGATGGGTTCTTTGTTCCAGTATTTGTCTTTTTTGTAATTAGTTGATTTGATAATACAAGTTTGTTTGTTTAATCACTTGTACCATTCTTTTGTCAAATTGATGGGTTCAGCCAACATTGTTCAACTCACTTCAGTGGCTGCCAGTTTGATTTCACCTGTTCATTCATTTCTTTATTTCTGGAGTTTCTGCCTGTTGGTGATGGGATAAGGGCACTCAGCAGTGTCGTTTTTAGAAAATGTCTACCCCCACTCACCCATGGACCACTCCCACATCCACTAATTTAACTCGAGCTCGTTAGGGAAGTTCTGCTGCCTACCAAAACGGTGACTTCCTTTGTTGAAGTCGCCAGGGGTTACTGTTACCACGGACGCTAGGCAGGAAATGTGTGTATGTGCACGCAAGCTAGGGAGCGCATCCTGTCTTTGCCTCCCCCCCAGCCATAACTGTGTGTGTTTTGGCCCGTGTCCACCAGTGAACGTGGAACAGAGATAGTGACATGCACCCATTGTATCTGCTTTTATCAGGCATAACCATTTCCCCCCTTCCGCCCCTTTTTGGTAGGGCCCATCAACAGGGAGATGCGTCACCTGATCAGCAGCCTACAGAACCACAACCACCAGCTGAAGGGCGACGTGCAGCGCTACAAGAGGAAGCTCCGCGAGACCCAGATGGAGATAAACAAGGTCGGTCTGAGCCCCTCATCAGTCAGGGCAAGCCACCCCTGACCCCTTCCTCCCCTCCAGCGGGGCGCCGAGGCGTGGAGGGTTTAGCATGAAAAGCAATAAAGTTCACACTCTACCTAGAACGGTCGGAGTGCACGCTGCAGCGTGAGTGGCACAGATTTATGCACACGGGGGACAAGATGGTGGATGTCTTGGACTGGTGATTATGGGGGCTGCCCAGTTTGACAAGGTCTCTCAGCGCCATAAGCACATCTCTGCACTGACTAGTGGGTGGTTGCTGCTCTGAAAGTGTTTTGCAAAAATGCTCTTCTGGGAAAAAAAGCCTCTCGACCGCCAGCATATATGCAAATTCAAACAGCATTTCCGAAAGCACCGCCATGATGTGGTGCAGGGGTATAGGCAGGCATGAAAGCCCGTGTGTATGCAGTGTTGTTTATTATATGAAATGTCAGCAGACATTAGAGTGTGTGCAACTAAAAACAGCTGTTCATATGTCACGCATTTGTATATACTGTACTCATGCAGTTAATCCTTACGCTGTTAGGTTAAGAAGCAACAGTGTTTCTGTTCTTACATTTTGAAGTTTTACAGATTATAGCAAAAGGAATTAAGGAGACCCCTGGTCAATCCTATTCACTTAAACAGTATTTTACCTAAACCCATACCCTAAAAATAGAAAGCAATCATAGAGATATGTTTATAGACATAGTAGAGACTATGTAATTCATTACACTAATGTGACAAGTTTATACAAAACAAATGCAACATGTTCTTTAGAAATGTTGCAGCATGTTTTACCTTTGCCCATTCTAGTATTAACATCACAGGGCAGCAGAGGGTTGGGTAATACTATGTTGTTTGGTGCCATAAGATCAGATGCCCTTAAATGTATGGTGTGCACAGTTTTATTAAATTACCATTCTAAGAAATGAATGTTCAGGACGAAAAAAAGTTGAGACATTCTGGGTGTGCTCATGAAGATAACTGATGTCACCGGTGATGGTATCTCGTACTTTTCCCAGACTCGCTCACATTCTTTTGTGTTTACATTTCCTCTCCTGAGAAATTCTCAGTATGACCCATAAAAACCAGAGTGAGCCTCTCTCAATCTGTGCTCTCTGACCTAATGTGTAATACCGTGTCTCAGTGTTTCAGCACCAGACCGCTGTGTTAAGTACATACCCAGTAATGACACACTGGATCCTTACAGAGATCAAATGACATTAATGCATGTAATGTTTACTAAATGGATTATTGAAGGTCAGTCTTGAAGCTGTTTTTTCAACTGTAAAAAGCCTTTACTTAATAGTTAAAAAGCCTTAACTTATTGTTTCTATAACCATGAGACATTTGGATGTATGATATGTATAATCTTATCAGCGGGCAGACTTGTTCTCCATTTTATACTGGCTGAAGATTTGAGAAAACGGTCTTACTGACTGAATCCAAACTCCGTTGTTCAGTGTTGTGTTCTGAGCCCTGCAGCCTTGTTTCGCCCTGGTATGCAGGGATGTAATTGCCATCGCTGTGTTGTATCTAATTCCCCTTCTGTTTTTCCTCCGTCCATCTTCCCCCCTCTTTTTTCTCCTCCTCTTCCTCCTGCGCCCCTCAGCTGCGCTGCCAGAGCGGGGAAGCCAGCGGGGCGCTGTTGCTGGAGGAGCCGGTGACTGACGGGGGCCTGGAGGTGAAGAAGGAGGAGGACGAGGACCAGCAGGAAGAGGAGGAGGAGGAGCGGCGGCGCGAGCTGGAGAGGCAGCGGGCGCGCGAGCGTGAGCGGGAGGCCGAGAGGGAGCGAGAGCGCGAGAGGGAACGAGAGAGGCAGCGCAGCGAGGAGCTGAAGAGGAAGGACTCGGACACGCTCAAGATGCTCCGTGCCGAGCTGAAGTGCGTACCCGGTTCACACAGCCCCCGCAGGCTGTGCCACATGGTCCCCCCAGGCTGTGACACACACACACACAGGCACACACACACACACACACACACACACACACACACACACACACACACCCACAGGCACACACACACTGTCTGGATATAGCAGAGTTAGGCAGCACAGGGTGGGATACAGGGCAAGCCGTTTTCCATTTGTTGATGTCATGACCCCCCCAAGCAATGAGGCTAATTCCACCCAGATGAGCTGGTGTGCTTTGGATACCCACCCTCTAAACAGTCACCCCCCGCCCCACCTACTCTATCACCATGGTGTAGGATAATAAAGCCAAATCTGTGGAGCTTTTTTGTTCCACTACTCCAGCAGCCCCTCTGCGTACTTAAACACGGGTCTGTGACGCACGCAGAGCCCAGCGTCATGGCTTGGCACCTCTGCCGCTGGCCTGCGATCACTTAGCTGTATGGATGATGTAATTAATGACGCCAGCAGCTGTATGACCTCAGATGCGCGACTTAAACATCTGGATTTCTCATGGATGAGTGAGAAGAAGAAAACGCCCCCCTCCCTGTCCCCTCGTCCAGCCCCCCTGTGCGCCGTGTCGATCCCGTGGAGGGACCTGGGGATTACTTCCACGAGGTCTAGCAGTGCAACTCACACGAGCACTTTGCTTGCGTACCCAGGACTAAACATACTGGGGATGTTATAGTCACATTTCCGAACTTCAAGTAAACACAGGAAATTCAGAGCAGACGTTGCCGCCTGCACAAGGGGGAATGTTTTTTTTTTTTTTTTTTTTCACGCCTGTTCTCGCTCGGGCCTTTTGAAGCCCTGTGAGAGTGCCCACAGATAGGGTTGTAGCTCAAAGCACATCTTCAAAACATGTGCCAAGGGATTTTATTTGCATGTGTGACTTGATAAGGAATTCTTAACCAAAAACAAATTCTGAATTAAAACCATTCCATATCCTGGTCAGTTCTAAGTGAGTGAGCTGTCCCTCTCTCTCTGTGTGTGTGTGTGTGTGTGTGTGTGTGTGTGTGTGTGTGTGTGTGTGTGTTCGTGTTTGTGTGTTCCACAGGAAGGCGCAGGAGTCCCAGAAGGAGATGAAGCTGCTGCTGGACATGTACAAATCCGCCCCCAAAGAGCAGCGGGACAAAGTCCAGCTAATGGCCGCTGAGAGGAAGGCCAAAGCCGAGGTGAGTCCAACTCCAACTCCTCCCCCTCCGAACCACCTCCCCCTCCTCACTCATGTTCCCTCGCTCACTCCCCCTAACTCCTCTCGGCTGTGTGAATGTCTGCCGTTGCCACTGGCAACAAAACATTGACACTATAGGTCGCTGCGACACCCCTTACCCCGAGGATAAATAGTGTTAGAGTCTGTTTTGCTTAATTCCAAGCAAAGGCATTATGTCATCGTGCGTCAAGCATTTACATTAGTGCAAAATATGCGCTTGTTTCTCCTGCCAAATGAAAAACAAATGTCAGGAAAGGGGGAAGGAAAAAAGAGGTGGGACCAGTTTGATTCCCACCCTGATAGTCTCTCTCCGGCTATGGTCTTTATGTTTCAGTTTTTAAGCTGACATATTTATAGGTTCATTACTGTGGGCAAAAACAAGTGTAAATTTTACTCCGAGGTTGAGATTTGATGAAGCCGGGCAACAGGCCAGATCTTGGGCGGTTGTTTTACTCCAGCAGCTGCTCGTGAATCTCTCGAGCTCAGTCAGTGACACTGACGTCTCTGTGGTGGCGTTTCAAGTCATGTCTTGTGAGATAGTAGACATCTTCGTGACTGTTTGGGTTTATTATTTTTTTTCCATGCATGTTTGGCACAAAATAAACAACACCTTTTAATAATTTATGGGGAAGTTGGGGAGCTGTAAAGGAAATGCCTGAAACCATTGTGAGTCATTGATCTAAAAGTGTATTCAGGAGTTTTGGATAGTTCTCTGTTTTTATTATTTTAGTGGTTGGGCATGTTGCATGGGCATGTCTGTTTTCATCACTTGGCACGCAAGATGGAGTCTGTATGCGGAATTGCATCACAGAACAAGATGTAGTGTTAAAAAAAATCCATTCTCACTTCATCAGGTTTACTTTTTCAAGGGAAATAAACCCCACCTCTGCCCTTATCCATGAGTTATAATGTGTGTGTGTGTGTGTGTGTGTGTGTGTGTGTGTGTGTGTGTGCCATGCACATGTGTGGTTCAGGTGGAAGAGCTGAGAGTCCGTGTGCGTGAGCTGGAGGAGAGGGAGAGGAAGGAAAGCAAGAAGCTGGCGGATGAGGATGCCCTGAGGAAGATCCGGGTTGCCGAGGAGACCATCGACCACCTGCAGAAGAAGCTCGCCGCCACCAAACAGGTGTGTTCAGCACAACCACACCCCTCCCTCACTGCACCCTACCTCACTGCACCCCTCCCTCACTTCACCCTACCTCAGGAGTAAACTGGGATTTGGGGTTCTCTTTACATTTTCAGTTTTACATTTACATGGTTCAAAATGCAAGATCAAATTTCCTTTTTCCACAAAGCAGAATGACCTATAAATCCACTCATCTGTATGTCTTTTTGTATACATGTCTGTGTATTTATCTGTCTGGTCATCTGTCTGACTATAGCCCTTTTATTATACTGTTTGGATTACTTATAAATGTATGGGTGGGGGAATACATTATCCAACTGCAGTGTTTAGACATCTTGTCGTGTGGCCATAACACACTGACTGACCTGTGATGAGGGGTTTCCTCTCCGTCTGGCTCTGAGACAGACACAGGGTCAGGGGTCGTGCACTGAGTCACCCCAGTGTTTAGCAAGACTAGATAACGCTTTGAAAATACTGCCGACATTCAACAGCTGTATGTAAACACTGATACCAGCACTCAGGTCAGCTCATACAAACACGCCTATGCAGTCACCGTGTGCAGTCGTTCCGTGTGGAAAGATATTTTTAGTAGATTCCTCAATATTTATTTCCTCGAATGCTGAGTGTTCTAAGTGCTAAAACAAATAGTCCATTTGCATCCCCAAAATGCCCACTTTTAAGTTCCATTTCGGCAGGACCCCCGTCCCCTTGGGGGAACGTAAATTGAAGCTTTACGAGGATTTCACAGTGTTTGGTTTAAGCTTCAAAGGGCCAACGCAAACAACAGCAGAAAGATAAAGAAAGAAAAGCTCTGAAGTTGAACCTCTCTGTTTGTGCTAAAGGCCATCAATTGCTTGTGGTTGTTGGTGTGTGGTGCACGTCCACTGAATGGCCTCTGGCTCCAGCACTTCCAATTTCACTACAAACCCGAGCCCTGAAGGACCGCAAATTCCAGTCAGTCAAAGGGGCTTCCCCCGTCGACCTGGTTAATGCTCTGGCTAGGATTTCTTGTGTTCTTACCGTTGCTGCCCAAGTCTGGCTCGCTGTGGTCTCCCCCTTACACACAGGCTCTGGTCACATTCTTTTTTTTTTTTTTGCCAGCCCCTTAGTTATGTTTTAAAAAGAAATCAACACACGCTATACGCAGCGATTTGTTTGAGTGGAGTCAAAGCATGCTTGTGGTTCTGCATGGCACTTGGCGTTTGTGTTGAAGTCTAATTTAGAGATGTCTCTAGATGGCTGAGGGTCATGGCCAGAGTTGAATTTATACAGAATTGAATAGAGTCTGGCTGGGCGTTGACACGTAGTTGAAATACGGCTCGGTTCTATACCCTGGCGGTGAAATTGAATGGCGCGTGTGGCTTTGGGCTGTGTCAGCGGTGCACTGCAAACTAAATAATTCAAATTATCAGCGGAGCTGTGAGCTGGTGCACCAGGGTGGAGGACATCACAAGCCAAGAAGTAAATCTGTGGTCCTAGTCTCCTGGTGTCTGCTCAGATTTGTGAGTTTTCCCCAGGACTTAGCTTATACTGCTTTTTTATCTCTGTGGCTTGTTCTTGCAAATTTTGGACTCCGGTCCAATTGAACTGGTCCTGCATCTGAGTTGTTGCACTAGGACTGCAATAAACATTAGACCCAAAACCAGATCTAAGCCCAAACATTAGGGATCTAGGCCCATGTGTTTGTTGTTCAGTGGTTGCACTGAGGCTGACCTGTGTTTGGGGGGTCCCTGTGTGTGGGGGTTTTCTGTTGTGGCGGCAGGAGGAGGAGGCGCTGCTGAGTGAGATGGACGTGACGGGCCAGGCCTTCGAGGACATGCAGGAGCAGAATAGCCGGTTGCTGACGCAGCTCCGCGAGAAGGACGACGCCAACTTCAAGCTCATGAGCGAGAGGATCAAGTCCAATCAGATCTATAAGCTCCTGCGTGAGGAGAAGGAGGAGCTGGCCGACCAGGTGCTCACCTTCAAGACCCAGGTGAGCCAGAGGGCAGATAATAGAACAATATAGACCCATGATATAATAATGGAAGTACCCACACAGTAAAGTCTGACTCATCCCTTTTGGATTTTCTCAATATTGATGAGAAAATTATTTTAAGTATCCCTTCCTCATAGAAATACATTTATAAATAAAGTGATATTTACAGAAAGGTTGGTTCTCCATTCTATCATCCAAACCTGAGTCATTGTTTTATTCTTACACATATTGATCAAATACTACATGTATAACACAAATGTTCATGTTCCAGGGTTGAGTCAAATGGACATATCCTGGGTGGTATAAAATAGAGTTGTATATTTCATGTAAATGGTTGATTGACCACCTCTGCTTGGCATGTGGTGTCAGGTGGACGCCCAGCTGCTGGTGGTCCAGAAGCTGGAGGAGAAGGAGGGCATCCTGCAGAGCACTCTGGCCGCCCTGGAGAAGGAGGTGGCCATCCGTTCACAGTCCCTGGAGCTCAACAAGAGAAAGGTCTGTAATAATGCAATAATAACCTCACATTACCCATGATGCCAAGAGGCTCATGAGTGGGATTCCTGGGCCTGGTTTTTTTTTTTTTTACCAGAGGCTCTCGCTGCCCTGTAGTCTGCTTTTGTGTTCTTGATGTAGCGGAAACTTCTGAAGAATTTCAAAGCAGGGTGTTTGCACTTGGGGAAATCTGGAATTTCTCACAAAAATGCCGTCGCTCCTACTCATAGTGGCCTCT